>NC_088183.1:4621000-4927333 GCF_028769735.1 Zonotrichia leucophrys gambelii
GAGCCTTTTAAATGTAGCTGGAGGAAATGCTGCTTTCCAAAAGCAACAGAAGCCCAGAATGCAGTCTCTGGGTTTAGTGGAGAAAAGCTGGATGAAAGCAGCAAGTTTTTAGAAAGAAAAGGCTGAGGGAGAGGATGTCATTGGCATCTGGAAATGTTGGCCTTTATTTTTAAGACTTTTACCTTGAAGGCAAAAAAAAAAAAAATACACTTGAGTTCAGATAGGGCACTGTAGCCAAAAACCTCTCTGGTAACAGATTAAAGCAATACACAGAGGGCACAGGAACAAAGCCATTTGCTTTAAAACCACCCTGCCTTTCCCCAAAGCTGCAGTCCCTCCATCCTGGCCTCCCACCACCTCTCAAAGTGCCAAGCACCACGAGCTAAAATTACCCAGGTTTGAGCCCATCCCCAGCACTTGGAGCTGCTGGAGTTATCTCAGCACTTATGGACTTGCACAGGGAGCCTGGGGCAGAGCAAAGCAGGTTTTAATTTGTTTAGGGTCCATGTCAAGCCCAAATGTTGTTATATCTGGAGAGCCTGGCTTGGCTCTGTGGAGCAAGGCGGTTAATTAATGGAGGATTTAGCTTTTGGTCCAAGTAATAATTTTTACTGGTCCCCAGTACTTTGTGGACAATTGTCTGTATCAAAATGACTGATTAGAGAGGGTAAAGGAGGTCTGACGTGAGGAGATAATGACTGAACTGCCAGATTAGTATGGAGGAGGTACAGAAAAGCAATTAAAAAGGGAGATTTGAATATTTTGGGATATGGGGTTGACTAATGAGGAAACAGGAGGAAATAAAAAAAGAAAGGCAAGTGCTGAGTTAGGAATACAAACCCTTTAAAGAGAAACCAGAGGAATGAATTAAATATCATTTTGAGATTAATAAGAGACCTCTCTTAATAGACTTTATGGGAGCTGACTGTTCTCATGGTCCCTTTCCATCTCAGCAGCACATTTCATTATGTTTCCAGGTTTGTTTCTTAGCCTTAATGTGCTTTTCTAGGCATTTTTTAAGGTTAATATGAATAAATCTCTTGGTTTCAAAGGTGAAATGTAATTGGGGCTTAAGAAAGAGCAAGCAGAAGGGAAGAATGTGTCTGAGTACATAGGAAATTAGAAATAAGAATAAATAGCATCATGGGACTTAGGGAAAGAACAGAGATAACCACACAGTGTGAGATGAATGCATGAAAAAGTGGAAAATTTTAGTCTGGTAGAAAGAGGAAATGGGACGTGCTGCCACAGACATGACAGCAGATGGCAAAATTGAGCTGCAGAGACTGAGCAGAGAAACATCTGGAGAGATGAGGAGAGGCTGTAAAGGTGATGCAGATTTGCTGACACCGAGCAGAATCACTGCAGCCTCCTCCAGTGACCATGGAGGTCCCAGGCAGGAGTCATGGGCCGAGCTCATGGCTCCAGGGAATGCTTCAGCACACTGAGCTCTGGCTCATGTGGCCTCCAGCAGCACAATTTCCTGCCAGCCTCAGCAAACCCCTGGTTTTCTGGTGCTCCTGGTGCTGGGGTGACCATGCAGTTCTTGGTTTCCTCTTCCCGCTGCCGTCTAACCCCAGCTGGGAGCAGGGTGGTTTTGGTTTCCCTTGCTAATTTAAAACACAAACCCCAAGACTCAGCAGCTCCTGCAGTCACACTGTGGAAGCAGTGACCTGGGAAAGGAAATGTCAGCCCTAAACAAAGCCAGAGCTCATCTCAGCCTCACTCCCTCCGGCCATCCAGCAGGACGGGGGTCTTGGCAAGGAGCCCTCCAGGGAATCTCTTTGGAGAGTGTTTAGGAGCTAAGAGGAACACTGAGATTGGAGTGGGGCTTCCCACAGAGAACCCTCATCTTCTCACCCTCATCTTCTCACCCTCATTTCCTCACCCTGTAGTGCAGAGTCACAGAATCAATGAGGTTCAAAAAGATCTCCAAGATCATCGAGTCCAACCCATGACTGATCCCCACCTTGTCACCCACACCAGAGCACTGGGGGACAGATCCTTGAACACCTCCAGGGATGGGGACTCCACCTCCCTGGGCAGCCCTTCCAATGATCAACAGTGCTTTCAGTGAAGAAATTCTTCCTGATGTCCAATCTGCACCTTCCCTGATGCAGCTTGGTGCCATTTCTTGTCCTGTTTTTGATTTCCTGCTCCACCTGGCCACAGTCTCCTTGCAGGGAGGTGCTGAGAGCAAGAAGGTCCCTCCTGAGTCTCCTTTTCTCCAGGCTAAACACCCCCAGCTCCCTCAGCCTCTCCTCACAGGACTTCTTTTCTAACCTCAGCTAAAGAGCTCCAGGTAGTTTGAAACTGAGACAGGAAGGATCGTGAGGACACTGGGAAGAGAGAGGCAAATTGAAATGTGCAAATACCAATGGAAGGGCTGGGGAGGAAGTTGTTGGGAAATTATTTCTGGTAAAAGTTCATTGCCATTTTTTAGTCTTTCAAGCCCTGACCCTTCTACAAGGGGAAGGGAAATCTACCACTTCTCAAAAATATATATTTTTTTTTAATTTATAAGAAAAGAGGCAGAATATTCTCTGACTATTTCAAAATGCAGCTTCTTTTTTAAAGTATCTAGTAAAAAAGGAAAATTTAGTGGACGTGTATTTTGGGTTTTTTTTGGTGGCTTGATATTTTATAATACCTAGGAGAAGAGGGGTGTGGTAGGTAATACAAACTAGGAAATAATTCCTGTCTATATTAATGTTTTCTAAAACAAAGTATACTAAGGCCTGACTATCTTATCTCATATACATATTCTGTAGTTCTACTGATGTAAGTGAACACTGAATCCTGGAAGGTAACCCCTTTTCATGCTTAAATGCACATCTAATGAAGATTCATGGCTTCAAAGGTACCAGAGCCGGTGTCATCCTTAACTAAGCCATCCAGTAGTTAATAAACATCACACAATCATCTGCATATTTAATGCAGGGCAGAGAAATTTATGGAGAAATCTCTAGCTTTTAATCCAGCAATGAATCATTGATGGGATTTTGGGTTGTTCACTTTGTGCTGAATTAAGTTGTCTCTCTTCACCAAGCGAGCCCCGACGTGGGCAGCGTCACCAGCCAGGCTGCACCGTGATGGATGGTGCTGGCATAAATTATTTATTGGCCATTTCAGATCACTTGCCCAGCAGTGAACTCAGCCAGTTAATTTTAAATCTGTTCATCTCCACTTCTAAGTGTACAAAAAGGTTTCCATGTACATGAAATTCATCTCACTTCCTTCCTCCCCCTCCTTCCAGTGAATTACTTGTGTGGTTTGGGATGCAAACTGTCCCTTAGGGGGTGTGGTGACAGTGTCCTGGCATGGGGGACTGTTTGTCCAAGCTGGTTCTGCTTCTTCAGCTCTCACTTGTGTCCTGCTTTAAAAGCTGTGATAGAAATGGTTGTGATTCCTTAGCTTGTCTTGCACATGGTACAATCCTCTTTAGTCCACATGGGCTGTGCAGAGAATGTGTCAATGCACTCAGGGTGAGGAGGGAAACTCCCAGAGGCTGTAATGATCAAACACTGATTATTATTTTTTTAAAATGATTTTAAATTTTATTTCTACCTGCAAGCCTCAGCCAATGCTGGGGCAGAGCCCTTTGCCAGGGCTTTCCTTTGAGCTCTGCTTCAAGGACAAGGGACATTCAGCCTCTCAGTGGAGCAGAGAGTCAATGCTGCTTTTGAATTCTGCTTGGTGTTTTATGCCCTTGGTCCATTATCTAATGGGGAATATGATGAGGTAATTATGGAAATACACAAATTGCAACCTCATGAATACCAAAGAAAGTCGTGATGATCCATGCTAAAAGAATGCATAAAAATGCAAATCATTTGTAAATGGGGAGCAGTAAATCTTGTTAGTATTAATAACTTGGAGCATTTAATTGCATCAGGTCTTGATGAATTCCAACCAAAGCTGTCTGAAGAGATGGTTTTAGGGCTCTCACCCTGTGAACTGTGTGCCATGAGGTCAAGGGGAGCTGAAATTTGGATCCTCGTGGTGGATCCACCTAGGACCCTTCTGTGAGCTCTGCTTGGCTGGTTCCTGTGTGGGATAACAAAGGGATTGGGATTTATCTTCAGGCTGCTCTCTGTTCTTTGTCATATCACACTGTATCTTGTCTTGGTTTGTGGGAGGTGCCCCTGGTTTTGGGGCTACCTAAAAACAGAGGCCAGACAAAATCAAGGGAATAAAAAGCAGGGATATTTATTGAAGGGCCTTCGGGTACATTTAGGGCACATGAAGCCCCCCAGGGGCTACACCCAAACATGGTCATGGGTTTTCACACTTTTATAAGTTTGGTGCATTTGCATATTGGGGGTTTATTTTCCAATTACAGCTTCAGTAATGAAGTCATTTACTCCAAGTTTTCTCCCCCCAACTCACTTTTGTTTTACATTTCTTGTGGCCTGAGGTAGTGAGGTGTCCCTGATTCCCAGCACTGGAGAGGAATTGTTGTGTCTGACCAAAGTGGGAAAGCAGCAGCTAAGACTCCATATGGAATCCAGAGCTATACATTAAAGAATGATTACAAATATATGAAAAATATACAGGCTAAAATCCTAAGGCATCACTTCCAGCAGTATCCTCGGGAGAAACTGCATGTTGGTTCAGATTTTTGCAATTTTTTAATGCTGCTGTTGCGATACCTCTGGCCAGATGTGAGGGGCTTTTGTCAGGAGTCTGCTGGGTGAAGATTCCACCTGGAAACAACTCACTGAAGCTTCCCCAAGTCAATAACAAACTCTTCCTTGAACTTTGCCAGGCTTGCCAGTGGCTGGGTGTTTGGTGGAGCTCCTATTTATCAGCTCTTCCTTTCTCTTCAGTTCATTCATCCCCTGTCTAGAGCTGAGTTATTCTGCCCTAATCCAAGATACTGGATGGCACCTCCACACATGAACCCTGCAGCTTCATAAACCTGATGAAGGAGAGAGGAATATTCCAAGAGAAAACGAGAGAAGGTCATGATTTATTGCTAATAAACAACTCCCTGGATCTTATTATCTTTGCTGTGTAGAAGCCTGGAGATCTAGATTGGGCTTTATAATTCACATTGGAATTCAATGTATCACATGTCTCCTGTAAAGCCACATTTTTGAATGATACTCAAACCCTATTAAACAGGTGCTCATTAAACCACAACACCCTATAAATTCTTCCTGAGTTTTGTTGACAGTACACATCAAACACGAACCTTTAAGTGCTTTTCATTTTCCTGGTAGCGGGCTATCATAATGCATCACATGACAAAATAATGTGTTTACATGACAGATTTAATGCTTGATCTGCTGCATGAAATGCTTCAGAGCACCAGAAGACAAAAATGTAACATTATACTTCCAAGTGTCTATTAATTCTTAACTAATAATAAATTACAGTGAGGTGCTGATAGAAATGGATGAGGGAGGCACATGCAAATGGAAGGAATTCATGAGGATCAGTGACATGGCAGTGAATTTTAAATGCAGACATCATAGTTAGGGGGAAAACACAGCATCTCTGGGTTGGCAAGAGACTGTTTCACGGGTCTGGGTTTCTTCTTTTGGGTCCTGACAGCCCACACAGGCTTGTAGTGAAGGTCATTTAGTGCAATACAACAGGTCAGGTTGGATTTATTCTCACTTTTCCCTCCTAAATGGTGCCAGCACGGAGCCCCAGCTGGTCCTGTCCTGTGAGCAGGACTGGAACTGAGCTCAGCTCTGGGGACATGAGGGTGCCCTGCCAGCCCTTTGTGTCCCTCCTAACCCCTGTGGGCTTTGCCTACCCTGTTGTATTTCTTTGTGAATTGTCAGCCTCTGCCTGGCCTGACAGCTCAGGGGACACCATGGGATGGCTTTGGGGCCTTACAGATCCACAGCAAGGCTCTGCAGGGACATTTTGTGGGGTTCACTGAGGGCCAAGGGCATCCCCAATCCTCCTGGGGTTGGGAGAGTCAGACAGAAATCAGCCCTTGCTTACAAACTGTCTCCCACCAGCAAAATAAAGTAACCAAGTTTCAGGTTTTTCCAGCCAAAAGACCCTTCTCTCTTTTGCTCCATCCCAGCCCCTCCTGTGCTGAGCTGTGTGACCTGCCCATGGCACTGGGCACCTGGCTCCCACCTCATCCCAGCCATCCCAGCACCTCCAAATCAGACCCCAAGATGTGCTTTTCTCCCACATGAACCAACTGCTGTGTTCAGAACAATGTTTGGTTTTGAGCATCATTTCCTACTCACCCTCGAAGCAGAGCACAGACAAGTCTCAAGTCATTCTGTGCAAAATGTTTATTATTTTTCCTCTTGTAAACCTCTATGTAAACCATTTTTACTTTTGCTGTTCATTGTTTTCATCAAACAGGGTTGTTAATTCTGCAGTTTCTTTATGAGGAGCTGTCCCTCAACAGGTCTCATTTCTCCTCAGCGCCACCTCCTTCCCTCCACACAGCTCTTCTGCAATTCACGACATCATTGACTCCCAGCCCTGGCAGAAAACTGCCAGAATTTGGGATTTCAAGAGTGATATCCAGCCACTCCACGAGTTTAGAGTATGAGGGCAGCTGTGTCCATTAATCTTTTAAAAGAACCCAAATCTCTGGTTTTTATTGCAAGTGGGAGCTAGGAAGGAATTGGTATGTGGGAAAACAATGCTGTAATGATGACATACAATCAGAGGGAGGGTAATAAAGCTGCTATTCCTCCCTGCTTACTGGGGGAGTTGGCTGGGGAGCAGGAGCTGAGGCTTGTTTTAACTACAGACAGCTCTCTCTCTGCAGTTTTTATGGCTTTCTCAATCACTTTGCTCATCTGCTGCTGGAGGCTTTTATTTGCTGATAAGGGCTGTTAAGCAGTTGGAAAGCCAGACCAATGAAGTTATATAAAATGCAGCAAAGGGTTTGTGCCAGGTTAGAGCCAAGATGATGGAAGAGGGAGGGAGATGGGAGGGCTTCAGCTCTTCCTCTTGGCAAGGGAAATGTCCTGAGAAGGGGACAAAATAGAGTAAAACAGTGAGATACAGTTTGTCACTCTTTCAGGGGGGAACATATATACATATCTAGGTGTATATATACTCCTACTTATATTTGTCCCTGCTCCTTGTGCTGATGGGACAATGGGTTCCTCTTTCTTAGTCTTTTTCTTCTTTTTCTGAGAAATTTCTGAAGCCTCCTTTAACAAGAAAATGAATAATTAATGTTGATATGCAGTGGGAGCAATGCTGAGGTTGCCTTGCTCCAATCCAGAGGTCTGAAGCAGCACCTTTTAGTGAAGAAACGGCCAGTTAAACCCCTGGAAGTCTTGGAGGCACGTTAAAGCTGCTTCGCAAATGGCTTTGTAGTACACTTCCTTATCTGGAATCAATCAGTGATGGAAATAGAAAAATGACCAGATTTTAACACTGGAATTTTTCTTGCAGCAGTCTTCAGGGCTGTGTCTCTGCAAGCCTGAATGCAGGGAATAATGTTGGGCTGCCATCCATGCTGAGCATGGCTTTTTTGGTTTGGGTTTAAAAGTTAATATAGGGTTGGTTTCGTTGTTGTTGTTTTGGTTTGGTTTTTTTTCAGAGGGAACAGTGATTTTGGGACTGCTGTGTTCTGCTTTCTCAGCCATTATTTCTTCATTCCAATTTCCCCCTTTATGAGAGAATTAAAAATTAATCTGGAATGTCAGATCTGCAAGGTCATGTACTCTCTCTATATATAAAGAAACGAATACAATTTTAGAATTTAAAAAAACCCAACCAACCCAATCCAAAACAGAAAACCTGTTCCCCATATCCAGCTACTATCTTTCAGGTCCCTCCTGCAAATTGCTAACATAGTTCAGTTGACTTGTGGTCACTTTTAGCAGTTTATTAAATTTTCTGATTTTTAAAAGGCTCCTAATTTTCTCACTTCATGTCCCCAGAGTGGAGGATTCTCTTTAAATCCTGTATTTCTCACCAGCTTGTTCACAGCATCAGTTATTGCAGTGTACAGCACCTAGTTTTCAAACAAATTCCTGGAAGAGCAGGCATCCTTTTCAAATGTCACCTCCATTTTGGTCACGACCTGAAAAACGAGCAGTGTCAGGTTTTACTAAAGCATTTCAGTTCTCTTTTGCTCTGAAGCAAATTGGAAACATTCTGTAGTCTCACCTCTAGCAGATTGCGTATGATAGGTAGGGAGGTAGGTGCCTTTCTGCCTCCTCCTTTCATTCTTGAGGAATTTCCATCTAACCCCAAGGAAATACGAAGTCAGGACTGATGGCTCTGCCTGGAAAAAGCCCACGGAGATGTGACAGCTCCTCTTGCCCAGAGCAGCAGCACCTTGGGAGAAATGCTGCTGACTGCAACAAACCATCCTCTTCATTTTCCTCTCCCTCCTTGGAAGCAGTTTGTCCAAAGCCCTCTGCAGTCAAGAGCCTGAGAAAATAGTTTAAAAAGCTCTAGGAAAGGATTTACTCTTTGCATGAGTTGACAGTCTGCAATCTTCAGTGCAGAGCAGTTAATTGAAAAGCAGGGAAGGAAAGGCTGTTAAAAGGTATCATGTGAATCTTGGCTCAAGGCAGCAAAGCCCAGCTTTCCAGTTAGTTTTCATCCCTGTTTTTCTTCTTGAAAGATGTGCAAGTTCAAGGAGCAGAGATCTCAGAGAGTTTGGATGGCCATAAAGCTGCTTGGTGATGATGGACCAGAGCAGAGCCAGTGCAGGGTGCTCGCTGTGGGAGCCTGGTGGGGCTTTGACCAAAAGCCTCCTGGAGGAACAGAATTCCTCTATTTCTACCACTGTATGTATTCCCACATTGCTGCTGCATCTCTCTTCCCCAGCAGCCTGGATTTTGTGTCCAGCTCTCTGGGAAATGGTCTCAGCAGAGCAGGTTGGTGTCCTCACCCCCTGTTCTGGCCACCTCACCCACGGCGCTGCACTCACTCTTTCCAGGCTGTGCTCTGTTAACTGTGTGTGGTGTTGGCACTGGATATGGTCTGAATGTCCCTTCAGGAAAGGTGGTTTGAATCCTTTCAGTAAAAGTGTAGCCAGTGAGTCAGTGAGTCTGCCCACACACCCTCTGGCATGAGCAGTGTGTTCCCTTTCCTTCCCTCTGCAGGAAGGATTTGAGATGTCTTTGGCTGATGTTACATTTTCTGATGCAGATGCATTAAAAATGGATTAATTTTCTTTTTTTTTTTAAATCAGGCTCCACTACTTTCCTGCTGGGGCTATTTATGTAGAACTAGATTTAAACATCTCCCATTTCATCATAAATTGTATTGACCTGGTAAAATCCATGCCATTTTCAGCAGAGTCTGTTCCATTTGGAAACAAGATATAAATCTCCTGACTTCAGAAAGTTTCTCTAAAGAACTCTCATTTGAGGCACAAGTGGGGTCAAGGCAAGGCAAAAATTGAGATCCAAAGTTTACTGTGCTTTCTCCTCTGAACCAAAATCTACCACGTCAAATCCACCCAGCCCAGTAAAAAGAAAGTTTTACTTCTTGTCACTTGTAGTTGTGGGTTAATAAAATCCACATTCTTGACAGAGTGTCAGCTGCCATCCTCCTGCTGCAGCCCCCAGAGCCCCAGGAATGAGGACACAGCTGCCCCTCACCTGCAGGGGCTCAGCCAGGGCTCCCAGGGTGATGCCAAGCCTCAGGACAGAGTTCCCCACTAAATGTAATTGCTGCAGCTCTCTTAAGACATTGCCAGAAGGAGAAGAGGTGCTGAGGGCAAAATCTCTTCTTTATAATGAGTTACAGTGTGTGCTCATGCATTGGAAACCAGGAATTCATTTCTAACCTTCTGAGAGAGTCTAAAGCCACTTTTCCCAGCAGAGGGGCTGAGCTGGTGGCTGCTCTGGAGTAGGAAATGCTTTCCTGGGTTCCGCTGGTGCCAGAGAGAGAAATCAGTGCCAGGATGGAGTGGGATCCAGTGAAAGAGAGGCCTGGGCTCTGGACTTGTCCCCCCATTGCTTTGCATTTTCCTTTCAACCAAATTCACAAGGTTTTGGACCAGGAATAAAATCCTTTTCCTTTTCTGTGATTGTCTCAGCAAGCAGCTTGTACCCCCATAAATCCCCTGCCCTGTCACAGACATCTTTTATGGAAAATCCTTTCTTTAGGATTTTTCCTCCTGAGAAGCCTCAGGAACAAAATGTAAACAATGATTATCTGCTGCTGTGGAATGCAACAGGTGCATCTGTGATTGGCCCATGTTAAATGTTTGTAATTAATGGCCAATCACAGTCAGCTGGCTCGGACAGAGAGCTGAGCCACAAAACTGTTATCATTCTTGTCTATTCTATTCTTACCTAGCCTTGTGATGAAATCTTTTCTTCTATTCTTTTAGTATAGTTTTAATGTAATATATATCATAAAATAATAAATCAAGCCTTCTGAAACATGGAGTCAGATCCTCGTCTCTTCCTTCAACCAAAACCCCCTGTGAACACGGTCACACTGCCGTATTTGCCTGTCAGGAGTCTTGCAGGGGGATCATTTCTGTGGATGGTCCAGGGGGATCATTTCTGTGGATGGTCCAGCTTTGGCTGGATCATTTCCAAGGCAGGCACTAATCCCTGTGCAGTGCCCCTCTTCCAGCCCTTCACTGCAGGATCTGGCTGCACTCCAGCAGCCCAGCACCCCTGCTCAGCCCCAGAAACTGCCAGGCCTGGATTTCAGATGCAGAAGGTGCTTTTATCTAGCCCTGAATGTATGCACAGAGGAATAACTGAGCTACTTGATGAACTGATTAAAGATTTATAGTTCTTAGAGCACATAGCTGTCTTTTGGGGAAAATCCTGGATCAGAAATCCATCTCTGTCCTCACTAATCCAGGTATTATTCTCTCTCATTGCTTTCTATGGATTCATTTTCATTTCATGTTGCAGCACTGGCTCACCAGTGTGTTTCTGATATTACAATGCATTATTTAGCTGTCTCCTGATTCTGGTACTTGGTGGCATCTGTTAGCATGGTTGACTCTTCCCTGTCTATTCATTTAGTGATAGTACCTTAATTTTTTCTATTAATAACACCAACATCCTGCTGATCAGCTAGCTGGTCATACTCTGAGTCCTAAGTTAACTCTTTTGTGCCTTCTCTTTTATTTGCATTTTACCACCTGCAAAATGTTACCAGGATTTTTTTTGTCTCTGACTTTCCAAGTGATGCAACCCCCACCATTTAAGGTGTCATCCCATGGGAAAAACAGAAAGCAGGGAGTTCTTCTCTGCTCTCACCCAGCTCCTGGCTGCCATTCAGCCACTGAGGTGAAGTGCAAGGGATATTTAGGGAGCTTTACAGGAGAATGTGTACCCAGAATGTGTACCCAATGGGTCTGCCACACAGACCCAATGTAGTAGGCTCAGACTTCTGCCTGTTCTCTCTCTTCATCTATTTTTACCAAAACATTTCATTCCAGGGATTCCTCTCCCTTTAGGAAAGGGAGAATGGGACCTATTCTTTTTTTATTAGGTATTGTTGGTGTTACTTTAACACAAGTAGGAATTCTTTTTTCTTCCCAAAGCCCACCACATAACTTGTCTCTAAGAATATGGGAGCATCACTTTCGTTCGCTGGGCTGCCTGAGCATCACTCTCCATCAGTTAGAAAATCCCTTGTTTTCCCTAAACTGCAGCCATTCCTCTCCCTTCCTCTGGATTCTCAGTCAGAATTTCACCAAAAGGCAGCTGGGCTGGGCTCTGTAATTCCTTCCTTGCTCGGCCAGCACACCCTGTTCCACAAGGTCTGAGGACATGGCAACACCTTAATTCCAGGACCTCAGTAAAAGAGCTGTGCCAAAACCTGCCCCATCCCACTGCAGGATGGAAAAGCTGCTGGGACATCACAGCAGGGTTTTGGGAGGCTTGGCTGCTGGAAATGCTACTCAGAAACACCTCTGTGGCTTCCCTGTGGCTGCTAATGTGAGCACAGAGGTCCTGCAGACAAACCCACTCAAGTATTTTCAGGAGGAGTAAAAACCCTTCTATTTTTGATTTCTTTTTTATTTTTCCACCTCCTCAAGCATATGTAGTTTCTCACTGTGCCTTTCTCCACCCAGCACCAATATTCCTTCCCTTGGAAAACACTCATTCCCAGCACTGACTGGCTTTGACTTTTTCTTACTAAACAAATTTGACCTTTAAGATGTCCCATGGACTCTTTAATCCTGAATTGTTTTGTACCTCTCCTTTTCAGCTAGTTCAGCTTTTTAAACCTGCTTTTTAAAAAGCCATTGGCACCAGAGTGGAGCCAGCATCCTGGGTTTCTCTCTCCAGTGGCACAATTGGAAGTAAAACTCACCTTCCTCCTCCTTCTTGGCCCTGTGTGATTGAGCTGGAAGTGTCCATGCTCTGTAGCTCAAGTGCTTTCAGTGATAGAAAATCTATCAGGCACTAATGGAAGATGTTCCCGTGGTTAATTACTCCCTTTGCTTTGTAGAAAAATAATAATTAGAAAATGACTCCCCATACTTAGCTTGGATTGATCCAGTTGCAGCTTCCAGCCATTGGGTCTTGTCCTGGCCCTGTCTGAGAGATTAAAGAGCTTTTCCTTAATAGAAAATCATGTGGGTACTTGAGAGACCTCTTCACCTTCCCTTGGTGAAATCAAATAAATGAAGCTCTTTGTGTCTCCCTGCAGAGGAAGTTTTCCTGACAAGGGTCAGGGTCCAGGTCAGAGATCACAAACCAGAAAATTTCTGTGTTCTTGGCCCACTTTCTGGAACCCCAAAATAGACAAACTGTGAGAAGGGATTGGGCATTTAAATAGATTTCCTCTCTCCCCTCCTCATGATTCAAATTAACAGAGAACTAATGGATAAAATTAATCAGGCAGTGTTTTGTCTGTCTCCATGAAAAGGCAGGTGAACATTGAATCATATTAAATATTGCTTTCTCTTGGGAAAATCGAGATTCCATAAAAATACAGTTAATTAAAGATTGGGACCAGACAATTACATGAATATATAAAAGAATTATTTGAATATGGATGCTACAAGATTGGAGGAGGGAAGAAGGAAACCTGTCCATGCCCCTAAAAACCCATTTGAACAGCTTAGTGCTGGATTTCATATTTAACTTAATAAAGGCATTTACTGTTAATGAGATGATGAATGCGCTGGAAAATAGGACTAAGTGATTAAAATAGGGAATTCTTGAGATGTAGCTCTTGGCAAGGTGGGAATGGGAAGAAAGTGGGTGAGTGGGAGTTTGTGATGGGAAGGGCTGTCCTGGGGCACCCAGAGGTGTTTCATGGTCCTTTCTTGGCCTCTTTGCCTTCCTGACCTCCTTCCTTTATTCCTTCCCCCTCTCCTGGTGGTGCTGGCTGTGTTACCAATGAGCCCTGATAGTGCTGCTGCTCTCCAGGCCTGCAAATGAATATAAATGAAAAGAAAATCTCTGCCCCGTGATTTTACTAACCTGTGTGCATTTGCTTGTCCAAAACAAGAGTGCCAGAGGCTGGGTTAATGAGAAGCTGGTCACAGCAGCAGAAGCCTGCTGAATAAAAAAAAGCATAATTCAGTCCTTAGATCACAGGAGATTTGGGAGATTCTTGTGCTCTGCTGGTATAGCTGGGTGAATTTCATGGGTTTAGTGACCTCCAAGCAAGGACAAAAAGTACTGCTTTCCATCTAAAGCCATTTTCTGCGAAAATAAGACACAGTTTCTGGACACAGAATGCAGGCATTGTTACAGAAACTGTGTATGGGACATGCATTTTCAAATTTTTCCATTTGTTATAAAACATTGATCAGATTAACTCAGTGTTTCCATTTGCCTCTGGAACTGACCTTCTCCTGGGAAGAGGCTGCTGCAGGTTTAATATTTAGGCTGCTGCAAAAACCACCTGTGCAGCAAAAGCTGCCCCAAGGAAATGGGAGCACAGGAGAATTCTGTCACAGCACAGCTTCCATTGCCCTTCCCACCCAGGTTCAGGCACCAGAACCCCCCAAATCTCACTTTACAATTCAAAGTTGGCAATTCTGGGCATGTTCCTGGGACAGCAAAGGGAGGTTTGGCTCTGCCTTTGCTTTTCTTCCATGCTGAAGGGATGAAAGGAAAAGATTTATGACTTTCTGGGCATGAATCACTTTTAGTCCTGGGAGTTTAGGAGGAAAGAACCTGAGGAATTTTGTGCCATTCTTTGGGGTATGTTTGGGGTATCTTTGGGGTAAATGTGAGGGCAAGAAGGCTGTGCTGGCTCACACCATTCAGACTTCAATGCAACAGCAGCCTATACATCAGAGGAGGAAGATAAGTTAAATTTTGATTTTTTTTTTTTTAAATAAATTTGTTTTGATTTCAGATGTGCAGGCACAATATGTGACAGCAAAGTAAAAAAAAAAAACCAACCTGTGATAGGAAAGACTTTGTCTTTTGGTTTGCATCATGCAGAACAGGGCAGGGTGCAACGCAGGAATGCCAGGAATGGTGGTAGTGCAGAAAAGGAGGGACAGAGCAGTTCCCTGAAATTCTTTGGCCATTAGGTGCCACTCTTCTGCTGCATTTCCACCTGACACAAATTCCTCCAGTTCGGGTGAGCCAAGTGCAGCTGCTTCCTCAGCCTACAGGTTTAATTCATGTGAGAACTTCACAATAAATTTTTTGATCAAGAACCTTCCACTTCATCCAATTCCTGATTAATTTGATTCCCCACTTTAACATGATTGAAAATTCAGGAAGAGGCTCCCTTGTGCTTGGAATAAAAACAGCCAATATATTCTGTTTGATTTCAATCTCTTTAGGCAGCAATTGTGAGATGATTCCATCATCAGCTCTGGGGTGTAACTATTGAATTTGTGCCGAGGGTGGCATTTTAGCACTGCAGAAGGTAAAGGAGTCCAAAAAATACATGAATAACAGGGAGAAATAGAGGGTCCAGCAGGGAGTCATTCTGCTGATATTTCTGACTGTGCCACTCAGTTGTCTTATAACTTTGGTCAAAACAAGGACTCTGAAAGCAGCACAGAATAATCCCAAAGTCAGAGAGGCTCGTCTGCCATTTCCTGGCAGCAAAGTCTATAGAACTGCATCTGTTCCACCCCCTTTTCCACTGTTTTCTGCAACAAAAGATGAATTTGTGCTTGGCCAACCCTCAGACCAGCAGCACTGACTCCTCAGATTGCATCCACATTGTAATGACTCACTTGAGAATGATGGGGAAAGCAGCAGCATTACTTTTTTTTTTCAGGAGCATTTGAAAGATTTATAGCAAATTTACATCCTAGTTCTTGGGAACTAACTAGATTAGTACTAATTAAAGACCATGTTTTAAGTTTAAAAACCCAGTCACTTGTGGCTTGCCGATGTAAAGCTTCCTGGGTTTTGCTCCTGACAAAGGTTTTGTTTGCTGTTTCTGCAGTCAGCAAATGAAAAGCTTCAGCTTTCTGCAGTGTGCCTTGCTGGGAGGAAAATTGTCAGCATATGAGGTGAAGGAGACTGGTGGGGAAGGCATTATTTATTCTATTTTAATCTTTTTAATATCCCTGCGTTAGGGACATGGACCCTGCAGTGATCTCTGCACGGGTGACAGAGTGCCTCTGCCCAAGGTCACTGCTTGATGCTTTATTTGTTTGCTCCTCTTGAATGATTCAGGAACACCCTCAGGCCCAGGAAAGCTCTTCAGGGGGTCCAGGAGGGAGCCAGGGCTCAGCCCTGGGGCTGCAGGAGGCTCCAGACCCCCGAAGGGCAGGGCAGGGGCTCCAGGCTGGAGCCAAACCCAAACCAGACTGGTGGGATGTCATGGATAGATTTTATGAAAAATCCCTTTGCCAGGATTTTTCTCCTGAGAAGCTGAGAGGCCTCAGAAATTAAATGTAAACAATGATTATCTGCTGCTGTGGAATGCAACAGGGGCATCTGTGATTGGTCCATGTGAGTTATTTCTACTTCATGACCAAACAGAGGTCCAGCTGTTTTGGGACTCTGGACAGTCACAAGGTTTTATTATTATTCCTTTCTATTCCTTCTTAGCTAGCGTTCTGATGAAATCCTTTCTTCTATGCTTTTGTTATAGTTTTAATATATAATTTTCTTTTAATATAATATATATAATAAAATAACAAATCAGCCTTCTGAATCGGATCAACTCAGGGAGGGCAGGAGGGGGAATAGGCACCAACAGGAGTGTGCCAGCCCCATCCCAGTGTTCCCCCTTTTTCAGCACCCCTTTTACATAATTAACCTTGATGAGAGGTGATCCAGCCTTGCTGGGATTCATCAGTTTGCTTGCAAGTTTTCATAGAAAAATCAGCTTGGTAGATGTGCTCCACTAATCTGCAATGACTTTGGTGTTGGTTTTTCATTTCATTGACATACTTGTATTTTCTCTTTTGCAGTAGTTTGTTTTTTGTGGTTTTTTTTTTTTTTTTTTGCTGTCTTCTGCATCTGTGTGAAGTAGGCAAGGCAATTTTCTGTTTAAATTGCTTCTGGGGAAGGCACATTTAAAGACATACAGATGCTTGAAAGGCATATTAAAGACTTAAAGCATCATCTCAGGGACCCAGCTGTACATCCCAAGTCCTCCAGGATTTAAAAAGGGCCATAATCTGGACATGATCTTCTGATGCTTTTGGGAAAGGAAAGAAAAAGTTTCATGTGCAGTAATTTTTGATTGGTTATCATGGAAAGCTCATTGCAGTGAGCTGAGGGAGGTTTTTGGCAGGAAGTTATGCCATCACCCATCAAATACTGGAGTATCAGATCTTTTAATACAAGAAAAAATGTCTTGATATTCTCTTGGATTCCCTGTTTGTGACCTGGTCTCCCAGAATAAGGCAGCATTACTGCATTATCCATCTCAGTGAGTTTGTAAAAACTTCTGTCTGTTTGGCTTTTCTTCTGTGAACTCAAACTGGGCTGGTGCTCAGACAATATTTGTGTCCTCCCTCATGAATTCCTGTTTGCTCCCCATGTCAAGAGCATGGGCTAAGATGAGGCTGTCAAACTTGGAAAATTCCTTGATTTTGGAAAATCTCTTCCTGTTCAAGGAGAGCTTTAAAGAGCGAGGTTGGTGCTGCACAAATCTGTATTTTTGGATTAGTTTTTTGTTTGGTTGGTCAGTGGAAGCAGTTGATATTTTCCATAATGCAAAGTAAACACAGGAATGTATTTATGTGCAGAAGCCACACCATGCTGCTGCTGAAGCTGCTCAAGTGCTTTATCTTGACATTTTCAGACTAGAAGACAGATGTTGCCAAGATGCTTGTGGGATGTCCTGTGTTTTTCTTTAATGAGAAACCATTAGCAAGCAAGTGTCCACAGAATGTCTGAATTTACCTGAAATGGGATTTTTTAATAGATGATGTTTTATGGAAATTTACAGTTGTTTTGCGGTTTTTTTTGTTTGTTTTGTTTTGGTGGGTTTTTTTTTGGCAGTTAATTGATCTACTCCTTCTGTGCACATGCTTTTGATCCTGCCTGTGTGATCAGATCAGATCAGAGCATCTTCCCTGTGTGCTGCTCTCTGCCCCATTGCTGGGATTTTTGCTCTTTGAGGTGCCCTGTGAGAGCTGCCTGTTCTTTCCCCAGTCTGCAGCAGAATTTGTGCTGAGCTGTGAATAAATGTGAGCTGTGTGCTCTGGGAGCAGAGGCTGGAGCTGGGGAACCCCAAGGACTGTTTGGTTGTGGCTGTTTGTGGAAATCTTGTGCAATAGCACTTGGGGATTCTGCCTGTGACCACGTCTTCCTGCAGAGCCTGTGGTCAGAGATGGGCTGTCTGGGACATTGGGCAACTCAATTCTGCACTGTTATAATTCAGAGAAAAAGGGTAAAAAAAGGCTGTATTGGTGTGCATGATAATCTGGTCAGGCTGGTGTCTTCTCTCACTGTGGCTGTGTTCTGCTTCTTCTGTGCAGAGTATAACAGTGATTGTCCATTAATTTCCTGCTGATTGATTGAAAACTTAACTAAGGTGTTACTGTGTAAGTCTGTTTTCACTAAATCAGAAGATAGGCATTAGCAAATTGATATTAAACAAGACTTAAGGCAGCAGCAGCTCCAAGTGCAATCCCTGCTTGTCCTTCTGAGAGCAGAAATTACAGCCCAGTGTGGGAGGAGCAATGTTGGTCTTAATGTCAGCCCTTCTTAGGTTGGAGAGTGAGAGGAGTTGATGGAAAAAAGCCACCTGAGACCTCAGGGGACAATGTGGAAAGCAGGTGTGACCAGTGGAGCTCCCCAGTGAGGGGGGCTGGCACTGGAAGTATCATGGGAAGGTTTGCTCATGGTTACAACTCATTTTCATTGTGATTCCACTATGTGAATGCACTGTGTGATTACTCAGAAGTGAAGGTCCCTGCAGTGCCACTGAGAGCCCATCATTTCCCCACAGCTGGAGGAAGGGAGGATGCAGCTGCAGGCACTGAAGCCCCTGGGACTCTGCTCAATCTCCTGCCAGGGCAAAGCCAAAGTGCTGCTCTGGGCAGGCACCATCCCAAATCCACAAACACTTGGCTGGCTGGAGCTCCCTTGGTATTTCCTGCAAGCGTCACAGTGGTGCCTGCAGAAAATGATGCTTTCAGGGTGATATTTAGGGTCCCTTCCAAGCCAAGCCATCAGCTGCCTTCATTCAGCCAGCGGTTCAGGAAAATGGCAACTAGAGATTCCCATTTTATAAAATTTTATAAACATTTAAATAAAACTGAATTTTCTGTCTTTGCACAGGATGATTTCCCTGAAAGACTGAGCTATATATGAACCAAATGAAAATCCCTGTTGGATACTCGACAGACCCTGAGGCAGGAGGAGAAGCCACATTTCAGTCCTGCTGCTGCAGGTGGCACTCCTGCTCCTTCTCCTTCCACCGTCCCAAATCTGAAGTGATGAGTTATTTGCTATGGTCCGAAGGGCAGCAGAAAAGCCTGACCAAATTTAACTAAACCAGAAGGGCACAAAAAGGATTTTGAACAAAATGTGAGTGGCTTGCTTGCCCTGCCCATCCCTTCTCAATTACTGAGAGCAAATAACTTTCATGTAATGGCTGTGGGGGAGAGGCGTGGGGAGAAATCAGAAAAGTCCTTTTGGCGAAAAACAGGGAGCTTTGGGTGAAAAAAAGCAAATGAATTGCACAGTGTTTGCACAAACACGGTGTGTGCTTGGCTGCCTTGGGCTCCGGGGCTGGCCTGCACTGAGTTTACATTGCAGGCTCTGCCCTGGGGCTCTCTCACACTGAATGGAGCCCAGCCCTTGCTGCCTGCTCCCTGTGCTCTCCACAGCACCAGTGCCCCAGAATATCTGCCTGCAGCTCTGGCCAAGCTTCCCTGAGCCAGGACACAGAATTTTCCCTCTGATCTCCATGGCAGAGCTTCCTGATGGGCTGGAGGTGCAAGGCAGGAGATCCCAGGGTGATGTCTGCAGGGTGGTCAAGGGCAGTGTTCCCAGTCCAAATCTGGGCAGCCAGGCTTCTTCCATTTCTTAAAATCCTGGTGGAGCTTTGTTTTCCCTTGTGAGCTGTGTTGGGGAGTGGGAGAAAGGCAGCCAGCAGCAATTAGCAGAGCAATGCAATTATCAGGTAAAGGAGGGACATGATGGGGTCTCTTCCCACCATTCCAAATAATCTAGAGTGGGAACTTTGGGTTGGTTCCACCTGGCCAAAAGTATCCATCAAATCATAGTGGGTTAAAAAACAACAATAAAACTTGAAAACTGGGCTGAAGAAGCTGAGATATTTCGAGGTTTTATTCAAGAAAATGTTAAGATGTGACCCAGCCACAGCCTGCAGAAACAGCAGCAGGCGGAACAGTTTCCCAATCTGAGGGAAAGAATATAAGTAAATTTCAAAGGCTGTAAAGAGCAGCAGCATCAATCCAGGTGGGAAATGAGGCATGTGGAAGTGCTCAGTGGCTTCCCTGGGCAGCAACAGGAGGGTGCAATGAGATGCATTTCTTGTCTTTGTGCAGCACCACATGCACCAATCTAAAAGGCCCATAAAAGCCTTCCTGCACTTTAGCTGGATTCCATGCAGCACAGGGAGAGTAAACAGAGAGGAAAAGTATATGGATTGAGTTGATGGAAATTTACTTTTGACTGATTGAAACTGAGGTGACATAAAGAAGATGGAATTTTTTCTCACCACTGCTAGCTTAAGGAAATGAAGCCTTTCATGATGATCCAATTTTTTTTTATTAATTTTCATACAAGGAACACAAAATATTGTGGCTGTGAAAGAGCTGAATATGAAGCAGAAATAAAATATGTACATAAACCAGGATAACTGACAGGCTTAATACATTTTCAATTTATATGTGAATATTGACACAATTCCCCTCCTGCATAAACCAGTCCCCCACCCACAGGGTGTGACATGGGAAGCATAAAATCAAAGTGATGCAGACAGGCTGTGGGGTGGGACCATCCCTCCCTTTTTCCATTCTCATCCCTGGCACAGCCATCAGACTGGCTCAGGGCCTGACACCCCAAACCTTTGGGCTTTCTGTGCAATCTCTGATGTTCTCTTCATCAGCAGCTGGGATGCTCTGCTAGAATCAGAGAAATCATGGAGGTGAGGGAGTTGATTGTAGTGGCCAGAAGTGTCAGAAAGCAATTTGGAGGCAGAGCTGGTGTGCCCAGGATGGAGCTGTTTCCTTACAGGTGATCCACACAGGACACTTGGAGATTGTGCTAAATTGCACCAGGCTCAAGGCAGATCCCCTGTGACTTCAGAGGCACCAGTGTGCCATAAAACCACATTTTACCAGCCCTTCCTGCTTGCATTTCACCCCAAATTTTTGGCTTGCTTATATAAAACAAAGCAAAAAAAAAAAAAAAACCCAAAACAAACAAAAAACACCAAAAACCAACCAACCAAAAAAAAAAAAAACGAGAACAAACAAACACAAAAAACAAAACCCAAAAAACTCACAAAAGAACCAACAAAAAAAAAAAAGAACAGCAATAAAAAAAGGAGTGAAATGGGAAATGGAAATAGAATTACAAAAAGGAAAAGACTAGAGATACAAACACAGAGAAGCAAAATAAGAGAGGGAAAATATTAAATTTCAGGCACCCACAGCAGTAACCTGCCTCTCTCCTGGGATGCCTGGCTGTGCCCAGCGCTGCCTTTTTAATTATTGGCACAATAATCAGCATTTAATCAGCCCCCTGGTGCAGGAGCTCATGCTCACACAGAGGCTGTCCTCTGCCAAGGCAGATTTTTGGGTTTTTTTTTAGCTGCACAACACAGAGAAACCTCATTAGGAATTAGATGGGCTCTCCACAAAGGATCAGTTCTGATGAGTGGGTCTTTTCTCCTCTGCTCCAGCTAATACTGCAAAGGGCTTCTGGAATTAATGTCATGTAAGCAGCCACAAAACCTCTCAGCTCTGCGCTGTCCTCCCCCAGATGGATGTGTGTGAGGATTCCACTGCCTCACCCCGTGGTTTTCAGCCCAAAATTGGTAAATATTTATCAGATCCTCCTCCAGGGTGATTTTCCTTTTGCTGCTTCCCCCAGCAGGGCTCTGCTGTGCCTGAGGACAAATATCTCCCAAAATATAGACCAGGGATTTTCCATGGCTTTTGAGAATTGTCCCAATTTATCCCTTCTCTCTAAACCCTCCCCTGGATTTCCATCAGTGCCTCAATCTGGATATTTTCCAAAAGCTTTACAGGAATCCCTGTGCCCAAAAGCTTTCTAAAAAATCCTTATGACTTCCAAATTCCTTCCAAGTATCCTTGCGTTAGAAGGGTTAGAGCATATCCCGGATTTTCCAGAAATTCCTCAATCTGGAGTCTTCCTAGGAACTCACTGCTTTCCAGAAATTCCTTGGGTTGGAATCTCTCTAGAAATGTTCCTGGTGCATTTAGGCAACTTTCTGCTGCTTTTTATGACTTCAATCCAGGTGCTTTTCAGATTTGTTTGTTGTGACTTAGTAGGAAATTTTGTCACAGCATTTGAACATGTGCTTTGCAGGAAAATTCCTTTTGTTTTTTTGTGAATGCCCCCCATGCAGTCTAGGAATTTTCTCATTCCTTTTTAATAACTGTCATGCTATTTTCTAGGAATTAAATTCATAGAAGCTTTCAGAGTGGAAAAGACCCCTAAGGTCATCAAATCCAGCCATCAACCCAGCATCATGTTCACCATTTTTAAACCACATCCTCAAGTGCCACATCCATGTGAGTTTTGATCACTTCCAGGGATGGTGACTCCACCACTTCCCTGGACAGTCTGTTCAAACATTTTCTGTGAAATAAAAATTTCCTGATATCTGATCTAAACCTGCCCTGGTGAGACTTGAGGCTCTTTCCTCTGGTCCTGTCAATTGGTGCTCTTCATCTTGGTTGTTTTCCAGAATATTAACCTAACAAATTAATTTAATTACTAATTAATTGTGGTTTTTTAGGAATTTTATTGATGCCTCCTTGAGATTTTCCCACCAATTTCTAGGAATTTACATGGTGCTTTCCATCATTTGCCCTTAGTTTTCTAGGAATTCTCCTCAAAATCACAAGGAGTTTGCCCCAGCTGCTCTCCAGAAGTTTGAGTGCTGCTTTGGGGGAATTTCCCTGTGTTTTCTATCAATTTTTTATGTGACTTTCAAGGATTTCCTCTATAGTTTTCTAGGCATTTTCCCACTTCTTTCTAGGAATTTGCTCTGCTGCCTCAATTAATATTTGAGGTGAAAACTCTGTCAGCTCCTCTCTGCTCTGGTAGCACGTCCTGGTGCTAATGGGGCCCAAATTAACAGCACACACCATCTGTGACCATGTAAAACACACCAGCAAGGCAGGGCAATGGTGTGGAAAGAAAAATATGGCAAGTCTTGCACTTCCACCATGATTATAACTTGATTCTGCTGCTGCAATTTCTGCCTGTGTTATGTCAAAGCTGAGATCTGAGGAGAAACTTCTATGTTTTTTAAAAAATTATATTTTTCTTTTTTTTTTTTCCAGTAGAGTAACACTTAAAAGAGTTCTGCAATTAGAATTGCTAATGTTGGAGTGTGGTAACAGCCAGGCACGATGCAGCCTTTCTGTTTGGCACAGCAGTGATGAATTGTTAGAGAAAGGAACTGATTCACTTTGCTAAATTAGAACTGCTGCCACAGGCACTGGGAATGTTAACATCCATGTAATTATGCAAAATATTTGTACTTTTATCTACATTAAGTGTGGTACAAGTGTACAAGTCACAGAGGCTGGCAGAGAAAACACCCACAATTCACCCAAAAGGAAAGTTTCTTATCTCCTTGTCTCCCAGCAAAGGTGTGCTGGCAGGTTTCATACTATGGAAAGTAAATCTGCTTTCCACAGTGCATAAAACAAAGCAGAATTCAGGGTTTGGGGTCTTGCTTCACTTGTACTCACACTCCTGTGGTGATGACACTGAAATTTTTGCACCCATTGGCTCCATGCTTTTCTCTATTTGGGGAAAAAGTTAAATCCTGGTAGTTTAAAAATTAAACCATCCCACAATGTTCAGAGCTGCCAAAGGAGCTGCAGAAACAACCAAAATATATGATTTCCCTTTCAGCTGTGTAAAGTTTTAATCTGAATTTAATTGCAGCTGAGGGAGTGGAGGTGGTGGTGGTGTTACTATAGAATATTAGAGCTTCAGCTCTTGCCAACTTGAAGGTGACTTCTCAAAGGAAAAACTTTCTCAAGAAGGGTTTCAAGGTCAGTCATACTTATTTTAAACCAAAAAGGCAGCTGTTGAAAAAGATTCAGATCAGCAAAATCCTTGATCCTTCACTATGGTTTCATAAATTCTTTGTAAAAGACGTTGTCACTTTTTCCTGCTCATTATTTATTGAAGAGGCTTCATGCCTATGAGAGATATTTGACTTCTATATGTTAAAAGTTGTTCAGGTAGCAAATTCTTTAATAGAACAGGCGCTTTCCTTCAGCAGGTTGAACCTTGGCTGGTGTGTGTGTAAAACCATCAGTTCCTGGGCAGCAAAATCCCCCAGTCCTGGGGGGGATGCTGTTTGTCCATCAGGTGTGAGAAATAAAGGACTTTTCATCAATATTAACATAGTTCTGACAGTCAATACCCAGTACCTGTGCTCATTGTCCAGGTTTGAGACAGAAGTTTATCCCCATGAAATTCTTCCAGTGGTGTGAAAACCTGGGCAGTTTGTTCCCCTTTCTGCTTTTCTGAGAGCCACTGGAGGGGGGGAGTTTTTAGTGAGACAAAATGTCTTAGTTAATCTCAAAATGTCTTAGTTAATCTCAAAATATCTCAGGAGCTTTTTCTGCTGTGAGGTTCTGGGCTGGACCTTGCTGTAGGTAGGGGATGGTGTTTCCTTTAGCACACTCTGAGTTTTAAGGGTGTTATCCTCAACAAAGTGAGTACAAGAACAGTGCCACAGGGTTCAGGGCAGATCCTGCACCAGCACAGAGCTGGGGGAAAGGAATGTCTGCTGCTGCCTGAGACAGAGTCAGGATTCAGCCCTTACAGGTTCCTGTTTGTTGCTGGTTTGTTTTCAAAAAGAGAAAGCAAGAAATCAGTGATTCTGAAGCGCCAGCTTGCTGTAAGCCACTAAAGCTGTACCAAGCACATCTCCTAATCCACCTCATTCACAAAACCACCAGCTAATCCTTTCTGCTGCTTGTGATGATCTACAAAGCTTCAAAGCAGCTCCTTTTGCAGATGGCTCATTAGGCAGGATTGGTGCTGCTGTAGGTGCTTTGCTCCCAGCACAGGCAGCTGGGCTCAGGGAGAAGCTGCAGCCAGGGACCATCAGAGCTGTTTGCTGTCCCCATTCCTGAGGGACAGGGCCAGAGCAGGTGTCCCCATGGCCATGGTGATGCTCAGGGCTCTGCAAGCATGGCTCATGCTGGCAGAATTAATTCTTCTTTTCCCAAGAGCCTCCTCATCACCTTCTGTGTCATATGAGGGGTTGTGACACGGGCTGGTGACAGTGCTGCCCCAAAGAGGGATGGTCAGGGACAGATTTCAGATCAGCCCTGTCACAGCAGGAATTGGGATTGTACCCTTCCCTAAACTGTCCAGACAGCTCACAGTGATCAGGCTGAGTCCCATCTCTTGTGGATAAACTGATTTTATTTACTGTTCTGCTGAGAGTCTGACTGGAAAGCTCTGCAAGTGATTCCTCACGGGTGGATCTCAGCCCCAGAGCTGCAGCTCCAATGTGTGTGTGCACAGGTATGTGCAAAGTGCTGGTTTGGCTTGCAAAGGCATTTTAACCTGTTGAGAGAAGGAAAAACCTTGCTTTAAAAACACCCAAACAACCTAAACTCTGACCTTCCCAACTCCTGTGTCATGGTTTTACCCCAGCTGGCAGCTCAGCCCCACTCACAGCCACTCATCCCTCCTCCAGTGGGACAGGGGAGAGAATCTGAAGGGTTAAAGGCAAATACCTCATATGTCAGACACAAAAACCAATTAATAGGCAAAACAAGAGCTGAGCAGGCAAGCAAGGCAAGACAAGGAATCCTTTAATCATTTCCCATGGGCAGGCAGGATTTCAGCCATCCCCAGGAAAGCTGAGATCCACCACAGGTAACAGTGGAAGTTTAAGGAGCTCTGCTGTAACTTGTTTTTACAAGTTATCTAGCAACTCTTTTATTTTTTTTTGTTCTCCAGATCAGATCCACTCCTCCCTGGGAGCACTGGATGCTGGCTGAGCATGGGAAGGCAGCAGTGTGTGCTCACCATCAGATGGGATGTAAGTCAAGAAGATCTGTTTGCAGCTGGGTGAGACACTGTTCCTCAGATCTATTCTCTCCTTCTTGGTTCATTTTCTGGGAAACAAGAGCTGAAGTTTCCAACTGCTGCTTTCAAGCTTGACAAGCAACTGCAGCTGCTGGTGGGATCAGAGGGTCCACAGTGAAAATCTTGAAGTGTTGATTATCCCAGTTTTTAGCAAGATATCTGATTTTCAAGCTAGAAGATACACAAAGATTTAGCTTGGGAGCAGTCTCTGAAATTGTTTATAATTCTTTCTTATGCTGTGTCTGGATGAAATATTTTGTCAGTCATGAAATGTATTCCCACTCCCAGGGAACTGCTGAGAGAGAAGCAGTTTGTACGTGATCACAAACCAGCTCAGACTCTGCTGTATATTTACAGCTCTCCTTCTCAGAAACTTTTGCTTTCAAAAGATGCACAAGAAAAAGACTTTTTCTGTCTCCTACATTGATTGGGCCAGCAGAGGAGAGGCAGGAGATCCAGCCAAATGTGGCTGCTGTACCTGGGAGGGGTTGGGTCAGTGTCTGATCAGTATTTGGGTATCACAAACAGCTCCAGCTCTGGGATGGTTGGGTCAGTGTCTGATCAGTATTTGGGTATCACAAACACCCAGGCTGGGACTGCCAAACTCCTGTGTCAACACTGCAGAGGCAACAATAAGGAGAAACTACCACAGGGAGCAAGCTCTGGCAACAATCCTCCCCAGTGGGACTTTGTGAGCTGTTAGAGGAAGAAGGAGCAGCTAATTGGAGCATTATTTTTCTAACAGAACCTCACATTTTGCTCTCGGTTACATGTCAGCAGCTACACTAAAATAATTGGAATAACACCTCCAGCAGCAGAGGTTCAGATACCATGGTGATGAGTGCTAATAGAGAGACTGGTTAGATGAAGCAGGATGCAGAGATGACAGATTGGTTCCGTGAAATGTATTTTACAAGCCAGAAGGATTTTCACCTGTGGCTTTCTTTTGAACCAAACACTAAACCAGATATCTTTTGCAGTCTTCTTCCTAGACAGGTGCTCGTTTGCAGGAATTTTACATTTGCTGTACTAATGATCAGAGATCCAAATTCTCTTTTGTTTGAAGTCAACAGAAATTTTGCAGCTATAAATTGTGGCCTGGTTATGAAATCTTACTTATTGCTGGAAATTCAGACAATATACACTTCTCTACCACATCTGCTATATGATTTGAAAGAATTTTTTATGTGATACTCTTAAAGATGTGCAGGTCATGAGTTTTCAGAGTAGCCTAATGAGACCTGGATGCTGTTTCTGAAACATGGCTAGAAAATCTGTAGGTAAACCTAGGCAGCATGTCTATAAATGTTTCATTGCTATGAATATTTGCTGAAGATCTGTTCCCCAGGCACTAATTACAGGGGATAGAAACTGATTCTTAAAATTCTCTTTTACATTTTTGCCCAGATAACAATTAGGTAAAATTAACAAAACTGTTCTTGACTGTGATTTTTCTTTTCTTTTCTCTTTTAAAAACATCTGGAGGCAGCGATTAGGGAGTTTAAATGATTAAACCTCTGATCTTTCCACAACAGGCCAAAGTTGATGGGAGCTTTATTCTCTGAACTGCATCTCAGGTAAATTAATGGGTCCATGAGGGAGCTGGGCTGATGTGCCCAAAGAAGAAATCAAAGTGCAGCAAAGGCAGGCAGTGCATGCCTACCAAAATGTGGGTAATGCCCTCAGTGTGGGACTTCCCAAGGTCTGTGTGAATCTCTTGGCAGTTTAAAGGGAGCTGGTTTGGCTTAGGGTTAGTGTGTCCTTCACTGGCGTCCTCTGAAACTGGTGTCCTTTCTTCACTGGTGTCCTCTGAAAAAGGGAGCAGTTTGTCTTTGAAAAAGTCAGCTTCTAAAGAGCCAGCTCGGAGAAAATCTTCTCCCCCTGCTCCTTCATTCCTGCTCCCAGAGCTGGGATCTCCCATCCCTTGCTCACCCAGCACACTGACAGTGCCTGACAGAGCTCTGCAGCCTCACTAACAGGTTCCTGAGCCCACAAGTGCTTGTAAGACTTGTGAGAACACTTGCTTACAACTGCTCTTAAGTGCTAATGGAGCTGTTCAGCCATTAAAATGCCACCTGCACTGAAATGCAGCACTGTGCTGAGCTTGATGCCTTCAGCTGGCTTTGTTTAGGAAGCTCTGGGGGCAGTAATGAAGAGCTCTGGTTTCACAGAGCTGAGGGGCAGATCAAAAGCTCTGCTCAGTGCACAGGTGCTGATGCTCATCCAGAAAATGGAAGCGTTGACCTGTACATTAAAGCAACCTGCATGAGTTTTCAGAAACCAAAGTTCAGCTTTATAAGAGGGATTATCCTCCTCTTTTTAGCAGTGAACAGAAGTTAAAGTCACTGCTGGATGGGTTTTAGATGACAGCTAAAATTATATGGTCTGACAGGCTTCCTGCTTAAGGTAGAAGGTCAGCTTCCATGGTATCAGGAATCATTCATTTTGTACTGGTTCTGGATAAATAGAGGTTTCTTTTACAAGTTTCAGGCAGACTGCAGTATAAAAGGCTGTAGGCAGACATGGGGAAGCAGATTGTCTCTTCTTAGGTGTCTCAAAACTCAATACAAGCTGCAAGACTTCAGAAGATCACTGCTGTAGGTATCTTCTGGTGATGACACATGGGCTCTGCTTCTTTTCTTCTTTCCCTGAGCTTCTGCTTTTCCCACATTTTGTCTAAGCCTTTTAGATAAACAACTTCTGCATGGTGTAGGAACAAATAGAAGAGTTCTGTGATCACCTCTGCAAGAGGGCTGCAAAGTGCATTTCTCCCAAAGTGACAGATACTGGACTAGAACTAGAAAACGGTTCAGTATTCAGGTTATCTGAAGCTTCTTTGTGCTAATTATTTCAGTACACATTAGTGAAGAATGTCCCATGAAATGCATTAATCCCAGAACAGAGATACCAAATGGCTTATATGGAACTGTTCTAAGCACATGTATTCCTGGCATCATGCATTTGTTCCAAAGTCAATTGCCTAAAACAGTTTTCTCTGCCTAATTTTAATTTTAAAGGTTTTTTTTTTTTAAATTTTAATTTTGCCTAAAATTTGCAGGTTTGGATGGAGTTCCACTTTGCAGTGGGAAGCCAGAAGTGCTGTTTCTTTTCTTTGCTGAATATTAAATGTTTCCCTCTCCAAGGGAGCTCCTCCAGGTCTGTGCCTGCCCTGACAGATGAGCGTGAGGTATTGGCAGAGACAAGCAGTTTCAGGGCCCTGAATAGAGAGGTTCTGCTCCTTTGTCCTGCCTAACTATATGTCAGATGTTAATTCTGCCTTGGAGGTGACTCAGATCTCTCTTAATTCTTGGGCTAGAGCAAGGTGAACTCACTTGGATGAGCCTCAGGATTAGGATCTGTATAACCAGAGCCATCCCTGTGTGCTGCTCTTCACAGTGGCTTCATGTCTAGCCAGGGGGTGGAAAAGTGCTGGTTCCACATTAAATTCATGTTACTTGCTTGCCTTTATCATTTTGGAAAGCAACTGCTTGCATCTCAGAGGTGTCTGACCTGATGGCTGTAGAATCTACTGCAGGGAATGTCAAATCAACCCCTCCAAACTTCTGCCAGTTAGAGGGAAAATAATCAGAGGAATGCATCTGTCAGCCTCTTGCCAGCTGAACATCTAGGAAATACAAAGTGGTCCCAGAAAAGTTGGTGCACTGAGGCAATTCAACAACTATTGAATTGTTGAACTGCTAAGCAAACATTGGTAATTAACAGGGACCTGGAGAACATTGCCTGCCAGGGGCTCCCTGAGCCTGGCATCTCATTACTCAGTGTGCAGAGCAGGGCTGTGTTTGCTCCTCAGTGTCAGCTCCACCTTGGGAAGGGCTCCAGGGAGAAACCAGCAGCACTGCAGGAGCATCTGATGCAGAAAGGCAGAGCAAAGCAGTCCTGGATGGGGCATCTCCTGCACCCGTGATTTTGGACTCATCTCCTCAAATTGTCTTTCTTCTGGGGAAAGTCCCAAGTTTCTCAGAGACAGGAGCTGAACCTAAGCTGGTGTTCAATTCTCCCTAAAAACTGTACTAAAAAGAGCTGGTTTGTCCTACAAATTTATTTTCTTTCCTTTGGAACGAGCTAAGTCTGAATGCTGGAGGCCTCCAGCTTTACCCCTGTTTGAGAAATCATGGTTATTTCAGGGATATATCTATATCATCTATATCTATATCTATATCTATATCTATATCTATATCTATATCTATATCTATATCTATATCTATATCTATATCTATATCTAATCTATATCTAATCTATATCTATATCTATATCTATATCTATATCTATATCTATATCTATATCTATATCTATATCTATATCTATCTATATCTATATCTATATCTATATCTATGTCTATCTATCTATCTATCTATCTATCTATCTATCTATCTAATCTATCTCTATCTCTAATGTCTCTCTATCTCTCTCTATCTCTATATCTCTATATCTCATCTCTATATCTCTATCTATATCATATATCTATATCTCATCTCTATATCTCTATCTATATCATATATCTATATCTATATCTATATCTATATCTATATCTATATCTATATCTATATCTATATCTATATCTATATCTATATTATGTATATCTATATCTATGCGTGCGTGTTGTTGTAGTTGACCCGTTGCTTCCTCCCTTCTCCCCAGCACAAGGGCACAGAGAATCTTCCACGTGGCCAGAAGGGGAAAGGAAACAGGAGCTCAAGATGGATTGATGTTGGATGTTGCTCCAACACTGCATTAATTCTATGTGTATTTTGTCTGCTGTGTTTAATTTTGACTCTCAGTATTAACAATGAAGGAAAGGAATTCTTTCCAGGGAGGCATTCCATGCAATTTTATTTTTTTGTGCATGGAAGATAGGCTAGCCAAGTAAAACACCAATTCCCACCACAGTGATGATATTTGCCTGTCCTCTAAGCCTGTTAGCCCATGTTGACGCTGCCCTCACATCTGCCATGCAGCAGCAGATGTCAAAGCTTCAGTAATAATTAGCAGTAGTCAGAATGTTTCTTCCAAAGACTCAGAACTTGCTTATCTCTAAAGATGAAGACCTGGAGGTCCAGGCCTCCCAGCATTGCCTCTGGCTTTTTGTGTGACAGGATTCCTCCATCTGCTTGGGATTCACTGAACACATTAGAGACAATGAACAGCACAGGGCAGGAGATCATCTGAGTGAGAACTGAGTGTCTTGGTAGCCCAGTCTTGCTCTTACCAAACCCCCAGCCTGGTATTTCTTTGCAGGAGTGGGAAATATTCCTGGTGCCCAGGAGTGTTTGCTCTCTTCTGGGGGGACAGAGGAGTCCTTGGCTTCCCACCCCTGCAGACCTGGCTGCAAATCCTCAGCTAGGCTGGGTAAAGTTGGATGTAAATGGAGCAGCTGGATGTAAAGGGAGCTGAAGGGATGCTTCAGTCTGCTTTAGCTGCTCCTTTGCCCCTGGGGAGCCCTCTCTCCCTGAGGGAAATCGTGGCAGGGGCTCTCAGGGTGTCAGAGGCCCTGGCTGCCAGCTCCCCACCCAGCACAGCCAGGACTGCCTTTCCCTCCCAGGCAAACTGGGACCCAATCCATCCCATTTCCCACAATGACTGCTTATTCAAGCATGGAAGTGCTGCAATTAGAGCCAAGGGCTTTAAACATCCAAATGATGCCACTGGCAGAGCTTGTGCTCCAATGAGTGAACTGCCAGCACCTCCTGTGTGATTTGTGCTGCCTTTTCCCAACCCAGAACAGAAGAGCCTCAGGAACCCAAGTGGATGAAAGGTCTTTTCCAGCCTCATCTCTGACTTCCATGTGCTCCCCCCAGTCCTCCAGCACACCTTGTCTTTGGGCTCAAAACACCTGGCATGGCTGAAGGGACCTTCTTTATCTTCTGACACTTTTAAACTCACTCTAGGCAGAACAATCTTCTATCTGAATGCTGGGTGAAATCCTGAATCCTCCTCCTGAATGCCAGAAAAGGCAAAGCTGAAATTCCTCTGGGAGTCCTTCTTTTTAATTCCTTTTCATTCCTCTGCTGCCTTTCCCACTACAAGGAGTGAGACTCCACTTGGCTCCTGGGGTTGAGGGAAGACAGAGAAATTGCCTCTAGAGCCATGCACTGTGTTTAATTTCTCATGGATAGGATGAACTCCAACAGCCAGAAATCTTGAGGGGTGTAGAAAAACCCAAGGTGAGAAATCACAGCCTGGGAGATTTTGCAGCTCAGCGAGGATCATTTAGAATGGGCCATTTATCTGACTGCAGCCAAGTGAGCCTTTCACAGGATCATTGCATACAACTCTATCCCTGCATAGAGCAAACCCAAATAAGCCAGGACAGTTCCAGTGCCACCCCACTGCCAAATCCTCCAGGGAGTGTGTTCTTTTCTGGGTCTGACCAAAGAGCAATTGCTTCTAGATTTGCTGCAGTGTTTCTGGATTTGCAGCCTAGGCATTGGCACCATGGCATTTAATGTATCTGTACAGGTGCTGACAGTAAAATAACAACACCCTGAAGTTCTAACTGCTCTCAAAAACTGAGTAATTGCAGCCAGGTATCTGCTGGAGTCCATGTGACTTTACAGCAGCTTGGCTGTGGCTTCTGGTGCACAACACCAAAGTTATTGCAGCATCAGCTCAGCTCTGCATCTGATGGAGGAACTCTTTCTCAGTGGTCCCAATCCTGCTGCATTTTGTCCTGTTGCAACCCAAAGGGCTGTAAGATGTGCAGGAGAGCTCTGGGCTGGGCTGGGCAACGTGTTCCTCACCAAATTATGTTTTATGTGGTGAGATTAAAATATAAAAAGACATGTCCTTCTTTAATATGCAGTAAGGGGTCACTTTATAGAGGCCGTGCAATGTTAATGGAATTTATCAGCTTAAAAATGTTTTTTAATTGCAAATAACTCAACTGTAATTTATGGGATTGTTTTCCCTGAATTGCCTGACATCTCCATTCCTGCACCTTCTAAGGCTTACCATAAACTCCTCCTGGCAGTTCTCGTGCAAAGCAGGAATGAGAGTGTAATTCTGAGGTCAGTAGCTCTCAGATGGGGATGATGCTTATTGTTATAATTAATTAATTTATTTATTTTTAGCCTTTCCCTTTTGGCCCTGGTGGCTGTTTTTGTGTTTCTCAGGAAGGGAGTGGCCCACATCAACTCTCCTGAGCCAAATCTGCCTACGGCTGACTCTGGATCCAAACTGTCATTCACATCATGCCAAACTTTGACCCTTTCACATTAAGCTGCCTATTCTAGCTCTTAAAAACATGAGTGGAAAATCTATCTGTGGACAGAACACCTACTGATGTCAGTGGGAACTGACTGAACTTGCTCTGGGGTTGCAGAGTTTTCAATATTTCTGCTGTTGTTTTTGCTCTCTTCAGTCATCTTCTTGGAGAAAGAAAGAAGTGTGGCAGTGGGCATGTCTTAAAATGCCATGGCTAATGGAGGCATCCTCACATCAGGAACAAATCACATCTCCAAACACAGACAGACACTTGTTAGGTCCTGCAAAGTGAAGAGGGAAAGAAGTGACAATCAAGATCCATCAGGAAACTTGTGCTTGTGTGCACCCGTCTCTCACCCTGGGACCCACAGGCCCCACCAGTTTCCATCTGGCTCATTGTGCTCCTGCCTCTCTGTGAGACAAGTTCTATCTGTAGTGTCCTTGTCCTGCAAAAATGAGAAAAAACACAGGTTTCCCCTTGGCACACTGTGCTCATCAGGTTTATCCTGCTCAAGTGTTTCATTTAATGGATGTGGAAAAGGTTTGAGGTCCAGAAGTCAATGCGGAAAACAGAAGGGAAGAAAAAGGCAGAAACCAGGAAAATAATCCCATGATTCTGCTGCTCCTGGCTGCTCTGCCTGGTCTGCTCACTTTGGGAGGGGAACCATGACCCAACAGCCAAAGTGGGACAGGATTGGAACCAGGCTGCTTCTTAAATGTTTCACCTGCTTCAGTTAAGTCAATTTACTTAAACCATCACTGCATCTTTCTGCTTTTGCCTTCAGTCTTTCTGGTGGAAGACAGAATAAAGTGAGACAGGATCTCACTTGAAATATTCTGGTTTCACCTCATAATGCAGAGTTTACCTGAGTGTGAGTCAGAATTACCAAGGAATGAGATGCTGCTCTCCCCACAGGGAAATGCTGGCTCTCTGGATGCAGGGTTTCCATTGAGGCACTGCTAAAAAAAACCAAAATAAACAAAATAACCCATTCCTCACCTGGCCCCAGCACTGTGCACTGCCACACTGGGCTTTGGAATATCACAGAAGTGACCATTATCAAAGCCAATGTGAGAAGTGAGCTAAAGCAGGCTCAGCAGCGAGAGCAGCAGCAATCTCAGCCCCTCTCCTGGAACTGGGCAGGACTTGGTGATGCTCTGGCAATGAATGAAGAAAAAATGAGCATTTTAAGCTCTTCCAGCTGCAGCAGCCAGGAGCTGTGTGAGAAATGCTGCTCCAAGCCCAGCCCAACCATCCTGCTCTGCTTTGTGCTTCTCCCAAGCCTCTCCTGCCTCTGTTCTGAAGCTGCAGCACCTCCCCTGTCCCTACCCCAGCAATTCAGGAATCCCCCCGGGTTTGTTGTGCCCTGCTGGTGTTGGGAAGGCGCTCAGAGCCCCAGAGCCTGGCACACAGAGCTGTGACAGCAGCAGGAATGGGCACAGCTGCAGCGCCTCAGCCTAGGGGGAGGAAAAAGGCCCACAAAACATTCATTTAATGTCATGCTAAAGGCCACTGCTGGTGTGGAGCCCTCAGTGCAGAGCCCATTCTACAGCCTGGCTATAAAGAATTAATTTAAAGCAGGATGTGGCCTTTCTGTCTCCCGATTTCTTTGTCCCATCATTACCCTTAAGCAGCAGCTCGTTGTATTTGTATTTTAGGCAGCAGAAAATGAGTGTGGCAGGGGTGAAGTGCTGGCACCTGGCACTGCTGGGCATGTGCCACGTGCATATCCCACAGGCTGTGTTGGGATACTGCACAGCCTGGTGCTTGCTAGGAATTGGATTTTTGTTTTAAACTTTATTAGTGTGCAGCTCGTCATGCACGCTGCTAAATGTCTTCTTGCCACAGGAACAGCACTCCTGTGTCCCCTGCTGTCACCCCAGGCAGGGCTGTGCTGCCTGTTTGTGTTTCCTTTGACTGCTAAACTGCTCATTGGAAATTAATTCATAAATAATTCATTGGGTGTTGCACTCTGTGCTTTAAAGTTCATCGTGTAGGTGGTGGGTTGTGGGTTTTCTTAGAAGTGGCAGTGCTTTTCTCCTTTCATTTTTCTGTGTTAATCTTGTGTGTGTGCAGAGCTCCCACCGCAGCCTGTTGGTTCTGCTGTGGATGTTTTAATGTCTTTCTGGCACATGATAGTTATTCTCAAATTTACTTACTATGGTTCAGGATTATTGTGCTGCAAAAACTCTCTTTTGAGATTGGGGTTCATTGTAATACACAAATGATTTTTGGGAGTAGTTACAACTGACAGAAAAATAACAAATTATCCAGAAATGCACCTCCCCTGTCCCATGCACACACACATATGTACTCACACTTCCCAATCAGCCATTTATTAGTCCTAAACCTGATGATGCTGGACAGCAATCAGAAATCAGACAGCTGGACAGAAATTTTTCATCTCCCTGATTTCCCAAGGCAGGTTTTGGTTTTTTGGGTGGGCATTACAGCAAACGTGGCTCTCTCTGGAACCAGTGTCACCTCTGACACTGCTAATTCCAGCTCTGGGGCCTCCCTAGTTTGTTCCCAGAAAAGCATTAAACCCTGTATAAATAGGTAAAATATGCAGAAAGGGCTTTGTTTGGGTTTTTTGTTTGTTTGTTTGTTTGTTTCCTTGTCTTCCCAATCTGGCAAAGCAGATGCAAGACCCACATCCAGTGACTAAAATCCCATCTCAGTCATGTGCAGCATCCTTGCAGCTCTCAGCTGCTGAACTTAAGTTGCAGGTAGAGTTTAGGCCAAGAAATGTACGAATTTTTTTGTTTTAAAACATGCTGAAATACCAAGCAGCACTGCAGTCTTACTGTCCCCTGTGTACTTGTGTGTGACCGTGTTCACAGGGGTCTTTGGATGAGGGAAGAGACAAGGATCTGACTCCATGTTTCAGAAGGCTTGACTTATTATTTTATGATATATATTACATTAAAACTATACTAAAAGAATAGAAGAAAAGGTTCTCAGAAGGCTGGCTAAGAATAGAATAGCAAAGAATGATAACAAAGGTTTGTGGCTCGGATGCTGTGTCCAAGCCAGCTGACTGTGATTGGCCATTAATTCCAAACATCTACATGAGATCAATCACAGACCTGCCTGTTGCATTCCCCAGCAGCAGATAATCATTGTTTACATTTTGTCCCTGAGGCCTCTCAGCTTCTCAGGAGGAAAAAAATCTTAAGCAAAGATGTCTCATAAAACGATGTCTGCGACACTTGTGGGTTATGCTGGCATTTGAAATATTCCTGTTTCACAGCCTGGGTAAGGGGATGGCATGGGAATAGAGCTCTCAGAGGATCATTTAGGGTGGAAAAGGCCTCTAAAACCACAACCACCAAGTCCCACCATGAACCAGCAGTGCCAGGTCCAGGCAGGGAGGAGAGGGGAGATTGGGGCTCCAAGGAGGAGCCTGGGCTGGTGACAGCTCTGCTCCACAAAACCACAAACCCAGGTCAGAGAGGTTATTCCAGAGATACCAATGGTGTTTGTGCCTCTCCCCTCCCTACAGGCACCCACTGAAAGGAGCCCAGCAGATGGGATTGCATTCCTCAGTGAGGAGGCAGTGGGCTGCTTTCTGCCTGTGCTGCTCAGGAGACTGAAAGCAAAGCCCAGAAATAAGGAAAAAAAAAAAAGCCCACGTAGGTGTGAGAGGGAAAATACCAGAGCTGGTGATACACAGGCCTGGTTGTGTGATGGCCTGAAGCAGAGCTGTTATGTGCAGAACTATTCACAAACCCCAATTTTAATAAGTGCAGATCATATCAGTAATGTAGATTACAATAGTGTGAATCAAATATTTAAAGACTACTTACACTCTGCTTTTTATCCTGAAATGACTGCAGAAAAGAGCCAAGTTCTTGCTGCTGGCTTGACTTCATGCTTTTTCTCTATTAAATGAGGCCATATAATTTTCCTCTGGGATACATTTGGCACTGGAGCTATTTAGGTCTGAACCTTCATCACTAAATTGAGGAAGATTTTCCAGTTCAGCTTAAGGAGAGAAGAATCAAGGTCATAGCACTGGAGAAAAACTGTTAAAAACAGATAGTTCTCCTTGCTGGTTTTCTGGCCACTGTTCATAAAAATAAAAAATAATCACCCAGATTTAACAACTGAACTTCAGCAGCAGCAACTTGTCTGTACTGAACTCAGATGAAAAAATATGAAAACCCAGCTGCACATAAAATTTTAAGCTGTGGAAGTTGTTACCATTTTACAGAGTATGAAACGGACTCATTTTATCTAAATGATTCTTTATTTGGTAATTATTTTTTGTTTATCTTGGCTATTTAGGATTACAAAAAGGAAACAATCACCTGTAAGGGTATGAAAAAAAGCAAGAAAAAATTGGGAGGTGCTTCTTAATAAGTGAAGAGCAAGATACTTGGGAGGAAATCACATTTTAATGATTTTCCCAGGAGCTGATTTTGGAAGTCAAATCCTGGTTTTTGGCTTCCCAGACTTAAAAAATGGTGGAGATGCTGCTGCTGTTGAGTTCTACCCTCATTTCTAGCATGGGGCATTGCAAACATGCTGCTGCTCTGCTGAGCTGCTGAACTCTACCCCAAGAGAGGCAGGGGCTGAGGGGTTCCCTGGGCTGGGAACCTCCTGCCAATGTCCTTCTTGCTGGGGGTTAATTCATGAATTATTTCATTGTCCCTTCGCTGGAAATTCCACATTCAGGCCAACATCTGCAGCTGGAGTTCAGCTGAAAGATGCCTTTTCTCTTTTTAAAATATTTTTTAAAGGACAAACAGTCCAAGACCCAGTGAGAGACCAGGTCTGTGTGTGCCCACCCAGCAGAACTGAGGGAATTTGTGTGGAGCCTGGTGAACAGCAGCCCCTGCAAACTGGAAAACAAATTTCCTCCAGCCTGGATCCTGCTGTGTCCCAGTGGGACTGGGCTTTGTCTCTCTGAGGGGTTTGGAAGGCACAAACAACTTTCCACCCTGACTGAAATCCTGCAATTTGTTCAGATAATGAGCCTCAATCAATGCTCTCATTTACTGACAAAATCCAGGGCGAACAAATTCATATTTAAAACCCAGCTCCTGCAAAATGCCCTCAGAAGTGATTGCCTGGCATGTGCAGAGTCACCAATGAGCAGCTGATTAGTTGGCCAATTAAAATAAAACTGATGGATCATTAAAGCAGTCAGAGGTTTCCATGAGGCTTTCTGTGACTTGGTCCAGAGGCTGCTGGTTTTGGAGTTTAGTTTTTTTGGTGTTTTGTTTTGGGGTTTTTTTTTGGGTTTTTTTTTTTTTTTTTTTTTTTGTGGGGATCTGTTCCTGGATGTTCCTGCACCCAGCTCCGGTCACTCTTGGAAAACCCTGAGCTCCTGCTGGTTTGGAGCACAAGCAGCACCAAATTCTCTTCACCAGAAAGGGTGAGAAAATCTACAATTATAAGAAAGACTCAACTTTCCCCAAAGACAAAAACCCTTTGTTTTGTTGATTACAGGTTTTCTTCCCACAGCAATTCACAGAAATTCTCATTCCACCTTCTACAGCATTTTTGGCACAAATACATCCATATTCTTGCTCCTGTGAGACATTACTACAGTTATCAACAAAAAAACCCCAACATCTCTTTCCTTCTTAACAATCATTATTTTATTAATATATTTTACAAGATTGCAGTTGAAATCATTTAAATACAAACTTTTTTTTTTATACAGAAAGTGTAATAAAGTTAAAATAGTTCCTTGTGTAATTCATAGCATTATTGCAATGCTTACAAAATTTTGCATAGAGTGTGCAAGGATTGATGTTATTTGATACAAAAAAGCTTTATATTTTCCCACACAACCACACACATACATAAATTAAAAAGAAAAAAAAAGCCAAACAAATCTGAATTTCGTCATGAGAACTGTGATAAGACTTTAAATTCATTTTGTCCTGTTTACACGACCAAGGTCATTGGTGGTTTTCAGAGTAGAGGTCAGACAATGTGTTTTCCCACCACAGATGAAAACTGCTGTAGCACAGGGGTCATGCCTTTTATGCTGCTGCTGTAGATGAACAAGGTTTCCTTTGACTCTCACTGAATGTTTTGCTGTTGGCTCTACATGTATGGAGCTTTTTTGCGTGAATATTGACAGCTCTATTGGCATTTGCTCGCAGGGAAAAGAATTCAAATACGGGGTGGGAAACAATAAAGCCAGAAGGAAAATCCAGATCCAGCAGGTCAGTCCCTTCCCTGCTCCCAAACCAGCACAGAGGGTCAGGGAAAGCTCTGGCCTAGGCAGGAATCCAGGTGTGGATGGTGTCCCCTCAGCCCTTCTCTGACACACACAGGGGACACTGCTGGCTCAGATCTGCCCTTTCTGAGGTTCCTGGCACACTGACTCTGCAGGATTTGCTCATCTTCACTCGCTCTGATAACCCACAAAAAGGGATGAGACACTGAATTCCTCCAGCAGTGCCTGCCCTGAGGAGCTGCTGCTCTCAAGGTGGCCAAAGGCTCATGAGAACAGCACCCAAAAATGAACAGCATCATTTATCCACTCAGGCTGCAGGTACACAGGTCCACATCATCTGTACCATCTGCAGAACCACTAAAACTGCCAAAATGTCTCTTTATCCATCACAGAGTGCACAGGGCCAGGGGAGGACCCAGCTGAAGACAGAACCATGGGGCAGTGCTTGGTGTGGGAGGTCACTCCCTGCTCTAAGGGAGCCACCCTGCAGAGATCCAGCCCTGCTGTGGAGCTGGTGGGCTCTGCAGCTAAGGGAGTGTGGGAGAAGCTCTAACAGAAACATTTATTTCAGCTCCAATCCAAGCTTCAGCAAAAATAGCACCACCCACAAATAATTGCTCTCTTGCTCTCCAGTGTGAGCCTGCCTCAAGATGTTTCAAGGACTCCATTATGAGGAAATTTTTGAGACCAAAGGACATACATTGCTTTAGGAAGAGAAAATGCATTTAGCAGGAAAGGTTTCACAGGGCTTTATCTCCTATCAGTGGTTAAGCCTTTGAATGGGGAAAAAATGAAAGAGTACAATGCAATTTAAAATTCCTGTTACATGCAAAGATGCACATGACTTGTGCTTTGCAATGGGCCTGTTCCTATAATGACAAATATGCTGGAAATGGCAAGACTTTCCATTTGGGTAGGACCCCATGAGAGGCTCCACAGAGCCCTTTTTAATCTCAGAAGAGAAGGCTGTTTAGCTAAAGCTGCATGTTTTTATCTGAAGCATTTGGTGGCACAATGTAAATGTAACATTTTCACAGAAATTTCTCCTGATATTTTCCCTTCCTGGTGGAAAGCTTCAACCAACTAAATGAGGCAAACATACAATTACATATCATTTCACAGTGGATTTACCCCTCCTGTTCTTTAATCCCTGTTAAAAGCTAACAAAAGCCCAATCCATGGAGATCAGCTGCCTCAAAGGAAACCTGACTTCCTCCACCACTCCATCTGGTGGCACAAAATCCCAGCCACCACAGGGCTCCCAGCTGCAGGAAGGTGAGACATGTCCTGGGAGAGACACCAGCGCTAACTTTGCTGCAGGAGTGACACTTGTAGCAAATTAATTTTTAAGGGACTTGCACCTCTAGTTTAAAGTGATTTGGATGGAAAATCTCAGTGGGGCACTCTGATTGTATTTCCTTCTTCGTTTCAGATAAAAATCCTGCAGCTTTAAATATCCATCTTTTGCTGTGTTCTTTATACCGTGCGTCGCTTTTCACAAGGGCACAATACAATTCAAGTGGCAGGACAAGAGAGGCTGAAATGATAAAGCCTCAGGGCTGGATGTGCATAACCAGGGGCCTCTCAACCACAGCAGACTTAAAAGCTTTCTAAATACAAGCTATTCACTGTAATTTCCATCCAAGCCCCAAGCCACTGTGGTTATTGTGGATGGAAACAACACCCCAGCAATCTTGAACAGCCCGAGCTCTAAGTGGTTTCAGTGACAGTAATTCCACTGAGCTCCATGAAAAGATCAAGCATAATTGCCACCATATTTAGTAAAATGGATGTTATTAATTTAAAGTATAATAGTGCAAAGGGACAGAGACGTTGACTGCATTACTGTGATTAGGGTGATGTCTCTCCCCATTTCTTCCCCTTCCCTCCTACCTGCCTTGTTTAATTCACTCCACTCTTGCTTGAATAACCTCAGCACCACGTCAGTGTTTAACCCTGCTCCACTCACAGCCATAAACTTGGCTACATCAGCTGTGAATACACAGCAACTGCCAGGCAGAATTTACCTGGAAGTCCCAATTTTATGGTCATGCCACTGCTACAGGCAGGATTTGGGTTTTGGGGGCTGCTGGATTTGGGAGCAGGATGCCAGCTACCAAAACATCACACAGCAATTTCAGAGCTGAGGAAAAAAAGGTTAAAATGGGGAAAAGGGAGCAGTTGCCAGGATCACGTTCCTGAGCAGCCAGGGCAATAAAAAGGCTGATATTTTCACATTCCAAAAGCACCAAAGCGGTGCTTGGCAAAGCTTGGCAGGAACACGCCCTGTGCTTGCTGGGGTGAATTCTGGATGATGACATTTCAGAATTTAAAATGTCAGCCATAAAAAAGAGCACAGCCTCTAACTTTTTTTCCTTTTTTCTTTTTTTCTTCCTTTTTTTTACTGTAGGTACTTCTAAAATGAAATCATTGCAGCAGTTACTCTTCTCCACAAAGCAGCCACTGGAGCTCCTGCCCTGCTAATGCTCAGGTGAACAGCTGGCACCATTTGCTCAGTTTATTTATACTTCCAGCCCAGGATGCTGTCTTTAAGCTTTCTGGGCTATTTCTCCACATTTCAGATTTCAGGTAACCTTGCCCTCTGCACACATTTCAAGATTTTTCACATTATTTCCTCCTCTCCCTGCTAACCAAGTTAGAGCCTTCCTGCCACTTTATTCTCTCAAATGCAGCTTTATGATACACCTGCATTTCTCCTACCCAGTTCAGAAAAAGCACCATTAAAGTTAATGCATTTCAGGCATGAGGGCAATCAGAGAGGGATGAACTTCTTGAAGTCTTTGGTCTTTGTCTCACTCTCTTTTGCAATGTGAAACTTAAAGCCATAAGAAAAAACAAAGAAAATTGGCTTTTGTTGTAAACAAAAAATATGAGAGTGTGTGTGTGTGTATTTGTGTGCATGTGTGAGCATCTTATGACAACAAAATGAATTTTCACTAGGTTGTGATGTGAGCTAGCCTTCCCAAGTTCCACAGGAATCTCCCTATAACCTTGGAGCAGTTTCTAGGGAGGGGTATTTTTATTTAGCCATCATTTTGCTATACCATATACTGCAGACTGTATTTTTAGGCTTATGCCTTCAAAGTTTGTGCAACGTGATATTTATCATAAGAAGAGAAAAAACCCCACAACCCTTCCAAAACACAGCTGTTAGACAGCACATGACTGAGGTAACCAAATACAAATCACTCCTGCACATACTCAGCCTTCTAAAAATGAATACTTAGGAGAGCCTTTATAAATATTGTAGTAGTTACTAGCTTCCCCTTTTGATGACTTCCTTTACTGATAACATTTCTTTGTACTGTTTAAATATGGGGTAATATGCTTCAAAACGAATAAAAAACCCACGCAAACCAACAGCCAAAAAAACCCCACAAAGAAACGTGGAGAATGGGTGTGCAGGATCTCTGCTTTTGCTAATGGCAAAGTCTTTTTGCTTTAGGAGAACCAGCTATGACAGAAGGCTCACACACTACATATGGATAAGGTTCCTGTCACAGGTGAGCACTGACTGTCATTCTCTGACCCTTTCCTAAAGTGTCATACTGACAGCAAACTGGATGAGTCCTGCAGCCCTACAAAGAGCCAGCACACATAAAATGCATTTAAGACCCTGCATAGGCTGCCCCAGCTGCACTGACACTGTGGCACAGGCCCTTGATGAACATTTGGGTGGGGTTTTGGTGCTCACAGCTGCAATGCAGGGTCTGGTTCAGTGCTGCCACTGCCCTCAGCTCCCAGCTCAGGCCAGGAACTCCTCTCCATCTCCCACTGAGCTCAGCAGACACAAACTCAACTCCATTTGAGATCAACCCCACCTCCAAACAGCAAATGCTCCACTGAACTGAACTTCAGGCCCAATTCACAAAGAAACACACAACCCCTTGTTTGTCTCTGGCATTTCATCAGTGGTAGGTAGAGCACGTGGATGAAATTCCACAGTCAGGGAAGCTCTGGATTTAATGGATTCAGGGAAAAGCCGCCCACACAGCTACTGTGAGGGATTTCTGGGCAAGGCAGGAGGAGAAGGGACTCTCCTGCACTTGCCTTGTCCAACAGGAGAGTCCCTTCACAACAAACTGTGGAGTGTGAGATGGCTGGAAGTGTTAGCAGGCAGCTTTTTAAACAAAATGCCTGATTTTTCCCCTGGGATCTGAGACACAGTCCTGTTTGCTCTGCTTTCATGGAATCCTAGAATGGTTTGGGATGAAAGGGACCTTAAATCATCCAGTTCCAGCCCCTTGCCATGGGCAGGGACACCTTCCACTAGACCACGCTACAACAAGCCCCTGCCAGGAATGGGGCATCCACGGCTTCTCTGGGCAGCCTGTGCCAGGGCCTCACCACCCTCACAGCAAAGAGTTTCTTCCTAATCTTTAACCCAACCCAGACTGCTGTCAGTTTGAAGCCATTCTTCCATGCCTGTTACTCCCTGCCCTTGTAAAAAGTCCCTCTCCAGCTCTCCTGGAGCCCCTTTAGGCCCTGGAGGGGCTCTGAGGTCTCCCTGGAGCCTTCTCTTCTCCAGGTGAGCACCCCCAGCACTCCCAGAGGGGCTCCAGTCCTCAGAGCACCTTTGTGGTCCCCAATGTGTCCCCACCCTTCTGATGCTGGGACCCCCAGAGCTGGACCAGCACTGCAGTGGGGTCTCACAAGGGCTCAGAATCCCCCCCCTCGACTGCTTTTGATGCAGCCCAGGACAGGATTGGCTTTCTGGGCTGTGAGTGCACTTCAGGTCATGTTGAGCTTCTTTCTCCTCAACCAACAACCCACGTCCTTCTCCTCAGGAACATTCCTGACCCATTCTCTGCCCAGTGTTTACGTTTGCCACTTGCTGACCAGCATAGGCAGCATCACCCAAACCCCTGACTTAAAACTCAGGTGGTGTTCAAATGATCTACAAGTTCCTACAGGGTTTCATTCTTTCTAGAAACAATTCCTCACATTTCAACACAACACATAGTTTTATGCATTTTTAAGATGGAAACATGGTTGTAAAATATATTGAAACAAGAATTTCTTTCAGTAGATATAATTAAGATACCTTTTGTTCACCTCAGAGAAGCGTCTGCAGTGATGGCACAGATGTTAAGGTCATTTCCTAACAGCTCCCCAGCAGAAATTCACACCAAGATATGAATGTCCTTAGCAGTTTCATGGCTGCTGTGACATGAGAAGGTGATAACCTCATCCAAGAGCCCAGCTGGGAAAAGCAGCTACTCAAAATTAATTTGTTGGGATGGAAATTGGGAGCAGCCAGAGGGTGGCACAGGGATGAGGACTGAGCCACTGCTGTGTCTGGAGCAGAGCACAGAAATCAGGATGCAGCATCCCTGGTGGGCTCAGCCCTGCCTTCCTCACCCCCCTGAGCACTCCCAGGGCTGGGAGTTAATCTGATTCATTGACAGGAACTCTTCCTGCAGCACACGTCTTCAAACTGCTCACACAGGATTTGGTTATGGATTGGGCCATGCTTGCTATGAGGTTTGTGATCAGTATTCAATGAAACAAGGAAAAAAAATCTACAGTAAATGCAAGACTATGAATGGGACTTCAGCCATGGCCCCAGAGGTAACATACACAGTATTTTGCTATATTTAACATGGTAAGAAAAAAAAAAAGTCTGTATCATTCTAGGTGTCCCTACAGTCTTAATGTATTTCATCAGTATCTGTTTTAAGTTGCACAACCAGTTCCCAAGACACCCTCCTGTCCCTCCCCCCAAATAAACTAGATTTAATAACAAGATAAATATGATGTGCTTCTCCTTGCTGAGTGCATTGACTTAAGGCATAGGCACAATTCCCCTCTTTGAACAGAGATGGTACATCCTGTGTCCCAATACAATTGTTACCCTGGGTGACCCTTTGCATTCTAATGTTGACTCAAGACATAATAATTACAGGAATCATTCATTAACAAATAGTTTGAATACGTTAATTTATCAGAAAGCATTATTGAAATAAAAGGAAAGAATTCAATCCTCTTTCAGGAATAAATGTTTTTGGGAGTGCTGCTTTGTTGGGCAGCAACACATCTCATCTAAACTCCATAGAAATCTTCTCTGAGTCCAATCAGTTTTGGATTAAGCCAGAATTGTTAATTAAAAAATAAAAAAAATAAAAAAAATCAAACCCTGGTACTCTCGAGACCACAAGAAAATACATGAAAAGCTGTAAGAAAAGGGAATTGGCTAAATTATTTCTAAAGATTTCTGTCAGCTATGTTTTATCTTGAAAATCACTTGAAGAATACTAGCTTTGGTTAGATATCACTAGGGATGGGCACAGATCTGTCTTATTTGCACATGAGGTAATATTTCAAAAGCATCTCAGTGGCTCAGAAACCTTGCTGTCCTTGTGAGATTTGTTGTCACTTGGAAACTTTTGCCTTAATTGGTACATTTGGTTTTTTTAAAGGATTTTTTACATACATGTGGATGAAATTATGGGTCAGATTTCAATGATCTGGGCTCTTATCATTATTTTCCAAACCTTTAAAAGTGGAAGTACTGTTACCAGATCAGATTTTTGTGTTTTATCCTGCCCGTGACGCCTAGACTTTAAAATAAAAAAAAAAAAAAAGCAACCATGATAAGATTCAACCACAGAGTTTTGGGGACTCAAATTCTAGAGGAACCAGTATCCAAAGCCCTTCCTTTCAATAATGTGGCTTTGTCACAATCTTTATAAATCCTTAAAAAAAGTATTTCATGGTCAGCATCTCTGATAATTGCAGTTTCCACCAAATCTAAGTGATCTTGGACTGTAGATCTCGAAAAGAAAGATGACAAAAATTCTGGTGTAGCATCTAAATTATTCACTTAATTTTATGATTTTCTCAGTTTCTAGTTAATTTTCTCTGTTTCTACAGGTATTTAGGCAATGTCCAAATCTTAAATCTTCACACCTTCACAGCAAATGTGCTCAAAATTGAAGGTGTCAATGGGGAGTTTGTAGGGTGATCCAGGACACCTGTTAGCAAAAGAGGTTCAATATTTTTCCACTTATTCCAACTTTCACAATTTTGTTCCTTCCAATAACTAAGTACAACACCAGTTTTGCCAGCACAGAGATGATTTTAGGTTAATGTTGGACCTGATGTGTCAGCCTTGAATAGCACAAGGCATCCTTGGCCAGTGTTGAACTCCTTCAGAAAATCATATTTATTATTTCAGCAAGAAGGTCTGGACGTTCCTGCTGGCCAAATGCATCCATCTCTCTCAATGTTTCAGGTGATAATTAAAGAGTAATTTAACCTCAGGTATCTTGGATCACTGTAGATGAAAACATCACATCTGGCTGTTTTGTTGGTTTTAAAACTATTCCTTTTTCATGCCACCGATTTAACGGCACAAAAATAATCAGAGATGCTTCTCTTCCCTTTGGATGGTGGTGGCTCTGCATTGGTTCCAGGGTCTTGCCCAGCCAGCAATCCCATTGCTCTGAGAACATGATCAAAAACGAGGGGTGATCATTGCACTGTCTTAATACAGAAGGGTCCAGGGGAGCATCAGATCCAATTCAGAAGATTGTACCAGTAAATTTTGGTGTGGGAAAGAGAAAATGCTACACAAATGTAACAGGGTCACCCTGGGATTCCTTGTACTGAAACATCATTTTACACAGAGGATATATATATATATATCTTATATATATTTTTTTATATATATATTCACACACACGCGCGCGCACACACAAAAAAAGTCTTTGATAGGCTTTCTGTGTTCTAGTAAAAATAGTTGGCAGCTGGATCATCTGTGAGACCAGAACTGGCTTTTGTGCTGCCTGTGATGCCCCTGTGCACAGTGTCCCTCAAAGGCAGACGCTCGTGTTTATCTGGCAGGTGGAGCTGCTGCCTGCCTGCGACAGGAACAGCCGCCCATTGGGACACACACAGAGCTCGTAGATTTTTTGCCTGGACCCTGCAGAAGAGGAAGATCCTTGAGGCAAGTTAGGTAGTTTGATTTTTGCAGAATTCAACGTTATCTGGAGTCAAATGTGGAAAGAGAGAGGGAAAAAAAAAAAAGAGAGAGAATTAGCGGGGAGCTGTTATTTCTGATTTAAAGAAAGAGCTGTTATTTCTGATTTCTGTGTTTAAAGAAGCTTCCTCCAGACGGCTCAGCTGCTGCAAAAACTGGGTAGGGAAGTGTTTGAGGATGGGAAAGTCTGATACAAATCTGGGTGGGCACATTATCTGCCTTTACCACGACCTCCAGTTTGTTTCTGCTGATGTTCCCACTGTGTTTTCTTGGCTTTTGGCTGCCTGGGACACCACCAGAATCCAATCCCAGGTCTGGATGGACCCAAGCAGAGGCACCCCACTGTCAGATGAAGAGCATGGATGGTTCACACCCACCCAGCCACCCTGCTCCTCCATCAGGATCTCTGTCACTGTGATCCCATTGCCAGTTACACTTGCAGGCTCCCAGCACTGACTTTTATGTATATTTTATGTATATTTTAAGCATATTTTATGCATATTTTATGCATATGTGTAACACTTTTGTGTACATTAAAAATAACTCAAATGCTCTAACAGTCCTAAATCCCTCCTTACAAAACAACATAAGGCAAACAACATGTGGCAGCTCTCAGACATGTGGCAGCTGCAGGGGAGTGCTCTGGCATCAGCCAGAATACAGTAAAATAACCTGAACCCCAGAATAATACAGGGTGACTGAGAATATCAGCAATGACAGTAAGAATCTCCCAGTTTAGTATCCACCCATCTCATGTCCTGAAAGACAGAAGTCAATTTATGCATTTAAAAGCGTCTGAGTATTGGCATCAACTGCTTGAAGTTGTGAAATGCTTTGGATTTCTATCTCAGTGTATTAAGTTGAGGTTTTTTTTCTGGTATTTTTCAGAGGCTTTTCCTTAGCACCCATGGTCTAGGTTTGGACTGTCTTAAAATGCAAATATTTAGAAATAACAGAAACTACAATTAAAAAGTCTTTCTGTTTTTTAGCCCTGACACTAAGATAGGTAAATCTTATGTGTGAGCCCTTTTGCCTGGAGGTTTGTGTTCCATGGGCAGCTCCTCCTGACAAGGATCTCAGTGGTTTCTCCACTGAGCTCCTCAGCCTCATCCTTTGGTGTCTTCCATCACTGTGGCAGGAGGAGGGGATGAGAAAACATCAAATCCATGTGCCCACATGATTTTGTGACACCAGAAGAGGCTTAACTCAACACCTACTTTACTTTTGCTCCAAGTTATCAGCTTTAATTGTTCTCTCTTCCCCTCTGGAAGTTTCTCCAGTGCAACAACCTGTGTCTCCTAATGTTCCCTTTCATTCCAGAATGAAACATCAGCCACAAAAGCTTTCCAGATCAATACCAGTGAATTAAGCTCTTCTTATAGAATAATATATGATAAAAGATTTAATTATGCTGGCCAAGTAAATCTTGTTTTAAAGTGACAAGGAAACAAAGAATTTAGGAGCGGTGTGCATTTTACAGCTGCATAAATCTGCTGGAACAACAGATGCTATTATCCATGCACTTTAAAAATAATGAATCAGCCTTTGCCACGGAGTGAGCCTGATTTGCATGGGATGTGTTCAATCAGGGTGAGCAGGAATGAGGTCAGGAGAGCCCCCTGTGCCCAGGCTGGCACACACAGCAGCCTGGTGGGACACACAGCTCTGCAGGGAACCCTTGGCTGGGCTTTGCACTCACCTCTCCGTCTTTGGATTCCAGCCTGAGCTCTGTCCTGCACGTGGCCTTCAGGCTGCCGGCCTCGGCGTTGATCTCGATGCCCTTGGGAGCCTCCATCACCAGCGCGCGCGTGGGCGACTCCAGCCTGCAACACAGGGGGGGAAAACATCCTGATCAGGCTGAGCTACCCCAGCCTGAAACACATGGGGAAAAACAGATCCTGATCACATCCCTGTGCTGCACCACCCTGCCCCAGCCTGCAACACAGGGGGGGAAAACATCCTGATCACATCCCTGTGCTGCACCACCCTGCAACACAGGGGGAAAACAGATCCTGATCACATCCCTGTGCTGCACCACCCTGCAACACACAGGGGAAAACAGATCCTGATCAGATCCCTGTGCTGCCCCAGCCTGCAACACACAGTGCTCACACAGCCCATGGGCTCCGTGCTCCTGCTCAGGCTGCTGTGCTGCCCCTCAGACCCTGCTGATGTGCAGGTTCTCACCTGCTTCCAGAGGAAAAGGTTCATGCATGGTACAGCACACCACAAATCTGATCTGCTCACATTCCATGCCAACTTTGCTATGCTGGGCCAAGAGAAAAGGAGCAATGAAGCCACCCCTAAGGTCAGCTGGCTCTTATTTCTGGTTCTGCTTTCTCACTAATCAGCGCTAATGGGATATCAGCAAAGCTGAGCACCTGCACAGAGGGTGCAAGTGTTTCTCTTCCTCACACCCCTGTTCAAACAGGAATTAATTAGTTCTCCTGATTTCCTACAACGTGAGGTTTGGAAGGGTTTAAGGATACAAGGAAATAAATGAAAACAATCAGGCTGAAGACCCCAAAATTTGTGGTCTCCAGTCCTAGGCTCACATCACACCAGGCATGACCATGTGCTCTGCAGAGCTTCAGCCCCTCCTAAATGTGGATACACTGCAGAGGCCTCTGACAGCCCTTTAACACAGCCCTGTTCCAGCCCTTTAACTTCAAGGTTAATGCTGTAAAGTGCAGAAGCACAAAGTTCAGCCTTTCTTGTTCATCATCCATTTTCAGTTCTTCTATTATACTTGTCTCTTTCTTATTTACAATACAGTCTCTTATTACTCTCTGTATTGCAAATGGTTATTAAAAAACAACTCTCCCTGTCTGGGAATATCCTCTCAGTTGATTTCTTCCTCATTTATTTACTGCAGGGTCACAAGATGCAGGCTGTGGTGTCCTCAGGTGAGGCAGGAGGGAGGGCTGCAGCAGGAGCTGCTCTGCTTTGCCAGTTTGGGGCTGGCAGCCCTGACCAAAGCTGGGCAGGGGCAGCCCAGCACCACCCCCAGCTCCCCTGGGCAGCTCTCAGGGTTTGCCTGCATCAGCTCTTTCTCTGCTTTCCATATATATAATCATTTGTGCATGTAAGTGTGTTCTTAAATGGACTCCTGCTGGTACTGAGACAGCATTATGGGGGACTGAGGGAATTCAGCTGTATTTATTGCAGCCAACAGCTCAATAAAGCACAGGCACAGCTCCCTCTGTGTGGCACTTTTCAAGTTACGACTTTCCCTCTCTCTGTGTCTTCATATTGCTGCTTTTTGAACACCTTTCCCTCAAGACCCCAAACTTATCCATAATTTCGTGGCTGACTTAACTAAATCTAAATTTCAGGGAGCAATTGAGGCATATGCAGCCTAAGGAATGAGTGTGGTCTCATGGTTAGGAGCCCTGTACAACCTTTCTGAGCTGCTTTTTGTTTTCTGCAGAGAAGCCACATTTTATGTAAACTTCTGATTCCTTCCTCTGCTATCACCCCTCAGCTGGCTCCTGTGTGAAGAACCTAAGGTTAAGGCTGCTGTAAATCCCTTTTTTTTTTTTCCTGACTGAATTGCAGCTTGCATGGAGGACAAAAAGCTGTCTGAGCTGTATTTTCCCTGGAGATTTCTGCCCAGGGATTCAGCACACTCTCACCCCTGGTGTACCTCACAGGCTGGTGTTTGCCCTGAGGAACAAAGCACCCTCTGCTTGCCCTAAGCCCCAGGATCTGTGCTGCAGGGTCTGGCACACATCCCTTCTGCTCCACAGGCAGGATCCTCAGGAGCAGCAGCAGAGAGCTTGGGCCAGTTAAATCATGGAGCTAAATTCACCAGAGGATGTGTCCATTTCCAGAGGATGTGTCCAAACACCAAGACAGCTGAGGTAATCTGAGGATAAAATAATTCCTAAGAACACGGCCTGGTGACTCCAGCTCTCCAGCATCTCAGTGACTCTCCAATTTCTTTGATGTCCTGGCTGTCTCAATTTATTTGTTCATCTGTTAATCTTTTAGCTCTTCTATCCACTGAGAAATAAATCTCCTAGGTACAAAACAGTGCTCAGACAGCACAGTGCAAACACACTCCTTTGCAGCAGCCCTCAATTCCTGCTCTGTGCAGGAGCAGCCCCCCTGTCCCAGACCTTCACTGGAGGGAGAGGAGAGCTGGGAAAGCTGTGGAAGTCTTGGGGGAGGATCAATAGAGGAGCTTCTTGCACATCCTGTGCACACAGATCCCCCAAACACCCAACTGAGTTAAAATTCAAGCTTTGAATAAACCACCAGTGATCAGGAGTGTCCTAGACAACATTGCCCCCAAAGTTTTATTCTCTTTCACAGGTAACAAAGTGATGGAGTTATTCTCCCTCCTCCACCTGAAGAAGTGGAATAACAGCATCTTGCAAACACTGCTGAAAACCATGTGATTTTTGGATGCATTCTAATCCATGCAGAGCTTCTTTCCTCATGGAGGCACAAAGGACCCTCTGAACAGCCCATGGTGTGATGTGAGACAAGGACACCACAACAGCCAGGGCTCTGCTGCTGCTCCATCACCCTCCTCACGGACCCCATCCCACCATCCCAAACCACAGCCTCAGACAGCTGCAATCCTGACTGACACTGATTCAACCAAACCCAACCCTTTAATGCTGAAAATACAACCTTTAGAACCTTAAAACTACAGAAATGTTTGAAAATACCAGGACAGCAAAGTGCAGCTCTTTCAATCATGAACACCTTGGTCTGCAGCCCACATGGCTTTGTGTTTGTGCTGTGGTTTGGAGCCTGGCTCTTCTCTCTCCTCCAATTTCCATATTGCTGTAAATCCATCTTTTTGGGACTCTTGTCCCAGTTTATGCTACTGTAAAGGAGAACAGGAAGGTCTTAAAAATTGTTTCCTTGGTATTTAAGGGGCATATGTTTGTAAGGGATTTCATTTGATTATTTTCTGATATCCTGAATGAATCCCTGAGCCACCTGACCATAAACCAGGAGCTGCAAAATCTATGCAAAGCCAGAGAAAGCAGCTGAGGAGTTTATGCTCTGGGGGTTTGAGCAATGTTTACTGAACACTTTCATTTGAAGCAGGCGTTTAAGAGACGCTCTGCTTTTAAACCTAATTCTGCCTTGCAGAGCAGAACCAATTTGGAGACTAATAATGAAAGAAAATGATTTAGAGATGAACAGATAATTCATTCAAAATCAACATTTGTTTTCCAGTGTGATACTCCAGAGCTTTTAGTGGGATTCCCATCTCCTGGTGAGGTGTAAGCCTGTACTTAGAGCAGTAGGCTGGAAAGGTGGCTGCATGAATATAGATTGTTTCATTATTTGCTCCTGCTCTTGAATTTTCCATCCCAGCAATTGGCACATAAGCCCTTTTTATTGACCATGGGTGCTGCTTATTTTTGCTCCAGTATTTGCAGGACTGGATTTTGACCTTTCTCCCAGAGCTGGGCAAGAAGGGTAAATGCAATGCTGTGCACAGTCACAGCTTGCTGAATTCAGCACTGAGATAAGCCACTGCCATGAAATTACTTCTCTCCCACCTGCAGTCTCCTGGGAGGTGGATGAAGAGACATTCTCCTGTCTGGGAGACTCCCCACAACTTGGGAGCTATTCCTCTGGATCCCAAGGTTTCATATAAGTCCAAAATTTTTTTTAAAAAAAAGACACAAGTAACAGGATTTTCAGAGCTATCCAAGTTCCCAAGTTCCACTTATTACAGCGGGTGTTAGCTACTTTTGAAAATCCCATTGAGCACCTAAATGCCATAACAAATCTGACCCTTAATCTCAGTTCTTAGTTCTGCAACAGAGGTAACAGCATTCCCAACTCCATGGGGAGGATGGGAAGATAAATATATTAGCAGTTGTGAAGCCTTTATATACTGCGATAACTGAGGCCAGGGAAGTCACCATGGCCAGGGATAAATGTCTGGCACGTGGATAACTGATCCTTCCCAAGCTGCTCTGCTGGGCTTGTACCTCCATCAAAAACAGTGTTAGTCCTGTTCCTCCCGCTGAGCACACTCAGCTCCAGCTCAATGGAAAATGGGAAAGGGCCTCTAAAGCCCTTCTACTCCATCCTACCACCAAAGCACCTCCTGTTTTAAAGAGAGGTGGTGGCATGTGGGCACCTCGCAGTGAACTCCTGGAAATCGATGGGAATTCTGTGTTCCTGAAAACCAATATGGAAGAAAAAAAATTTCAGTGTCATCCGTGCTTTGCTTTGGGAACTTTAGGAGTAATTTAAAGGAAATTGGTCCATGAGTTTGTATTGTGGTTCCAGAGAAAGGCATTCACTTGGAAAGATCATTATTTACCCAGATTTTTAGTTTTCATTTCCTTCATCATAAACATTAATCACCTCAGCACCATGGAATCTATTTCCTTCTTGTCCCTCCCCTCACCCCCTCCAGGACAATGCATGAACAGCCTTTTGAATTTTGGGAAAAAAGGAGGGTATTAAAGATGTTCAGGCAGTATCACCTGAAGTTGGAGGCTGTTGATGTTCTTCCAATATAGTGAGCATAATTCTGTTAAAAAGTTAAATTTAATGTAGATAGTTCAGGGGGAAGATTTGCCCAGGTCCAGCACTGATGCAAACATGATTTGCAATCTGTGCCTTGCACCAAAGGCTACAGCAGAGGAGAGGGATGAGCCTAAATATGTGAAAGGAGCTCCTGTGAGCTGAGGACCTCCTGCTGCCACTTTATAATTGTTCTCATTTCTTTCTTATTCTCATTTTTTCTTTTTTTTCCTTTTTAACTAGGAATGGCCTCAAGCTTCAGAATTCCTTGTCCCCACAAGGGGCTTTTTCTGTGTGGGACACAAATGCTGCTTGCAGTATGGAAATGGGAAGAGAAGTTCATGCACAGGAGGTGAGGAGCATATGATGCAGCGGTGTGGTAACAGGAGCTAATTTAATTTTGCTTAGAAACCTCTGGACTGAGAATAGAGCATGTATTACTGCAGCTGTAGCCCATTACCTCTAATGACTCTAATTATTTTTTATGGTATCCATCTGACCAGCCATAAGATTCACGTTGAGCATAAAATTAGCCAATGTTAGCGCCGTGCCTGCTTCTATCTCATACAATTGGTAAATAATTTCAGCAAGTAAACATGGAGCTCCATCAATTTGGTGGTAATGAACCGGCTTCTTCAGCTGAAATTTGTTTTCAATTTTAACTCCCTTGTTTCAATGAAATCAATGGGATCACCCATTCCCAGTGACTTAGACTTCTGACTTCATTATTTCTGTGTTATCTCATATATGTCAACTCCTAAAACAAAACACAATGCTTGTCTCCCTATTAACAGGAAGTTAATTAAGTTTTACTGAATTGCAAAGAAGCCATGCTTAGTTTCTATTTTTAGAATGCCTATAAGTGTTTTTTTATTATTGTTTTAAATTGTCTTTACTTGTATTGGAACAGAAAAATGTTTAGAAGGAGGAACAACAGGTTGAGCCTTGACTAACCTGGCGGAAACCTCAACTGAAAATAAGTTCAAGCAAAGTTTTGTCTCTGCCCTGAGCTCTCCCCTTCATCACTAGAATTCCTTCCCACTGGTATTGTCATTTCATGGCAAAAACATAGGCTAAAAAATGGCAAGATCAGCGAGTCTAATATAAAGCAGGAAAGATAAAAAAAGGGAGCTGGCCTTGGTACATCAGACCCAGAGGTTAAAATCCAAAGGATTTTAAATGCACAATGTCTTTTCCTGAGACACCATGATTTTGACAAAATATGACCTAAGTGGCACAATACAAAAGCAGCAAGCACTCTGAGAGCTTACAGAAGAGATCATCACTAATAAGAAAATATGTATCCCTGTTATTTATTGCCTAGCATTGACATAAATCTTGTTTTCAATTACATGCTAATGAAGCACACCAATTACTGTTTGAATAGGGACATCTGATTACAGTCTCAATCAACAGAAATAAATCTTGCTTATGGAACGTTTCCAGGGTATTTTCTTTAGAAACATTAATTAGAGAAGTAAACAAGGATATATTATTATCATGTCATCCAATTGTAAATCCTGCCTATCACTGTAAATACTGGTTAGTCTGACAGTGTGCATCACCACAGTTTCCAGTGTTTATGCTGCAAATCTAATGAGTGACAATTCCAGTGCAGCCATAATCTGAAAGAGATTGTTATGGCTTCGGGTCCAAAACCTTATGCAATTTATAATGTAATACACTGAACAGTAAATGAAAATTATTTTAGCTATCTCCACGAACCACAGGTAATTCCCAAGCAAAACCCACCTAAATCTGTCAGAGACCTGACAGGTGCAGAGGTCTAATGATGCTTTATTGGAAATTACAGTTTTCTAATTGAGTTAGAGACAAGTCTGGTTCAAATGGCAGGGGGTGCAACAAATTTTCTCATCTGTGTTTGAGCAACACAGATGCTGAAGAGATTTTGTACAAAGCTGAGTCAAGAGAAAGATAAAAAGGAGTTGAAAATTACCCTTGTGCTAACTTTGTAAGCTTCACTGTTTCCTTGGATAGGGAACCTTGTGTTTACAACTTTTCTTTCTTCTTTTTTTAAATAGAGCTCTTACAGCTTCGAGGAATGCTTCATCACCAGCACAGTAATAAATCTGCTGCTGGTTTTGGTAACTTCATCTCAGAGCCCAATGGACCAGTTTATGTATTTTTCACCCAGTTTGAGTTATGGGTCCTGTGCTTAGTGAACTTTTCCTGAAGAGAGCTGATGCTAAAACAATATTCTTCTGACCATGTAATGGACATATCTTATTATCCACAACTCTGTGAAAAGGGCTAACTAAAGCAGTGAAACCATCACAGAGGAGGGCAAAACCAGCATCAGGAAGATGCTCAGCTAAATTAAAAGAAGATTTGAGAAGATCCAGACAAATGAGTAATCAGAGGAGTTTGTAGGGATGGTATTGTCTTGCAGCACCAAGCAGGTGAGAACCAGCTTTCCTCCTCCCTCCAAAAAAATCCCATTCCTCAGCAAGAGGAGAGGTTTGAACATATGGATCCTCCCACCACACTGCAAATCCCCTGCTGCAGTCTTCCAGTACACTTTGCACTAGCTGAGGCTGATTCAGAGCACTAAAAAGCAGCAAAACTAGGAAAACACGGAACAGTCAAAATACAACTGTAAATTCCTTGTGATTGCCTTCCATGCTACAGCACAGGCATTGCTGAAGGCAAGGTAATTATCTAAAGTTGTCTTAAATGTCTTATGGTAGTTTTGTTTTTTGTTTTACATTTAAAATAATTTCTGGAATAGTTTAGCAGAAGCCAAATATAGTATTTATAAGACAAAACCTGAGATCAAGAAGATTATATCAAATTAATCTAGGGAGAAAAATGACTGTGTAATACTACTGAGATCTAGTTTCATTATGAACCGGAGAAGTGGTGAAGGGCAGAGATTGTCTAAGAAAAAAAGTGCAAGATTAATGTTCAATGAAGTGGAGGTATGGCTGAGAAAATTAAAATCATCTGGATAATTAAAAAATTCTGTTGCTTATAAATCAAGGAGGGAAATTATCATAGAAATTGGGAGATAGTTGAACACCATGCGTGGTAAATACAGATGTGGTTTAAAAAGATGATGCATTTAAGCAGACAGAGAAGGGATTCAGAGATGTAAAAATAATTATTCTGATTTTAAGTGCAGAGATGACTGCAACATCCCTCTCCTCACCTGGGCTGGCCCAGCTTCCAGCCTTCACTGACGAGCTGGGACAGCCAGAGCCATCCATGTGCTGAGTGGTGGGAACAGCCAGAACTGAGACAGAAAATGGCATTATCACAAGAAAGCTGAGCTCTGACCAAGGCTCAGGGCTGCTGATGCCACTGGCTGGCACCTGAGAGCCCATAATTATTTTTATTACAAACACCTGACCACAGCTCCTTGGACATTTGCATAGACCAGGTCAAAACTCCTCAAATAACAGTCTGGAAATTTTTTCATGGCTAACAGTCTGGAAATTTCTTCAAGTCTGATCTGTGTGTGGTAACCAGGGGGTTTGGCATTGCAGTATGACTGTGCCTCTGATCCCACTGCTCACAGCCTCCCAAACCAGGGCTACACATCCTCATCTACCTAAACCACCCATTTATTTTGCTTATTATGTAAGTTCTTGCAATAAATTAAAACAAATGGAAAGAAAATAAATTCCTCCTCCTGTTGGCTGCACTAACGACCAGGCTCATTTCACACACAGAGAGAAATAATTACTTTTCATGTTACCATAATTGCCTAAACCACAAATGCATTTTTTAAGAAACAAAGGTTGGGCTGGTGTAAGTTTCTAATTACAGGTTGAAAGCTTCTAATTAAAAGGCATAAATTGGAAGGAACCCTTTCAAGCAGAATTGCAGAAGAAGCTGCTAAGATTGGGTATTAGCTTGATGCACTGTCACCGTGCCGGGGGGAGAAAAAGAAACAGAAATCAAATGTTGTGGCTCTTCCTTGGGGCCACTGACACTTTGCTACCCAATGTCTCACCAAGTGCTGCCCCAGGGACACAGAGGAGATGAACACATCACAGAGGAGGCTGCAGGGCCACATTTCACAGCAACCCTGAGCCACTGGCACAGGGACAGCGATGCTGAACCAGAGGGAACAGTTCAGGCTTCAATCAGCTTTTTCCTGAAGTTTATACAGGCTGCTGCATGGTGGCAGGAGGACAAAACCATCTGAGTTAGGCTAAAATGATAAAACACCATGAAAATATGGGTACTTGAGTTTATCCAAAACGTGCTGGATAAACAATTTGTATTTGTTAATATACACTGGACATGGGGCGGCTGTCATGTGCAGTCAGCAGCTGGATGAAATTGGGCCCAATCTCTGCCACTTTCATGATTTGCTCTTCTGCTTTACTCTGAAAGAAGTCAGCATGATGCAAATGCTTTATCTTATTCTCCTGTTTTCCAGAGTGTTGAAAAATCCTGCAGGGCAGACCAGCACGCCATCCCTGCCAGAGAAATTGCTTTCCTGTGATAACCCACACTCCAATGAGAGGATTACTGGCAGGGGTGCAGCACTATGCAAATATTGCACTCATGAGCATCAGCCTTTGCGTGCAGTCTCCTGCATCAGAACTGCTTGAGGAAGAGATGTCGATCTGGATTTTCATTTTAAAATTACTTTTGAAGTTTGTCTGCCCATGGGGTTTCCACCTGCTGTTTGGTCAGCAATAAAGCAAAAGGGTCAGGTGGATTAAAATGTCACATGGATATTGCTCAGGTTCAGCCTCCAGCACTCACTGCAGTGATGATTTACTCTTTCTCCTCTCTGCTGATTTATTCTATTCCTTCTAAAAAGACTGGCATTAATAGTAAATCACTTACAACGAGAAATACAGAGATAACAAAGCTAAAAAGGATTTGAAATGGCAGAATAAAAAAAACTGCTGAAAAAAAAATTTAAAAAGGTGTGTCTTTGTGCATCATCTACTCAGTGGCGATACCCTTTGGAAACATGTACACACTTTCCTAAGTGGATTTGAAGAGCTTATTTAGCATGACAAATTGGCTACAACCTAATGGGTATTTCTGAAAACCCATTCATGGACCTGCAGACACTCACATTGCCGTGGCATATCCATTCATTGTACAGTCAATTTATAATGATTCCACCAAATTAAATCTTTATTAACAAACTTATTGACTCTGGCTTTGACTTATTGTCCCCCCTTTTAATTAACTGCAGTAATGAGACAAGCAGCATCCAACATAACAAACATTTTGTTTAAAACCTGCCATTTATTTCAAGCAGCTCCACTAAAAATGAAGGCTGAATTGCTATTTGCTAAATGTCAATTTTCACACTCTGTTGAACCTTTTCTGAAGGCTGTCAACCACAAATCTGCAGTCATCTTTTCCCCTCTGATCAGAGCTATATAGAGCATATAACAGCTTTTCAGTTACTTTTCATTTTTATGCAGAAAATATACCATTTTCTGTTCCCAGTATATTAAAAAAAAATTGTAAATGTGCATAAATTGTAAATGTAAAGGGATGCATATGCCAAGGTTGTGGCCTCTTTCACAGTCACAGGTTACACCAGCAATGTGGTTCCATGTCTGGGGCACAGAAATGATCCAGACTCCTCAAATCCAGCCCATTACCATGCAACAATACTGCACCATCCTCTTTTATAAAGTGCTGGGCTCCTGCTCACAGTTGGGGAGATGTTTCCCCCTCCAGATCACTCATTGACAGCCTTGTTTTAGGAGGAATTCTAAAATAAAGCCAAGGAATGGGCAAGACCACCACGGACAGAGAGCCCAGGGCTCCTCCTGGTGAGATTTTTGGCACAGAGGAGTTTGGAAGGGCAATGGGAGGAAGGAGGAGCATTTGAACAAAGTCAGGCTCAAAGCTCTTTGGTAGTGTAGAACAGAAAATCTTACAGCTCTTTGAGATTTCCAACTAATTTCTTGCTTTCAAATATGCTAAAGAAAATAGGTTGGGAAATGGTGGAGAGAAGAAAATAAAGGAGTTGTGTGGGAGGGTGGAGGGAGGAAAAGGAGCAGAGAGATAAAGAGATCAGGAAAAATAAAAGCCCAACTTACTGAAAATGGGAGTATAGAGATGTCTCCAAAGGGACTACTTTAATTTAGGGAAGAGGATGTTTTGCAAATTCTTAACATCAATTTATTTTCAGCTAAAACCAAAACTGTTTTCTATTTATCTTTTGCACATAATCACTCCTGAGTAAAACACGCATTCAGAGGTAAGGCCTGGCGATCCTTCAAGACAGATGTGCCTGATGATATTTTTCTGATCTGCAGGAGAGACTATTGAGCTTGGTGGTGGCAATTCACCCTTTGCTGGGAGCTGGCCCTACTGGCATGAACCCACCTCTTCTGGGCAGGGAAATCCCTGTCCTGCTTCACCTGGGAGCTGTGAAGCCCTGCTGCTCACAGCTGTGTGTCTCCAGAAGCTCTGTATCCTTTCTCTGCCTCTCCTTTTGCTGGTTTTGGTGTTCCAAGGTGCTGCTGCTCTGAGTTGTTGACCTTGTTCATTTTAAGGCATTGAAACCCGTTCTCCTGCTCCTTGGGCCAACCACAGCAAAATGAGATTATGTTCAACATTTCTTGACTCTTGCAAGGTTCCTTCCATCCTTCCTTGGCCAAGTCTGCCTTTTGACTGTAACAACCTCCCCAGGATGTCTCTTTAGCAGGTAACAAAGACAATTCCAGTTCCTAATGGAAGAGGTCAAATGGAGGTGAAGTGAAATAGATTAAAAACCAAAAAAGAACTGATGCCAGAAAAGCTGCTGCACCACTCAGTGGCATAACTCCTTTCTAGAACAGGTTTTTGGCTGTGATTTTCAATTCATTTTGCACTATTTTATTTTGATTTGAAAAAGGCAGCCAGGTAGCAGAACTGGCTTTGTGGCTGAATCTGGGATTCAATTTCCAGCCCTGAGATTGTCTCTTTGTGACCACATCCAGTGGTTCCCTGCAGCCTGGTGGGGAGGGCTCAGCACATCCCAGGAGGAAGAATTCTCCCCAAAACAGCAAACTGAAACAGAAATGTCTTTGCTGCTGATTTGCCCTATTATCCAAGCCAACTCATTGGAAAACTTTCTCTCAGAATGCCCCCTCTGCTGCAAAGCACAGTCCTGAGCCATCACCTCCACAAGGAACTTCAGCAGATGGTCCTGTGGGGTGGGAATGGCCCCAAGTGCACAGATCTCACCCCAAGGACTGCCCTTGAAAGAACTCAGTGGAGTTACCTTGGGAACGCAACAAGAGAAAGGAAATTGGACCTTAAAATCAACCTTAATTCTCCCTTTGTACAGCCAAACATAATAATAATAATAATAACAATAATAGTAACAACAACAACAGCGACGAAGAAAAACTGCAAGAGAAAAAAAAAGAATTATGGGTGGATTTTATGGTCTTAGAAACCAAAAACGATCAAAGCTGCAAGGTATAATTTTTTTTTTCCTGGAATGCCTTACTTTTTCTGAATTGCCTGCACACTCATGGCACCTCTCAGCAGTCACATTAACACTATTGATTGTCTGCTTGGTAGGTAACAGGAGGAAAAATAAAACAGGCAAGAACTTAACTCTGTTCAGATTCCTCCAGTGCAACTGGAATGTGGATAATTTTTTTATGGGTGATCATCACTTTTAAAACCTTCCCAGTGAAAATTCCTGCTGTGGTTTTCCTCTGTGTCAGTAACCAAAGCCACCCAGCCAGGCAGGGCAGGAGTTGGAGCCTTCCAGCTCCTCAAAATGCTGGGGTGTTCTGTTCTTTGAGGGAAAGGCTGTGAGAAATGTCTTAATTTCTGCCTTTTAGAGCTGTCAACCCTCTAGGTTTATAAAGGCTCCAAGCCAAGGCTGGCCTGTCACCCCCCTGGTGACTGCATCCCACCCCATGGCCCTGCAGCCAGGAGTGGATATTCCAGCTCCAGAACAGGGAATCCTGTCCCCACTTGCTGGTCCCAAGGAATTGAGAACATTTGTTCTCATAAACCCAATAAGAATATTTGTTCTTATAAACCCAATAAGAATATTTGTTCTTATAGACCAAATAAAACCCAGACAATGGTTCCTGAGTCCCACCACACAGGACCGTCAATAGAAAGTGACCCTGGCTGAACAGGAATGGAGAGAGAAACAGCTGCCTCTTACAAAACCTGGAAATTCCCAAATAATTACTTCTCTCTCCTTCAGACATTAAGTTCACTGCAGCTCTTCCCTCCATCTTATTCCAGTTATTCTTGAAGTCCTTTTCCCCCCTGTATTCTGCCATAGAGCAACTCCCCAGGAGTAAACACCATTTGCTGTTACCCTAAAAATGCACATTTGCCATTTTTAGTTTATAGGTGATGACAGTAATGGAGTACCCAGGGTGAAACCACTGAAACCACAAAACCCCCCAAAACAGAGTAAACATCCTCTGCTCTCCAAAAGAGCTCATTGAAACCACTTCATTCCAGCTGCTCCTGCGGAGGGTGAGGCAGGAGCTGCAGAGCTGAGCTGCTCCAGTGGGAACTCAAGGGAAATATAGTTTGGATAATAGGAAAAAGTTTTTTACAGAAAGGGTGATAAAGTTCTGGAATGCTCTGCCTGGGGAGGTGGTGGAGTCACCATCCCTGGGTGTGTTTACAAAGCCTGGATGTGGCACTCACTGGGTGCCAGGGTTGAGTTGAGGTGTTGGGGCTGGGTTGGACTCGATCTTTAAGGTCTCTTCCAACTCAGTGATTCTGTGTGAATTCTGTGAATTTTGGGAACACCTGCCAGGGCTGCTGGGCACAGCTCTGCCCCCATGGATGGGTGTGAAATGAAACCTGAGAAAGGTTTTAGCCAGCAATGCTGACTTCACTCCTAGCACACTTCCACCTCATCCTGAGTGTCTTTATCTCTGTAAAGGATATCTTCTAAAAAGCTTAAAGCACATCCTGCCAGTCATGCTGCTTTAACTTTACTGCTCTAGTTAGAGGTGTAATGTGGGGAGAGCTTAAAGAGATATAACTGGACAGGTCTGTTTTAATTGTTCCCACCAGACCTGTGCTCCGTGACCTTGGACATCTACAGAGCCATAAATATGAGCTTTGATTGCTGTTCCCATAGTGACTGGCAGGAGAACACAGCGGAGGCTGGACTAGCATTGCTTCAAGCAGGCAAGCAGCAACTGGAAATCATTAAGTTCAGAGGCTCTGGGGACACTAATGTCACTGCAGGCCAGCCAACCTGGAAGATAAACATTGCTGGGCACTGTGAAAATGATTTTTCTATTTGCTTTCCACTGAGAGAGTGAACTAGGCTACACTTTAGGCACTAGGCATGGCAAATGAGACTGTGAGCTCTTCTGAGGCAATTTTACCAGTGCCTTCTGCTGCTGGAGGTGTCAGAGGCACCAGTGGGGCCTGTCAGGCTTGTGCTGAGAGCACTGAGTGCTGAGGAGCACAGCAGCAGGCATGGCTGATCCATGGGGAATATTTCCACCTGGAACAAGACACATGAGAGGCTGAACCACCCAAATCTGCAGGGCAGCAGGATTGTCCCTGCTCCGTGCCAAAGCCAGCATGGTTATTTCTGTACCATTCTGCACTGTGCGCTGAGGGCTGTCAGGGAGTTTGGTGTGGGAATGGGGCACCTCTGGCATCCCATGGATTGAGGGAGAGGAATGCAGACTGCCCTGCAGCTGCAACACCCAGCTCTTACTTTCCCTGTGCTGTGAATTCACAGCACAAACAGAGTTCAAATAGCTCTAAACCCTCCTATTTCAATAGAAGGAATGGTAGAGTTTCAGGAAAAACACAGGCACGTGCTGGTGGCCTGAGCACGTATAAAAGCAGCTCAGGAATATTTGTACTGGCCGAGGGCAGAGCAGGAAAAGCTGAGCTGAGCTAATGGCAGCTCTGCTCAGCCCACAGGTGATGGGGCACTGCCTGTCCACCCTCACAGCTTCCTCAGCTCCCCAGGGCCCCACACATCACAGCAGAAGGGAAATCGCACAGGGGCAAATCCAGCATCACCAACAGATCCCTCCCTCAAAGTTAAAACCCTCACAAATACAACAGCTTCACCCTCTCTGGGAGTATGTTCAGGTTTGGAATGGAAAATACCTCTTCTGTCAACCAAGATAGATCAGTAATTACTCAGAAGGGAAGCAACACCAACTCTACCCATCCACACACTTTGCACACCCTCCAAACTCTCCAATTTACATATTGAAACTCTTCTGAGTTTGGCATCATGTCAACTTTAATGCCAACAGAAGACAGATAAGCCCATAAAGCAACAAGTCCAAGGCATCACTTCTCCCTTACCACATACAGCACTTAGACATATTTGCATAGATCTGTTAGAAAAGCAGGGTAATGCTGACATGTTTTGAAGCCAAGATTACATGGTTTTTTATGAGAAGTTTGGTGGCATGCCACAGGGAGACACTGCACTGTTCTCATGGGATAATTGATCATCCCAGTCTCTTCTCCATGCCTCAGCCTTTCACTGAAAGTAGATCCCATCATTTTTCAAGTAGCTGAGTCAGATTTGCAATGTCTGCACATTCTTATACTGACCACAAGCACTTAAAGCATCAGCTATTTCATTTTTTCTGCATTTGATTCCTCTATTTTTCTTTTCCTAGTTTGCAGAAAATGCCAGAAATGTCCAATTCTTTTTTTAAAATTACCAGCTTGTAACCCCTTGATAATTTATATAGTATGGACAATCCTATTTGGAAAAATCAAGGATTAAAAACATTAATCTCTCAGGTGCTCAAACATCTTCAGTTACTTCTTGAAATACAGACTAATAATTATTATTGCCTCCTCTTCTTTACTCTTAATCCATCTCTCAGAAAGTGCACTTTTTGAACTGTAGAAAATGACTCTTTTAAGAGGAATTTTGCATTTTTCTGACTGCAGCAAACCATATGGAGAGTGGCTGACGGGTCCTGATGGATAACAAACACACCAGCAGCTTCCCAGAATACTTATCTCTGAAAAGAAGGGAGCTCTGCACAAGTGGCCTGGGTAGCTCCATAAATCAATGCCACACCATTAATTCCTGACAGACACTAAAAAATTAAGGGATGGTCAATTTTAAGTATTGGCCCTGCATAAGTCTTGCAGTTGCTCTTTCAGGAGAGCCATAATCTCCATGTGAGAAGCAAGAGAACCATTATGGTAATTTCAGTCTGGCTTTTGAAGGCTGATTTTGCTTTTCATTGCTTTCAAAGTGCAGCCAGATGTTGCTTTTGTTTATACTGAGCTTTGTTTTTTTCCCCCTGGAAATTCAAACCAAAGGCAGCAATTATTTTGCTGTAGAATTGTTTATTGTGGGACAATTCCTCTGGCAGGTTGGCCACTGCTGGAACCTCCCACAGCCTGGCCAGACACTGAGGGAATTGTGCTTTGCTTCACTGGGAAACTGGGAGCTGGCATCCAGCTGGAGGAGAGCTTCCTAAAGAGATGGTTATGAAACCAACACTCTCTTTGGTATTGCATGGACACTTTGACAGACTGTGTGAGTCACAGAAACACTTTTCATGTGGCTCTGAGCACCTCTGCCTGCAGAGCTCCCATTTCCCTGGCAGTGATTCCCCTTTCAAGTCACATCAACTCACAAGGTCTGATGCAACATCATTGAAAATGTGCATGTGTTTATCAGAGGTTACAGCATAAAATATGCAGCCACCTTCAAATATATTTCAGTCTGTGACAGCAAGCAGAGTGACTGAATATATGTCAGAGGTTTATGATGAACTCTGAAGTGTCTTCATTTAAAAGGCAGCATCCTTTTTTTATAGGCATCCTTTATTGCTTGATTTATTCTTTCTATCTGTAACTAACCTCTAGACTCATAGATTTAGACTCCTGGTGTGATGTTGTTTGAATGCTGTGCACCTCAGAGCTCTGCAAAACCTTCTGACATATTCATTGCTTGGTCCTCTCTCAGTGTTCAGCACAATGCCAAGGGATGGAGAGATTAAATGGTGCCCTACTGCTCAACTGAGAACCCATAAAATCAACATATTTAGTGGGTGTTATAGAAAATTTGTCACATGCTAAGCAGGCAAGAACAGGAAAGGAACTAGGAGAGATTTAGTGTTCCATTTTCCATCTCTTTAGCAGTATTGCCCTTGATGTTTTCTGTAAGACTTTGTTGGTTTTTTTTGTAAAGGATTAAGCAGTGGTGGAGATGAGGAACTGAGTCTAAGTAAACAACCAAATATTCTCTTCTTGATAGAATCAGTTTGATCCCACACAGATAAAACAGCATTTTTGGAAGTATGCAGAGCACAGATGGGCCAAGGCCCAGGCTAAAGCAGCTTCCAGGTCTCAGGACTGAATTCAGGTGTTAGGTTGTTTCCAGATGTGCAGTTCCTGCAGGAACACATGCAGTGTGGTTGCACACAGTGTGACTGCAAGCACACATTTCCAATAATACCTTTTGAGTCGTTAGAGAGCGAATTTAATTTCAGAAACCTTAGGAAGCAATAATAATAATAATCTTTAACCTCTGGCATTGCAGGAGAAGGTACTGCATATTTCCTATCAAAATGAACAGCTTTAATAACCTTCCATTAATATCTATTTATACTGAAGGAAATTATGCAGAAATGACCAAGGGACACAACGTGCTGTGCAGGGCCAACATCACCTTGTGGCTTTATGGGAACTGTTCTTTGAATAAAGGCAAGGCTCTGCCTGCAGAATTCAGCCAATTAATTAGAAACGCCAACACCACAATGGTTACCCCACACTGCCAAAGTTTCTGTAGTTCAGAAAGCTTCAGTGAATTGATCCAGTAGGATTTTTACCCAGGTTTGGATTTGGAGAGGAGCAGAGATGAATTGCCCAAATCTCGTGGCACTGTAAGCTGGGAATAGCCTTTTCCACTGTGCTTCGAGCACAGACCCTTCTGCTCCAGGGGAACAAGAATTGATTATCTGGTATTTAGAGGTCTAGAGGCTTTAGAAAGAAGCAAACAGCAGTTATGAAGGACTTCATTTTTGTCCCCTAAGAGGCTCTGTCAGAAATGTCATTTGTAATTAATCAGAAGTGTATAAACCAGAAAAGATGCTGTTAAAGGCAGTTTTTAACCCAGGGCACTCTGGATTTCAACCTTCGGCTGAAAGCTCAGAACCTGTTCACCAATTCCTGTGTGCTTTCTGGGTGATCCTTCTGGCAGCATTTGAATTTCCCAAATGGTTTATAAAAAAAGCTTCCCTCTAGACAGAGCTCCTCAGTTGATTCTTGTAAGATATCCTGTTTTTCTAAAGAGATTTTTATTGCAATATGAATTTATTACAAACCATTTCACATGCACACATTTTCACTCATACCTTTTGGGTCATATAAGAGAGAATTTAATTTCAGAAGCCTTAGGAAGCAATAATAATCTTTAACCTCTGGCATTGCAGGAGAAGATACTGCATATTTTCTATCAAAATAGACAGCTTTAATAACCTTCCATTAATATCCATTTATATTTATTACTCCTTCATTAAAGTTAAGACAGCAAATCCTTAATAAAAAACCCTTAAATTGACATTTTACTTTACTTCTTTCTCTGTCTTTTAAAATGCTAATACTTAAGGAAGTGGACAGGACATGACATATTTTTATCACTGCCACACACTTCAGCACTAGCAGTGTAAACTCTGTGTCTTGCTTTTTTGCCCTTATTATATCAAATATAAGCAGATTTTCTCTGAGTCCACTGGCAGGGAACATCTCCTTAGAGCAGCACATCCCCTCATTATCCAGCCCTATCAGCTGTTCTCCAGCTCACCAGGAGACCATTTCCTCTCTGCTTTACAACCTCTTTTATGATCCTTGATGGCCTAAGTTTGGGGTTTTTCAGTTTACTTTCCTGCTTGATTCCCTTGTGCCACTCTATAACACGTCCTCAGCCAGCCTTCCTTAATGACATGAAACCAGGCAAGAAGGCAGAGAATGTGTTTTTCTTTTTGTTTTGCAAAAGGCAAAAGATAACTCATGAACTGAGGTCACCTCAACAGAGAGCAGAGAGTTTCAGCTGAGTTTCAGCTGGAGGAAGAATTGCCAGGAGGGTCCCAAATCTCAGCACCCATCCCTGTTTGCCTAAACCAGGGCAAAGCTCCTCTCCTTCTGCACCTACTGCCCCCACACTGAGGGTTTTGCCTCTTTCTTGAGAACTGCATAGTATTCCTGTAGTTTTCAGCTTTCCTCAGGCCACTCATCTGCTTTTGGACTATTACTGGGGTGCAATCCCATTTCTGCTTCCTCATCTCCCGCATGGCCCTGAAGCCACACAGCATCACATGAAGGAAAAGTTTTTAAGGTTTTTTTTAAGGCCTCTTCTATCCAAGGATGCTCTTGTGCAGCTGAAGTGAAACAGGGCATTATTTTCCTTGCCAACAAGGCTGTGTGTGTGTGTTGGAGTGTGCATTTATAGCTCTGGGACAGATGAAATGGTGGCTGCCACTTTGCCTTTCAAATCAGTGCTCCACCTTTAACACGGTGCTTTCACAAGTATGGCCCCAAAAATGCTCCTTTTTTAGTGAGTCACTCCAACACCAGTTCAGCTGGGAAGCAGAGCAGGGACTGCCAGCTTCAGAGCTGTCAGCAGAACCTGGAAAGGAGGCTGTGAAATCTGGAGATGAGAAAAAGGACCCACCTGGCAGCACAAAGGAGCACTTCCATCTCCTCCCTTCACAGGACACAGGGTGTCAGAGGGGTCAGCGACCTCCTCCAGGCAACACTGCTGAGCCCAGGAAGGGCAGGGCAGCCCACAGCTGATGCTCACACACTGATAATGGATTCTTATCACTCTGGATGAAGTAGATACCAGGGGAACAACTATGGACTGTGCAAAGAATGGCCAGGTTTGGCTGCTGGTCATTTTTAGGAAGGGATTCTCATGAGCCACCTGCTGATTCCAAACACCACTCCAGAGCTGGCAGTGACATTCCTTCAGTGTGAACTCAGCAATGCTATTTGGTCAGAAATTATCACAATTCAAGACAGCCAGAGGTGCCCCAATAACCCAGAGGTTAAATCCATACACAAGGGAAGCAAAGCAGTGGCAGTCACCACACATGAAAAAGATAAAATCAATTCATGATGAAAGGACATAGCTACTCCTGCTTGGCCTGAAGAAAGCAACTCTATTCCACATGAAACAAATTCAGAATAAAGATTCTGTAGGCATGGTGAACATTAGTCATTTTTCTTAATAAATATATAAAAAATACTGCTTTCAAAAGGAAGGACCCCACTGTAGTTGTGGATGCATATTTCCCCTCTCTTTAATAAGGTCATGTAGCAGCTATTGATTCCTGACTACTGCCTGAAGTACAATTAGTGTATTTGTAAAAATGTCCTTTTTATTCACAGGGGACTTCTGCAGCTCCAAGTCCCTCACTCAAACTAATAAACATTATTGCTGTGGCCCAGCCAAACCCTCTGGCACCAGCAAAGGGCTGCAGGAAACAAAACCCTGAGGAGCTCCTCACTTGGGCAGTGAAGTGTCTGAACCGTCCTTCCCTATTTTGTACCAGGTTAATGAGAGGTCTGCGTTAAATGCCTCATTCTCAGGAAGCTGGTTGTGCACTGCTGCAGATCAGCAGGTGAAATCCCAGCTGTGGCTCCTGTGCTGGGCTCAGCACAGTGGGAACAGGGAGCTCTGCCTGCAGACAGCTCCCAGGCTCACAGGTGAAGCCTTGGCAGGGAGATATTCCTCCTTAAAAGCAGGTACTGACTGCTGAGTAACGCAGAGATTTTTATTTTGCCTGCTTTGCTCTTCACTTGGGGTTTTAGGAATATGTGATGCACAGCTGGAGAGACATATGAAGGGATAGAGAGAAATATTAAAGAAAACCAGGTATTTTTCTACCCAAAAGCAAACATGGTGCTCAGTGGATTACATTCCTCTCATTTCTTTAAGATAAGAACAGTGTTCAAAGGAAAATCTCCTTCTCTTCTGAGCTATTCAGTCATTTTGAATATGATTACATCCTAAATATCACAGTATTTGCAAAGGATTGGGATCACAGTGATAGGTGAGTAAGGTGCTTTCCTTGCCAGCTTTCTATTTACTTCTGTATTTCATGCTCAATACCCTCAGTACAAATAGCTCTATCTCAAGTACAAATGTTATGATAAAAGAATGGTTTTTGGGCTTTTCACAGAGCGTGACAAATGCAGGATCCCTGAGCAGCAGCACCAACTGATTCCTGCTGCAGCATCTCCTGACTGCCCTAAGGAGCAGCAGCTCCAGCCAGGCTCTGCTGCAAGGAAAACATTGGAAAAAAAAACCCAACAGTTTCTTTGCCCATTTCTCTGGGCAGCTGTCTAATGATTGATTTTAGAGCACTTATGGCTGCAGGTAGCCAATAACCTGCAGACTTTTTTATAGTTGGCATCCCAAAATGGTCCTCAGAGCCTGAAGCCCAGGTGCCAGGGCACAGTGTCACTCCAGAGCATGGCAGTCCTCCTAAAACATTATCAAAATGTAAATGAAAGGCAACATTTCCTATAAACATCTGCATTCCAGAGGCCAAATGGTATTTTCATAATTTTCTGTAAGACCTTCCAAAAATACCACCTCAGAGTAACCCACTCAACAGACACATCATGTTACATGTCACCACATCCCTTTAATCAGTGTGGAGTCAATATTCTGTATTATATGAATAACTAATTAGTTTCACAACTTATTTCCACAGATGTCATTGCAAAATCTATCTGAGGAATGTCATCTGCACTTGAGAGAAGGACAAGCATTGTAATTAAGTATTAAGCCATTTCACCAGTGTGAGTCTGCCATGGAGTGTGAAATGGCTATAATTCACATTTTTAAGACCTTGCATTTATTAGCATCTATTTTCTACTCAAGGTTAGCAGTGTACTGCACAGAGAGTTAAAAAAAGCTAAACAAGCTCACTTTTTTGTTATTCAAATGGATACATCTGCATGTCTGACTGTACAGGTTGGTCACAGGGATGGGGTTTCTCTCAAGTCCCAGAGGATTTCTGGCTCACACACCTCTGTGAGCAGCACTCGAAGGTCAGATGGATGCTCTGATTATGGAGCAAGTGACATTCTGCTGTTGAAAGCTAATGACAAACCTGGGCACAAGGCAGCAAGGCAGGATACAGATCTTGTACACAGCAAAGGAATTCAATCGGAGATAACAGCCAGGACTGACGATTAATATCTCCCAGGAAAAGACTTTGTTTGCATCAGGAAACCCCCACAGAATAAATGCAGGGAGAGAAAGTCCAGGAAGAGTTAAACTGGTCTCTGTCTGGAGCCATTGCTCCAGTTGCAATTGTGCTGCAAACAAGGATATTCCCACTGCTCTCAGTCCCACAGGCAATGCAGTTTGGCAACAATTTCCTGTAGAAATCTGCCCTTTTCTTCCCCATTCTCACTCCTGCTCTCACCTGAAGGGCCACGAAGCTCTGATGGAATGTGCTGGCTCCTGCAGCCCCAGTGCCAGCAGCACAGGGGACAGGGGGGCCTCTGGGAAGACCCCAGCACACTCTTCAGGCTGCTTCACCACCAATTCCAGCTGCTTTGCCTTTTTTCCTGAATTTGTTTTCTACTTCAGCAAGACACCTTCCTGCCAAACCTGCCTTCACCATCCTTTAGTCCTCTGTGAAGAGGATCTGCCAGTGGACAGATGCCATCAGCAGCACTGGGAACAGGGCAGAGCCATGGTTTATCCAGCTGGGATAAGGGAACGGGGCAGAGCCATGGTTTATCCAGCTGGGATAAGGGAACGGGGCAGAGCCATGGTTTATCCAGTTGGTATAAATCAGCACAGCCCCACTAACACCTCTGCATTTCCCTCCTGAGCAGCTCATCCACATTGAGGCTTCACCCACTGAAAACAGGGAAGGAAAGGACACCAAGAGCTAAACCCACCCTTCCTGGTTCTAGGTGTGAAAAGAGAAGACCATCAAGAGAAGGTATGCTGGGGTAAGAAAAAGGAACAACAACCCTCCTCTTCTCCTTTTTGCAAGAGAAATACTTGAACAGATGGAAAGCCCCAGCAATCAACTTCTTCCTTAACTCCAGTCCTTATATCCAGTGGTATAAATACATCTTAATGCACCCAGGAAGCTGTGGAAAGGCTGCTTTTGGCTTGGGAGGGCTGTGACTTGGCTTTATAAGAGACAAACAGGCAGCAGATTTGAAGGGATGTCAATTCCTTCCAAAGGGATTCAAGGACAAAATTCTAAAGCAAAGTGGCTGCAAGATCAGTGTGAATTATGCTCTGGGAAAGTCTCTCCAACAGCAAGAGTTTCAGGAAGCCTCAGCTGCCATGGGAAAATTGTTACATCAGATGTGGGGTCCTCAATCAGAAAAGGAGGTGATGAGGCTTCAAAAGCAACTCACCAAAGGGCACTGAAGTGAGCCTGAAGTTTAGAAACCAGGAACCTGGTGTCTCCTTTTGGTTGTGTATGAATAGGTTTGTGTTGGCTTTAGTGGAGATGGTTGTATACACTCAACCTGTCTGAAAGTACCTGAAAATAGTTATGTTTGTTACAGTGCGAAGGCAAGCTCATCCCAAGGAAAATCTGTTGTCTTTTAAGATGGTAGGACTATCAAAATTATTGCGATTGCACTGGTATAACAGAGAAATAAATTGCATCCCTGCTGGTGAAACAATCAGAAAATAACACCAGCACTGTACAAGGGTTCAGTGGTCATCTCCCTCTTGCTGACACCTCACAGGAACCCACAAGTGTTCACTGTGAAATAAACAGTGTTTCAGTATCATATATTACTCTCTATAAACGACTTTCATTTCTCACCAATTACTTCCTCTTTTATACCATTCATTTTTTTGCATTTCTTCTCATTTTTCTCCTCTTAATCATTATTAATGTAATTGGTTTTAGACAGAAATATTATTTTTGTACCTACTTATCTATGGTGCCTTGTGAAATAGCTGACAGAAACCTTAACTTGGTAAGAATACTGTTTTTCCAAAATGAGTCTTGTTATGTTAGCTCAGCACTGTATTTAAATTGTTTTTTGTTACAATAGGTCTCACTTGGACTATTTGGATAGTTCAGTACTCTACATGGTGAGGTGGAATTGCACTAATAAAATCAAGCAGCAAGCACATTTCATCTGCCATTTCGTGCTTTCAGTGCTTCATAATTAACTTTAGCCAAAAATTACCCCTTTAAGCCCAAGGGATTAATTCTCCCTTAACTATACTTGTGCATTATAGAAAAAACAGTCATCCCCTGGCTTCCTGGCCTTGGATGAGCAATTTACTGCATTTTCAACCTACAATATCTGTAGATGAATTCCAGATGTGTGCTTGCCCCTCATGGAGTGAATTTCATGCTATCTGACTTCTTTTTATTTAACTCTGGGAACAGAAATACCCCAGAGCAGGTTTCCAAGCACGAGCTGGACATTTGTACTGAAGGCAGCTCTGCCCCAACCCCACCCCATCCCCAGCCTCCAGCACCTGGCACTTTAACAGCATCCTCCTGAGACTTTTATCTTCTATTTCATCACCCACCTTTTAATCCCTTCCCCTCCAACTATTTCCTTCTTCCTTATTCACTGGCTAGCCCAGCCTTTATCCCTCACCTCTGCAGAGTGCTGATCTGGTGTTTGATGGACAATTTCTGTTTGCATCTCTGGCATGTATTTGTTTTTTTGGAGGAATGTAAATAGAAAAAGGCAGGTGATTCCTGCCAATGTCAAGGAGAGGTTCTCAAGGCAGCCTCTTGACAAGTTACCTGGGTGCTGCTCAAATAATCCAGTCAGAAAAGGTCATATTGAATTCAACTTTTATACATAAGCAATCACATTACCATATGTCAAAGGCACCAACCTGCTTTAAAAAGCATCAATGCAGATGAATACAAATATTTCTATGTCCAAACAAATCTCCCAAGCCCTCCCCCTAAACTATTTTGGGACAATACCAGATGGCAATGCTAAACATCCCAAGTATTTACAATTAATTTGGATTTGTTTGCTTTCCTTTTTACAGTTTTTGACCAGTTTAGAATCCAACAAACAACAACAAATACATTCAGGAGTCTACAATTACCTTAAATATGTAAAATCATGAAGAAGTTCACTAAAGTAAATCAAAAATTTGTCAACCGTGTCTAGTTTTTTGGTCACTATTAAAGAATATTGTAGAGTCTAGGTAAGAAACATGAGCTGTTAATTACACTCTGAATTAAACAAGACATTAATGAGCTTTGGCATTCCTAGCAGAGTGGACACTGAGCAGGAATATCTCAGGGCTCCTGAGTCTGTCTGCAGCAAAGTCCAGTGCTGGCTCAAACCAGCACAAAAGCAAATCTTGGAGCCTTGAGAAAGGCTCAGCATGTCAGGAAAAGGCTGTGCACATATTCCCACTGGGATTCTCTCCTAAACCACTGCAAAAATGTTTTAAAAAGAACACTGAGCCAAGAGGATCACCAGGATGATGAGAAGCACCTGAAAGAGCAGCTGATTTACCCATAAAGCTGAATGATGAAAACCATTCACAGCCAAAGGGACAGAAAGCCTGGTGAGAACAATGTCCTGTCAGCTGTGGTGGCACACAGGTGTGACTGCAGGCCTTGGGGACAGCAGTGGCACGTCCTGTCTGTCCTGCCAGTCCGTCTGTCCAGGAGAGGAGGAAGGCAAGGAGGACACGCAGCTGATGTGACTGCCAGCTGTGACAGGAGCACTGGTCTCTCCTCTCTTTGTGACAGCTGCCACCTCATTTTGGAATCTAACAAAAGAAGAGGAGTGGGCACTGACAAGAGCAAAGGGAGAAATCCCCAGTGGATCATAATCCTTGCTTTGGGATAAAGATGGAGGCTGGTGGTGCCTGGGGGCACCTGCAGCAGCTGAATGTGCACTTTCCACCTGAGAAGTTCAGCCTAAGCAGGAAAGAAAGCACTATTTATTGCAGAAAAAGGTCTTTTAGAGGCAAGCCAGCTACTGAGGGTGTGATTTCACTGCTGCTTCCCCAGCAATGTGTGACAGCTCAGGGCCCATCTCATCCAGCCCCATTTCACTGCAGCATCTTTGTAAATAGGCAAAAAGGACACCTCATGCACACACTCTGCTATCAAAATAGGAAGGAAGCAAAAAATCTCCCCTCAGAGTGAGATTATTTTCACTCTGTACTGCCCCCAAAAGGCACCGTTTTACCTAAAAAGCAGCCAATGATCCAACATGGAGAGAGAAATGGATGGATCTTGATCTGGGGAGCAGCAGAGCATTTGCTCTTGGAAAACCTTGCTTTCTCTACACACCCTACACCACTGGCTCTTTTCTCCTCAGGATGCTGCAAAAACATTTATTTTTGCCAAGATAAACTTGTCAGAAGCACACAAAGTATTTTAGCACTTTCTGGGACCTTTTTTCCCCCAGCTAAATTCTATTCAATAATTTTCCTTTAAAAAAAATACAAAAACCACAACAGATTTTAAAGGATTTTTTTCACTCAGTTCACTAATTTGAAAGGAAATCAGTTACCTAACAGCTCTCCACATAAAACAAGTGAAACAACAACATGAATTTAAAGTAGATCAAATATACTGAATCAATCCCTTGCATGGATACTGCCATTAATTCATTTCAATTTCATTTAGCTTAATTTGCTTTGGAACAGAAGCATAGTCAATCAGGTTAGAGCTCTTTCAATTCACATTTTTCCCCTCCAATACCACATCCTACACTTACTTGGATTTTTTCCCCCTTTCCCATTTTAGAAAAGCCTTAAATCACCACAAACTTGGACCTAAATCTCACATCTCTTTTGCACTACTCAAGACCTGGTTTTGTAAATTTTGGTTCTTGTAAAAGATTTTGCTGGGGTTTTTTTTGTTGCTTTGTTCTTGTTTTTTGGGGGTGGGTTGTTTGGTTTTGTTTTGGGGTTTTGTTTGTTTGTTTTTGTGGGTTTTTTTAAAATGAAAATGTCAGTAAACATGGGCTATGCCAGAAAGCCTCAGTCACCTGGAGGTCACCTAGAAATCCATTTGCTGGTGCCTTTGCTTGGCTTTTCCAGGGAAATCAAGAGCCTTGCTCCCAGCACTCCCTGCCCTCAGTCTCCTTTCCCCACACCAGCCCCTGCCCTGCCAGCTGCATGTCACAGTGAGTAAACACCACATTTCCTCTTTTTTTAAAGGAAGCAGACCCAAACTGGGAAAACCACGAGGCAGGGTTAAAGTCCCTGCCTGGAGGAAGAGAGCAAACTTTCACAACAAACCCAAGCACACTTCCACTGCTGCTGTCTGACAGATGATGCCCAGAGTGGGAAATGGGAACAATTAGAGGGTTTCCTGGGGGGAACAAAGGTAGAGACACACCCAAGGGAAGGCAGGTGGGATATTCTTCATCTTCCCTGGTGACCTAGCTGGGCCATAACCATCCCTGATATCAGAGCAGGGGATCCATGAGAGGTGCTCTCTCTCAGCCCCTTGCATCTGCAGTAACCCAGCAGTGCTCGTGCTCAACTTCAGCTGGCTCAGGATTGCTCCATCCCCAACCCTTTCCAGCAAAGGAGAGTTGGCAACCCAAGGTTTAAGGACAAAATGTCCTTCTGCCTTTTTATTTTTTTTTAATTGTTTTTATTTTTATATTTCTCTCTCTGTCACTGTTGTATTTTCTGAAAAAAATCCTTTGCCAGGATTGCTCTCCTGGGAAGCTGAGAAGACTCAGGGAAAAAGGAAAACAATATTATGTCATTTGCTTCTCCTGTGTTTTGCTGGAATGTGGTTTGGACTGTGTTTATCCAACACGTGAATTGTTTTGACTTAATGACCAATCACGGTCAGGCTGTGTCATGACCCTGGAAGGAGTGAGGGGTTTTCCATTATTATCCTTTACCCTTCTGTCTGTATCCTTTCTCCATTCTTTAGTATAGTTTTAGTATAGTTTTAGTATAGCATTCTTTAATGTAATACAATATCATAAAATAATAAATTAGCCTTTTAAGAACATGGAATCAGATTCTCAATTCCTCCTCCATCTGAGGAACCCTGCAAATACCAAACTCTCTCCCTCTCTCTCTCTCTTTTTCTAAGGAAGGATAATTTGAGTATTGAGGCAAACCCCTACAGAACTCTTGGTCAGAAATATTAGGAGATTCAGTCAATAATTTTTTAGGCCATATGATTAGTATCTTTCCAGAGGCTAGTCATTCAAGTTAACCTGTAGTGCCACATTTTTTAAAAGTTATTTTTAAGAATGAAGTAAATATAACACCCGGCCTTAGGTCGAGGGCAGAGCTGTTTATTCCCCCATGGCACGATGCTGTCAGCAGTGGCACCTCTGCAAGTGCCAGCAGTTACACATGTGCACAGCTGTGCCCTGGGTAGGTCAGGGAGGGTTTGCAATTCTGCAAGTCAGATAATGCTGGAGAGCATTATCCTTTTGCCTGCTGCTACTCCCTGTGATCCAGCACAGCCTTCAGCACCTCCCTGCACAACCAAGAAAAGATTATTCTATTTTTTTTCCCGAATGCTGAGCCCAGGGTATGCAGAGCACATTGCAGAGCAGAAATGCTGCTCTCATGACCTGTGATTGCCTTTAGTTTGGTCATATCACATGTAAATATGGCAGGTCCCTTCTCTTCCACGGCATCCTCTCTTGTGATGCCTTCCAAAGACATTCCCAAGCTCTTATGCAAAAGCAGAAATGATGCCCAGCAGTAAGCACAACTCCAACAAGGCTCCACTGAGTTACCATTAAACCATATTCCAAAGTTTACCTTAGTTCCTTGAAGGGGTCTGCCCTGACATTGGGAGTTTCTATAGATTTAGGGAACACTGTGCCTTCTGCTCCTGAAATCACAAAACAAAACAGAAGACAAATTGTAAGCATTATGAGCTGTTATCAGGGGAGTGATTGTCAAATCATACCTAGGTGCAATTTAACCCATTGCCTGACCCCATGTCTTTCTTGCACATCCCTTCTGTCCCCAGAAAAGCCAGACCTTGTTTATCTGCAATGGGTTGCCTTGATTGCACGTGGGGTTTGCTTGTAATCTGCACTTCTGGCTGGAAAAGCAGGTGCTTGCACCCTGACTTGGGGAGAGTCTGCTGACTCAGCTGATGCAGGGAGCTTGGGAAAGACCCTTTGCTAACCAGGCATCAAATCCAGCTGCATCTCTCATGGAAGAACATGGATGCATGTCATGATATTTCTTTCACTGGGCTCTCAGAGATGCTCAAGGGAGAAAAGCAGATTCTGACTGGATCCCTGCAAGCCCCTCTCCAGTCAGGCTGTGCTCCTGCCTGGACAAAAGGAGGGAGGTGCAGCCTCAAGCAGGGCAGCACAAGCAGACCCTGCCCCAGTCCCAGCCTGGCCACCAGTTCAATGTCTGAGCCAGAAATTATTTAACTTCTGCTCATTCCCTCCTCTCTCAGAGACAATGGGGAAGCTGCACTGCCCCATTTGCTGACTGGCTGTAGACTGCTGGGTACTATAAACACCTTGTCTAAGCTCCAGACCCCTGCAATCCTCTTCATGGCCACCTGCACAGCCCAGCTGGGCCATTTCACCCAGCCATCCCTGAACTGGGTCCATATTCTGTGACCAACGCTGCTCTCTCTTCTCTAGAAAAATGTGCTCTCCTCACATCACTGCTGTGAGCCAAAGCCCTGCCACCCTCTGCCAACCCTTTCCACTGACTGTTCTCATTTAAAATGTGCACCTAAGCTGAAATGGTCCCATTTCATCTTTCAGCCACTGAACCTTCTCCAGTCCTTGTGTGCCAACCAGCCTTGCATGAGGAGACTTTCGTCAGACACTGATGGTGACCCAACTCCCCCAGCCTGCTCTGATTCTCTGAGAAGTTCTGAACTTTCTGAATCAATCACTGTGAAGCAAATCCTCTGGACTTCTCACTGCTTTATTTTTCCTGAACCTGTTCTACTTTAAAATATCTGTTGGAGCACAGGAGTCCCCAGGTGCTGTCACTGACTCTCTGCTGCAGAACATCACGTTCCTGCTCCCACTGAAACTCCCAATTAAAACACAGCTGAGAGTGGCACTAACTGCTTCACACCGAGTGTATGCACTAGAAATTAATGTTCCTGTTCTCCAAGATACAGCTGCCAAGCCAATGAGCAAGTACGACCTATATTCTTAAATTCAGACCTGTGGTCTTGCCTTCAGACACACTGTGAACAATTAGTCACTCTTTACCTGCAGTCATCACAGCATTTTCAGTGTCAGCATGCAGACAGCACTGGTGGCATTTTTTTATTTCTTTAGATTTTAGTCTGATAAAGTTATTGGTGCAAACTACAGACCCTGATGGAAACTTTTACATGTACAGTTTTAGAGCACTCCTAACACATGCTAACTGTTCCCTGTGAGCAGTTTGAAAGTCATCATTACAGAATAACAGATGTTCTGAGATGGTCCAAAATGTGTCAAGACAACATCCTGCTGTAACTGCTGCCATAAGTGAGAAACACCTACAACTGCAGTATGACTCCACTTTCTTTGCACTGTAATAAATTAACTAAGCTGTCCCAATGTGCAAAAGAAAAAAAAAATCAGAATGAAAACAAGCACTCTAACATTTATAAAAAAACTACCCAACTCTTTTTAACCCAGAAAAAACCAAAGTAAACTGAAAGATGATAAAAGCAGCCTAAAGTTTGAAGGTTTATACTTGGGGATTGAAGTTGATCCTATGGCACAATACAGATACTGAGCTTTTAACTTTACTATAAGCTTTCATTGTTACAAGTTGTCATAAGCAGCTGTAACTTGCCAACCATGAAGGTTGTTACTATCAGATCTGTCCTCTCTCAACAGTTTCCAAATGATTTAAATCTCTGCTTTATCCAACACAATTGCCTTGGCTCTTGGCTTTGCAATGAAATGTAGCAAAACATCCAGCCTGCACTTATCTGCATAATAGAACAGTGATTTTTGAGGGAAGGAGGATGAAGAGGTGCAGCTGAGATGCACCCAGATATCCTTGTACCCTTTCCACCCACATGGCTTAAATGGTGACTTTATGCTGGGCATTTTAATTTATTTTTAGACACCTTAAGTTGGATACTCAAGTCATGCAAACTCAAAATAACTACTTGCCTTTAACCAGAAGTGCCTGCAGAATAAGGAGAAACTTTAACTTATTCCTAAACTTGGGGTTTTCCAGGCTTTCATTTTTTAGATTAAGTTCAGGAAGCAACTTTGGAAACAAGGCCAATGAAAACCCCAATGCAGTCATTTCAAGGAAGTTGAAAATGAAAGAGCTGGTTATTTGTTCTTCCATTTTCTTGTTTTCTCTTCCTACACAGCTCTCAAATCCCCTTTTCCTGCCAGATCCATTAAAAGTCCCTCATGCACTGGGAACAGGAATGAGATTTCCAAACCCTTCTGTTTCTCTCCTTTGATCTGAATTTGAAGTGAATGCTACCTGCCTTGATAAGGCTTTCTGCCTTGCCTGTATAATTCATATTCTCCTTTAATAACACAGAATCTCCCAAAGGGTCACCTGTCTGTGTCACTGAGCGGGACTCCAGCCACGAGGGGATGCTGAGGGACCAGGACTGAGACATCCCTCCCTTGGCTCTGGCTGTCAGCAGCTCAGGGCCCCTTGAACTGGCAGAGAAAATTTATCAGAAACAATGATAACCTTCCCTCACCTCCCCTAATCCTTGTCCTAAGCGTCCCCTTTCTGTAGCAGGGGGCTGATGGATGAATTAAACACTCTGCGGAACTTCTCCCTGTGGTTTCACCCCACTGCCTGAGGATTTCACTAAAGAACCACCCTCTTCTTTCTGTGCTATTGGGAATTTTCTGGGCCCCAATCATGTCCCCTCCCTCCAGCTCCTTCAACTCTACACTGGAGAGTCTCAATCTCTGCCTGGGGGATCAGCAGCTCATGAGAGGAAAAACTGCCTTGGACTAATTCAGCTCCACTGGATATTTGTGTCAAAGTTTGGCTTTTGGCCACTGTGGAAGTCCCCAGCCAGGCTCTGACAGCAGCAGTGTTGGATGGGGTTGAAAGTGAAGGCTGGAGGAAGTGACCTCATTTAGTGGTTTTAGAATCACAGAATCATTGATGCTGGAAAAGACTCTGAAGATCATGGAATCCAACTGTGACTCAAGGCTTTGGCAAAAAAAGGAAGGAAAGTTTGAGGGAAATGTGCTGTTGTCACTGAATTGGGCTATTCCAGCTCTGCTGAGGGAAACTGGGATGTTATGGAGTAACAAATGATTGAAAATATTAAGTCCAAGGTCGTGTGCTTAGAAAGTAGTAAAAATTTCTTCTACATGTTAAATGTTTCCAAGATATAATATCTCTGGATAAAAGCTGAATTCTGCTCCTGATTTATGGGAGTGGGACAGACTCAAAGGGAAGGCAAACACAACATTAAACTGAAAGGCAAGAATAAAGTCTAATAGGAACATACACACAAAAAAATGAAACCACATTGTTTTAAGAATCTTCAGTGAATCCCCAAACTATTGTGTGCCCCCCTGCTCATCCCCAGAGAGGAAAAACTGCCATGACTGCACAAACAGAAATCTGTCTGTCCTACAAAAGAAGCCTGGAAGGAGTTGGCTGTGCAGCTGAGCAGCAAGGTGTGCTCAGGAAGGATCCTCATGCTGTGCACAAACCCATCAGGAGGGTAAATAACACCAAGGGAAAAGAACACTGGCCCTAAGCCAATGTTTATATGGGAGCCAGTGCTTATTTGAGTAGCAGTAAACTGGTCCTGAGTATATCTGGGAAGGAAAATGAGGATTTTCTAGCCAAAAGAGGAGCTACAATGGGAGCAGCTTTTCAGTTACATGGGTCAGACAATATGACAGATCTGAGAAATTCCTGACTGGAAGATTTGGTGTCCCAGAACCAAGGGACAATATTTTCAGGACCAGCAATTTTCTTCTAGTCTTGCATTCTTCTAGTCTTATTTTCACTGTCCTCTACCTGAGAAATGATGGGTTTTGGCAAATGGTATTAACAAACAGCTCCAACAGTTCAAGAATCAGCTGCTACAATCTCCTTTTTCAGTCAAAGCTGCTCTAGCCCTCTTCCTCTTTTACTGAGTATAAAGCAAATGTAACCTACATTTATTATTGTACAACACAGTTTCTGCTTCCTGAATTATCAGTTATTAAAACATTTTCTATCTGCCACAAAGACACATACAGAAAATTTCTATTTCATTGCAAAGTACTAATTTTTTTTTTTTATCATATGAGACTCTGCTGCTGCTGAGGGTAACTTATGTGCTATCAGCCAAAGACAGAAGAAAACCATAATATCATTAGGATTTAAACACACTGTACTGTACATCCCTAGGCAATAAATTATTCTTTCTCACAGTATTATATCAGAGAGGCTTCTATTATACTGATTCCCTCTTCTGACACTGTGTAATTTACCACCGATAAATGTTCATAAACAGTTTGACTGAAAAATCCATAAAGCCATTTCAGCTTTATTTTAAGTCCCATTTAATGTCCCTCAAAGATGATTTCATCAATGTGTTTCCATTAGCTGGTTCTCTGCCCAATAACTTAATTCCATACAATCAGTCAGGAACTTATACAGCATATGACAGGATCAACCTGAAGTATTTTGAATCACCATAAAGATTCACTCAGAGAGTATTTTGGGGTTTTTTGGCTTTTGCCCCCTTGCAGTGCATAAGGTGTGGGGTGTCAAAGACCCCTGTATGTGCTCACTTCATTCAAGAACAAAAATCAGGAGTCTAATGGCAAGAGAACATTTCCAGTCCAGTTTTAGGGTTTGAAAACTGAGGAGCACCAACGCCCCAGGAAAGAAGCAAATCTCAGCTGGAAGGGGCATCTCAACCAGCAACAGCTCCAACCAGAGGAACACAGGAATCTGTGCTCAGCTTTTCCAGCTGCCTCCTGCTGTCCCAAGTGCCTGAGCTGCATGTCACTGTCCTGGCACCTTCCCTGGTGCCAGCTGGGACCCAGCACTGTGCCAAGACACTGCACAAACCCTGCTCTGGGCCTCCCCTGCTCTCTGCTGGGACAGAGAGAAGAACCTCACACTGCAAAGAGGTTATTTTAGACTAATAATTGATGATGCTGCTGTCAGGGGTAGGTGACAATTAGCTGAGCAGCTCTTGGGGATGAGCAGAATGCAGGGAGACATCAGGTTTCCACTCAGGTGCAGACACACCTGGTCAGCTATTCCCCACTTCCCTTTTTCTTTTCGTTTCTCTCCCACTCTGTATTTTTTCTGGTGATAATTACAGACCTGCAGCACACCTTTAGTGTTGTATATCACTGCTTCCAAATTGAAGTGGGGGTCTCAGAGGCCCTGTGATGAACCTGGTGATTAAGTTTGCCTTAGTGCATCTTGTCTTTAATGTCTGCAGGACTGTGCAAATGAAGGGGGAAGGAGAAGGATCCGCTGTGATTTTTTCTAGCTGGAGTCAAGAGGCAATGCATAGTGTGCTGTTGCTCTCCATAAACTACTTTTATTCCCACTATTATTGATCAGGACACATTCAGCAATTTGTTCATGAAAACACCCATCTGAGGAGTTCTCTCCTCTGCAGGTCTCATCAGGATAATATGTGACAGTCTCAGAAAGTGTGTGCAAACAGATGCCCAGGAAGTAAATCCAATACAATGCAGGTAAAAATTATTTGTGACTGCTTCTTCTAATTCCAAGCTTTAAAAGCCTTATTCATCCTTAATTTATGTTTTTAAATGGGTGAGCATGGTAATTGCTGTTGCTCCCCTTGAATCCCATTAAATCTGAAATCAATAAGAGCTCTATTTCAGGGTCCAATAATAGCCTGGTTAGGTTAAGCCAGTGCATTGAACAAAAGCCATGAAGCTTCATTCAAGTTTCTTTCCAGGATCCTATAAAAACAGCTCATTGCAAAGGTCTGCCTGTCTTCCTTTTTTGTCTAAGTGTTGGGCAGCTGTTCTTTTAAGGGCAATCAAAAATTCCTGAATAATGAGGGCAATAATGAGATCATGTGCCGCATCAACAAAGTGTTTATAATAAAAAATGTAATATAATTTTTTAAAAATGGATTCCATTTCTTATTACAGATTATTTTTAGCCCCTGATCTTGGCACTGCATGCACACAGGGACTGAGCCAAGCCTTAGGCACTGGGCTGGGGCTGGGTTAGGCCAGACAGGAGCTCCTTGTGACTCCAGCCCTGCTGGGTGGAGGAGAAAAAATTCTCTGTCTCAGAGTCCCAAGGAATCAATGGAGCCTGGGGTTTAAGCTGGAAAACTTGCAAACAATGAGATGAGCTGCAAGCCCAGAGAGGAGCAAGTGGGTCATTAGTGATGTATGTGCCTGCAGTCACACCATCTCCAGCAGCCTCCCTGGCACAGCTCATTTGTCTGACAACACAAAGGGAAGAACAGAGCAGAGCAGACAGGCTCACACCCAAACTGAGAACAGACGCAGGAAAAAAGGTTGCTACGGCTTATGCTGACCTCCAGATATTTCCTTCTTGACTAGTTTTGGGGTCCTTCAACACTTTTCCTGCAGCTCAACAATAGCAATGTCATCACTGAATTCCTTTGAAGCTCCTCTCAACATTCTTGTGCAAACTTGCAAAGGAACTCAGGGGAGCACCTGAAGTGGGAATACACAGTGGAAATTTATCATCGAGAATATTGTGTGAGCTTCAAACAGATCAGCTGGGGAGGACACTTAGGAAATAAAATATAAATCTGCCACACTTTTAAACTTGATTTCGGTGTTTGGTAAGTGTACAGTATGTTTCTTTCATAATCCTTGTGACATTTAATCAATATTAATCTGATGGTGGATGATTCCTCTCTTTCCTTAAACAGGATTAAGGGAACACAATCTGAACACACATTTCAGCCTGGACTCGAAGCCTATACACTTTACATAAATGCTATCCTTTCAGCCTGGAATGTACTTTAAGTAAAAGCAAACACAAAGAAAACTCCTCAGTATCTCTCTCTCCCAACACAGCTTGTTCTTGCCAATAAAAAGACAAATTTGCAATCTGGGTGAGTGGATTTTGGAAAAGGAGAGCAATCTAAGTTGGATTTGCCATTAAAAAGGATGGAAAACAGCATTGCACCTATTGCCCTTAAAGCATGGGAGCTATCAGAAGTATTAATTCAAGAATTGGTGATTTAAATTTCTCCCCTTGCAGAATGGGAGAAATACTTTATTTGAAAGAAAACATCCAACAGTTGCATCTCAACCTCTGGGGGAAAAAAAACAAAACCACCCTAAACCCACCCAATTCAACTAAATCAGGTTTCTTTTCTATATAGTTTTAAAATTCTCTGCCAATGCTGATTACAGGTTAAATCACTTTGTGACCCCTGCTTCTTCATGGATACAGCAACAGCACGATTCCTAGCTGAGAGGAAAAAAAAACCAAAAAAACTTGTGGCTTTAACCACTGAGAGTAAACATGTGCTTTTGCCCTCCTCTACTCCTTAATTTTGCTGAACATAATTTTTTTCCATAATCACAGCTCCGCAACGAGCTCAAAGAAATCTGCTCTGTCACAACTGAGAACTAAAGACAGTGGGGGCAGTTTCCAGCCTGGTAGTGCCAGTGTAAACCCTGCTGCCTTCATTTGCCAGCACATTTCCCTGCTCCCCTTGTTTCATTCCCCATCCCTTCCCTGCAGCCCAGCTTGGCAATTGCTCCAGGACTGCATTAGTGCTGCTGCCTCACTACCTGTGGGCAGGGAGCTCTGAGCACTGCAGCTGCTGCCCAGAGAAGCTCATGCATCTCCAGCAAAAGGTCAAATGCCTGTCCCAGCTGGCTGGGGCTCGTTCCATCCCTGGCTGAGAGCACAGAGGAGCTCAGGAGCAGCCCAAGCAAGCTGGAGCTCATTTGCAACTGGGTGAATTGGGAAAGGGCTGTGGCCAAGCTGATGGTGCAGTTTGGTGCAGAGCCACAGCAAGGCATCCCAGTGAGGTGCCCCAGAGAATTTCCTGTCCTTTGGGTTAAAGGCACCTTCCCCTCCTCTGCCTTTGTAAAGGAAAAGGATTAGAGTAGGAAAATGTCTCAGTTTTATAAGACATGAGTATTGCAGCACCATGGCTCCTTTTACAACGCCACTCACAGACCTCTAACAAGGACATGTTTGTCAGGGCAATGCCCAAAATCCACGCTACAAATTTTGAAGCTTGGCATTTACCCTCAGGCATAAAGCTGCAGCAGACTCACTGGTGAGACCAGAAAGCTCCATTTCTTCTCTGGGTCAGGCCTGATTTCAACACTTGGCTACCAGAGTTGTTCCCTCTGCCACAAACACATCAGCAAAATGCCATTTGGAAATCATAATGGCTGCTGTAAAGGGCAACCATGCATGTTCTGATCCATAAATAATCACTGCTGAAGAAGGGTACATGCTGTAAAAATGGGTGGTAATTCCTGGAAACTGTTAAATTTCTAGCTTACCCCACCCTCTGAAATGACTGATACCAGTCAAATACCTCTGTGGATTATTTAATGAAATGTAACTACTCTTGCCGTCATTAAAGTTATCCTGCTGTAACCACTGCAGCAAGTAAAGGCTGAAAAGGACGTGCCAAGAAGTCCCTAAAAGTTTAATATGGAGGAAATGTGAGCAAAGTTCCCTAACCAGGCTGGCACTGCAGCCACAGCTCTGCAGGGCTCCAGATCAAGCTGATAATGGAACCCTGAACATGTTTGTAGATGCAAAGCTTAGGGCAGCTGGGGCAGCTTACACAGATGTGTCAGCTCAGTAACATCCACATTAAATCCTGCTCTCCTCTTGAACAAAGAGAAGGATATTATTGCAAAGGCTTTTTTAACCCTTCCATGAGGAACAGGACACAGCACCTTGTGTTCCACAAATGCAGAGCAGGCCCCCGACAGCAGCCCCAATATTGTCATATAAAAGAGCTCTCTCCAGTCACAGAATGACAGAATGATTTGCCCTGGAATGGACATTAAAGGTCATTTTGTTTCACTCCCTTGCCACAGGCAGGGACATCTTCCCCTAGACCAGGTTGCTCTGAGCTCCATCCAACCCACAGTTTCTCTGGGCAACCCATTCCTGTGCCTCACCACCCTCACAGTACCCCATTTTTAATGATATCTAATCTAAATCTAACTTCTTTCAGTTTAAAGCCATTCCTCTTCCTCCATCACTGCTTGCTCTTGTAAATAGCCACACACTCCTGGACCACACTGCTTTTATTGTTGGTGTTCCTCCACTAAATCCTCTCAATTCCTTAATAAACAGCTCATAAATAAAATGCTGGAAATGTGCCTTGGATTTAATTACTCCAAACTTATTAATAAACTAGCAATAACCTTTCAACAGCTGATTCCTCTTTCCAGGTGCATTCCCAGGCAGCTGGAGAGAAACGTGAACAAAAAAATGTTCCCAAACTAACAGTCCTAAAAGTCTAACCTGTGGTCAGCACTGACATGCTCCACATGGTTCAGTGCCCAAAGGGTGCTGGCTACAGTGGAAAAGAAGCTACAAGGTAGAAATGGAGCTACTTGCTAATTATTTGACAGGAGAGCAAGGAAAGATTGGTGAGATCAAAGGTGCTTTTAAACCAGCCATGGTGTTGGGGTGGCTCACACTGCTCCTGCAGTCTGTATTCTGGGAGATGAAAAGCATCCTACCCCACTCTAAATGCAGCTATTTTAGTCAGGGTTTGCCACAGGAGAAGGCTTTAGCCAAATCTTTATCATTCGGCTCCATTAGAAGAAAAGCTTCTGCCATGCTAATCCAAATGTGTGAGAGACATTTTCTGGGGGGTGGGAGCAATCCCTGTATTGTTCTGTTGTAGAGAAGGGGCCCTGTGGGGTTGTGATTAATCCTATCCTTGCTGGAAAGCAAAACAGTAATTTTAACAGTGGTGAAAAAGCTTGGTAGATTTGTAAGGGGACAACATCCAGCCCATGCAATCCCACCTCCCACACAAACCCAGGCACTGCCAGACTCCTGTAAGCTGCAGAAGTGTGGCTTTTGTGGCATTATCTCAGCTCACTGCAATGCATGTGGATTCCCATCAACATTTAGTCTTCAAAAAAACCTGGTTAAATCCATCATAAATATTAAACACCAGAGCATAGTGGCAAGTTTCCCTGAAAACAAACTTCAAAAAATAATCTCAAATAAAAAAGATGTCAAGGCCCCTGGGAGAACTGACACTGGCATGTCATCAGATGTTGTCTTATAAGGCTAAATTAAGCATCTGACCAGAGTTTAATTTCTGTAAAAACTCATGCTAATTTAAATTGCTTTAGATTTAATTAAAAATGCCTTTCTATAGAGATAATAATGTAACTCTGTTAATTAGTATCAAGTGGCATCTAGAGGGCATATTTAAAAACTAATCTGGAGAATAAATAGAGCTAATTAACAGTCAGAATAATGCTTTATGATTGTCTTTTATTTATAAATGCTATAACGTTCAATAAGCTATTAAATGAAATTGTAATTAATATATATCAAAGTTATTTTTAATACTCTTTTAACTAAAGAGCATTTCTTACTCCCTGTTTTTCAGATGGGCTGGACACGTTTCATTTCTGGAGGGAGGGAAGGAGGGAGTCAGGATGAGGCAGCAAATACAAATTCAATTAGGAGCAGCTCATTTATCTGCCCTGCAAGGGTCTGAGCGAGGAGCCCTGGGGGCTCCAGCCAGGTGTGAGTGGGCTCTGTGTCCCTGGGGTTTGCCCAAAGCTCTGCTGGCCACGGCAGGGGCTGCCAGGGAAGGGCTGCACATCACCCCACACACCCCAGGGGCAGAGAAGGGGCAGATTTTGCCTCCAGAAATCCAAGCCTTGAAAGGCAGAGCTGAGGTTCTGGGGAAGGAGAGCAGCTCTGAGGTTGCTATGGGATCTTTCAAAACACTATGGGGTGCTCCAGTTCCATTTGGGGAGGAGAGGGATGCTAAGAGTGAGAAGGTGCTCCCATCCCATCCCATCCCATCCCATCCCATCCCATCCCATCCCATCCCATCCCATCCCATCCCATCCCATCCCATCCCATCCCATCCCATCCGCACACGAGCGCTGGCAGAAGAGCTCAGAAGTGAAAGGGCAGAGTGGAGTCGCTGCAGGGCTCAGTTTTTATAGGTTTTTTGCAGGCAAACACAAGCTCCCTCAGGGTTATCTGCACCCAGGCAGTGCTGAGTTCCCAACTTGAGCAGGGCAGAGGGGATTTTTTGTGTCTGCACAAGGTTGTGTCAGTGTTACCAGGGCTCAGATCTGCCCTTCCCCTCAGACAGAAGCTCCTGCCATCCTCCTATGATGACAGCTTTGACTGGATTTACTATATAAAAAAAAAATCACTGAAATTACATCATACATGAAAAGCAGAGGTGGCCAGCTCTGTCTCTCTGTGTCCTTTAATGCTCATAAATCAGAAATAACTCCCCAAAATACAAATCAAATAAAAAGCACTTTCATATGGAAATCTGCACTGCCCGTGCTGCGTGGTTTTTTGAAGCACCATCAAATACATCCTATGTCCTACTTGCATTTGTTTTTAATCTATAATTCTGTGTATTCTTCCCCTTTTTTATCCCTTGCTAATGTTGAAAAACCCTCTAGATACCCAGAGCAGGGTTCATTTCAAAACAGCAGAGCACCTCTTTTTTCAGGACAAGGATTCAGCATCGGTTTGTAGCACAAACCTCCAGAAAAAAACTTTGGAGTCTGTACAAAGAAAAGAGTTATTGTCTCTGGCAATATTCAAAGCTGGCCACAAGAACTGCTGCTCTGACCTCTGTGGGATGACTTTCATGCCAGGTTGTTGACACACACTTGCCTCTACAAGAAGTATTTGTTCAGTAATAACAAGAACAAGTTCAAATTATTTACATGGCCTAGATGGGTGTCAGCAGACACATTCCAGCAGCACCTGAGAGCCCAAACACCAGAGGAATGATCAAAGGGATTTGTCTGTGTGCTGCAACTCGGACTGGCCTTCAGAGCAGACAAAAACACTGCAAGAAACACGAACATATGGTGTAACACTCCCCAGCATGGCAAACAGCCACGGCAAACACTTTCCGAGATAAAATTAGATTGGGGAAGCAAAGCTGGAGAAAAACAAAGCCAAGAATGAACTCAGAAAGCATTTCAGCTCAAGGTCATTGGAATACTTGCTATGTAACATCACCAGTAGCATGATTTAATTTTTTTCTTTTCTGATAGATCTGCAAAAGTCAAACCAACCTCGAGAAACACTCAGTTACAGGTAAAAATCAAAGTGCACTACAGTGATCAGCAGATTTTTGATGCCGTTTAGTCTGGAGACTAAAACAAAGCAGTACCTCAAAATAGCTATCAAAATTAATTCCTGGTTTCTTCAAAGTACAGAGGAATTTAAGAGCAATTTTTTTAAAGTATGTAATCTGAAAAGGAGTAATTGCAGCTTGTAAGAAGGTTCTGTATTTTTTTTTTAAATCAACAATGTAAATCTCTTTTAAGGCCTCCAAGAAAACACTTAAAAACTGTTGCTTCCTGACTTCATCTACCCTGCAAAAATTAGCTCTGAAAGGTGCAGTGTGCAGGGAGCTTTGCTGGAGAACATGGATTGTTACAAATGTCCCCAACTCTGGAGCACCACAAGAATTCTGATTGCGCCCCTTTGAGGTTCTAAGCCAACAAAGATACTCTTAATTTTGTGAAGGTCAACATTTATTCTGTGAAGCCCACCTAACCTTTTACAGCTGGTGACTGAACCAGTCCAGTGTGTAACAACAGTGATGGGCAGAGAGCTCCACCCCCCCTGCCCACAATCAGGAACCATCCAGAACAGCAGGACGTCAGGCAGCAAAAAATGTTAAGGCTTGGATACCAAATCCCATTTATATTACACATAATATACTATCAAATAGCTAGAAATTATAATAAAAAAATAATAAAAAATACTATCTACATCTATATATAATTCCAAGCTCCTTATTGATCTGTTTTTACAAGAGAAGTAAGGAACAGTTTGGAATGAAAAGATGCATCTAAAACAAGTCACTATTTAACAGATATTGGTGCCTCCATAGAGACCAGCAGCACTGCTGGGTGACTGTGAGCAACACTGAGCTACCCACTATGTGGTCCTGTGTGAAAACATTCCTGACCAAATCCCAGACTAACCAAAGAGCATGGCTTGAACTGGGGAGCACAAAAATTCAACTTCCAGACAGTTAATTTTATATAACTATCAAATAAGTTTCAATATTTCCAATTGCCACAACTGTTTTGTTTCCCCAATTAATGACAAAAAAAAAATCCAAATAAACAAGAAAGAACTCCTACATCCCAAACCCAGAGTGTTTCCCAGTTTTCATTAGGAAATACCATTTATTCCTACTTTATTAGGAATAAATCCTGGCAGGCAGCAGAGCTGGGGAGGCAGATCCTCCTGGTGTTTGTTTCAGAATAAAGGAGGAGCTGGTGACATTGCTGGCACCAAAACCATGAACCCTGAGGTTCCCTTTGCACAGTGACTGCAGACATGGGCACATCCCTGGGGCAATCCCTCACTGTCCTCCACCCCAGATCCAAGAAATAAAAGTTATTCAGGTTCCAAAACTGGTTTTAAAGCTATTTCACTCGGCCAGACAAACCACTTCCAGGGGAGTTTTTAATGGAGGGGAAAGAACAAATGTGCAGGTTAAGAAAGCCCTCACACAGAAACTCCTGGCCTTTATCTGCTTGGAGAAGATTCAAAGCCATAAAGACAGCACAAAGTTTTATCTCCAAAAGAAGTTTTCAGCAAGTGGGAAGGAAAGTCAGGCAAAACTTTACTCAGATTTGAAGAGGTGCATATTAAAACTGTGGCTTAAGGAACAATCTCTTACCTAGAACTCTCAATCTCTCTGCTCCAACCACCACTTCGTTGTCATCTGCAGAAAACAGCAATTTTCCAGAGAGGGTTTTCACCTCAAATTTTTGGCTGTGTGCTTCCACTGCTTGGGGACCTGGGGGGAAGAAGCTTTACTTTAGGGAAAAGTGTAAGAAAATCACACACTAGCTTCATACATTCAATAAACCCATTTTCTGAGTAATAACAGCTCAACAAATTGCATCAGAGACACCAAACAGAGAGGCTTTTTAGATCTTATTAGGAAAGGGCAGTTTTCTACCCAAGTAACAACTGCTCAACTGTTTCTACTTATGCTTTTCTAATGCTTATGTGTGCCATAAAATCACCATTGAACTCGGGATAGCTGGGATATTTTTACAAAAAGACAGACCTATAGGTGAAACAGCAATGAACAAATCCAGCCATGCTTTGAGAGTATTGCTGCAGGTGTAAGAGGCATCAAGAGCTCCTGGGCCCATTTTGCTTGGACTGATGCTGCTGTGTAAATGATTCCTGGTTTTCTAGCTCTTAAACATATCTGGATTAAAATTCTATCAGTGTCATGCACAGCCCAATTAAAAAAGAAAAGACAAACACCAGGACAGGAGCAAATGTTTTGTTTTAGACTCCTTCAATCATGTGCAGGCCAGGAAAAAATGGCATCCTCTCAAAGTGCAGAAAGTTTTTAGACAAGTAAAACTTTCCTTTGAAGATCTTATTTCAATTCTGCTGCTTTTCCTGCAGGCTGCTGTGCCCTACAGGGCTGGAAAGCCTCTGGCAATTCGTTTTCTTGTGGGGGCTGATAAACATCAGCTGCCTGAGAGCCATTCTGTGCAGGTTTGTGGCTCAAAGGCTGCCAAGAGTTACAAAGAGGCTGCCCTGGGTTACTGAGCTAGCCAGACTTTGGACAATTCACCACTCATCAGCCCTCCCAACTGCAACCAAGCCACAGCCCTCCCGGACTATCATCCTGCATGAGGCATGTGATTGGATTTTGCATTAATTATGGCCATCTTCAAGACCAGTTTCATTTCTCAAAAGACAAGAGAAATAACACTTGAAAGCCAGTATTTTCTTAAAAACTCCATCCCTACCCTACCCACAGATAACATACCCTGGACACACAGAATCATGCATGTGGTTTGCACTTCACACAAGCGAGGCCATGCTGAGATACCTGGAAATACTTAAAAACTCGTGCAGCCACACTGAGAAAATCCAGTAAAAATCTGATTTGTGTCTTGCTTATTAACCACCTTCCCACTCATCCTTGCAGTAGGCACAACATGGGACCACATCTTTGCTCCACTGTGAAACCAAAGCTGGTGCTGAATGCATAAAAAGCTCAATAACCAAAGCACCACACTGGGAGGTATCACTGAGTCCCAAACTCTCGTGACACAGAGGTGCTTAAGTGAACCAAACACCCTCTTGAAAATACATGGAGAACCAACAAACTGAAGATCTTCATTCTGAATGTGAGAATCAGGGAGCCTGGGGTCGAATTTATTTCCTTCCTCCAGGCAAGTTTCACACATGCTGCCTAAATAATTGCTCACTGAAGCTGCATATTTAATTATTTAGTACTGTGACTAAAGGCCAAGATGTTATATAAGCAAACCAAGCAACCCAGTCTCAACTTAGAAACATGTTTATGGATTACTGCCCTTGCCACACACCAATACTTCTCACAGTCTATCCATAAATCTCAGTAAATATATCTCTGTCCCATATCAAATATATATTTTATATCACATATACAGTGCCATATTCTTTACATAATGCATTAGACTATTTCAACCCAAATTATATATTCATTCATTCAAAGGCTGCTGTGCACTGGGGATTTACAAAACACCCATTTCCCCACCCAACACACTCTTGTTTGGGTGCAAAGGGAGTTCTTCATCAGCAGGAGGACTTTAAATTGCAAACTGTTGCCACAGTTGGGCTCCAGTGTTCCCAAGATTTCAGGCAAGTTGTAAATGTCTTCAGAAAAACCTGTTCTTGTTAGAACAGAAATGTCAGCCGGGTGTATGTTCTTCTTGACCCTGATGTCATACAACAAATATTTCTAAGTCTGGGCTGGCTTTCAGATGAAAATGATGGTTTGTTTTGTTGTCAGACAGCCCCAGCCAGGTGCCTCCCCAGCACAGCTTTCCTGTCCCTGTCTTTGTTTCTACACAGTGCAGCGAAGTTTTCATTTCTACTCCACAAGACGTCGAGGCTCCCCTCTGTGTGCTGAAGCCGGCACAGCATCCCCAAACACCACTTTGATCCCTCCGAGCAGCCTTTCCCCCTCCTTACCTGTTACAAGGCGAGTGAGGACCTTTGTGTTCTCGTTGAGGATGTTCACGGTCACGTTCCTGGCGGACTGGAAGTACAGGGGGTTGCCCTGGAACAAGACCACGAGACCAAGGGTGTGAGATGGGCATGGCAGCCTGGGTGAGGCAGCTGGAGCTGTGCCCAGCACTGACCCCGAGCCTGGGGTGCATCCACCCTGCAGGAGCTCCTCCTGCCCAGGATAAGCCCAGAGTGGTCACCACAGCTCTGCCTGGCCCAGGCAGTGCCTTGCTTTAGGGATGATTGCCTCTACCAACCAACCTGTAATTTTAAAAGGTGATATGGGACCTGAGCTAAGCTTCCCAAAGGTGTTTCAGGAGGGTGGTGGACTGCAGCAGTGTATTTCAGAGGTAAATCTGCAAAATTACAGCTTCTGATGACTCCAATGGGTGACAGTGTGTGCCCACCACGTGAGCGAGCCATGCCCAAGGGCTGGGGAGGAGAAAATGTGATTTACATGTGGAGAGTGCCTTAGACCTCAAAGCACTTGTGAAGCACCTGGCACATTTCCCCACCACACTGTGGGCCAGCCTGTGACCAGACCCATCCCACCAGGTCTGCAGAACACAAGGCACAAACTCTTCCCCACTTCCACTCCACCACAGAGAGTTCCACCAATTTCTCATTGTAATGCTTTAAAAACACCTCAGAGAGAAGAGCCAGAGCAGCTGGCAGCACACAGGAGCCACGCAGTGACCTGGCAACATCCATCTCAGGTACTTCTGCTCAGAGTGAAGCCAAAGCAAACCCACAGCTCCAACCATCTGGCTGCTCCTGTGTGCAAACACAGCCCAGGCACCGGGGAACTCGTGTTCTCCACAGGCAGCCCCAGCCTGCACAGCTGGGCACAGCTGGGCACAGCTGGCTCCTCAGGGGCTACCAGCCACCCACAGCACCAGCACGGGCAGATCCCAAATCAAATCAGCCAAAAATCCCATGAGAGAGGTGGAGATTCACCACCAGCATCTCTTCATAACACCTAAAGCACGCAGCTGATCAGATTCATCAATTAACTGAGACACAGGATGGGCAGAGGAGATAAAATAGCAAGAAGTTGAAAAATTTTCAACTTAAAATCAGCAAGAAGTTGAAAATTTTTATGTCCAATGTGTTTTTTCCAGCATTTCAAACTTTTTCCATTAGGAATGAATAATCAGGGTGGGGACAGAGAATCCTGTGGGTCAGGCATGTTTTCCTTGCCCCTAGATTTGTAATGAACACAATATTTTCATAGATGTCATTTTTTCTGGATCATGGCAGAAGGATTAAGTTGTCTGCATATAAAATATAATAGGAACACAGAAATTATTCCTGGGAGTCCTGTAGTGGACTGGGCCTTCAGGGAACACTCTAGTGATGAACAAACAATTCCCAGCAGTGTTTTCAGAAAACAGACCTCAAAAAACTAAAATAAAACCAGCCTCACATGACCAAATATTCACAGTAATTACATTTGTTGCCTTCACTGTTTTTGCAGCATGTTCCCATGGGCAACCCTTCAACAATAAAGAGTAGAATGGGGTTTGTTTGATCAATTATAACTAGAACATTTTGGCTACATCCAGACTATTTACAACTAAATAAAAATAATAATGAAAAATTAATTTCATTTAATCATTTCCAGATCTTGGACAAATTTCAGAAGCTCTTGGTGCCTCTGTCCCCTCCTACACTAAATGAGGACAAATCATCCTTTTATACTTCTGCAATGTGTGGGACACCTTAAGTATTATTGTATACAGAACTGAATTATGATTAATAATTTATAAGTAGGGATCAGTTCTAATGACTTGTAATGATTCTCCTTTTCTCTTTTATTTGATATCTTCTAGAACTTCTAGAAATGAACGCTGATTATTTATTACTATTTAATGGTTAACAGCTGAGAAAGAAAAGATAGCTTCACTTGGATCCCCCCTGCTCAGGGACCTGATTTGAGCACACCCAGGAACAGCAGTTCACTGCTGCATATCCATTTCCCACTTACACATAAAGAGTATTTTTAAAGGTAGACAGCTACAATCTGCATAATGTACAGTTATGGGTGAGACTATAACTACTAGAAACACGCCATAGGAAGCATAGGAAAGTCTTTTTTTTTTTTTTACTTTACAGTTTGAATTTTGCTTATGGAGTTTTGAAGCAGCTGGAGTGTTTTGAAAAAGCCACGAACTCTAGTTCACAGTCAGGCAAGAAAAATAGTTCAATTCCCATGACTTTGAAAACTGTTACTGCTCTTTGTAATGTGAGATTGCACTACAGAGGAACTACAAGGTAAGTCAATGTAAAAAGCCACAGAAAGAGTTGCTCTGAAGAAGACCTACAAGACAAGGAAAGAGCTGGTATCCATCTAGAAAAGGCTTGAAATACATAATCAGACATGGAAATGTTTACTCCAGCACAGTCATCTCATTCACTCATTCAGAACTCAAATTCACACAGCCTTCAAAAAACTAAATTTCCCTAATGGAGGAGTTATGTTTTTATTGGTCTGCAGGGAAAGAACATTGGAAGCACTTAATGCAATGCCTGCTCTCATTTCCATAATACTTTTTCCATTAAGGAATGAAAAAGAACTGAAGAAATTACTCCCTTTTGCTGAAAATTCGGCAGATTTTCTATCCATCATCTTCTGTTTACAAAGGAAATAACATTGACATCTTTTAAACACTGAACATTAAAAAAAAAATTTCCTCTGTTGCAAGCTTGGTGATGATGCCAGCTTTTTTCAATCACACAGAACAAAATAATGAAAGCTTTAAAAGCCAGTTAGGATTTACAACTGAAAAGACAAAGCCTTCCCCTTCTCTTACACTTTCATGTTACCATGACACAAAATGAAGTATTCTGATGCATATGAGCAGGTGGAAATCTAGATCAGTATGGCATCAGCACCACAATAAAACAGTTATGTAGAGAAGCAATATTTTCATAAACTGTCATAGCCCTTGATGGAGCTGGAATATCAGCATGCAATAAACAAGAACATCTTTTAATGACTCTTTGGGCTGGTCATGTCCTTTCAGCTCACCATGAACCTGCTATTCATCTCTGCAGGAAATCTTGGAGAGCAAATGCATCATTCTGCCTCTTACTCCAGCTCATTAGCAGAGCCAGTGCCTTAAAATAATTCAAATGTTTGCAGACACACAGCAGCATTTGCCACAGCTACTCAATATATTAAAACACAGGACACATGCTGCAGAAGAAGGAATATGAAAAGTGCAAAAATATGTCAGAACTGCATAGCTTGATTCTTCACCAAGCAGAGGTATCCAGTAAAATACAGAAAACTTCACAAAAGGTATCAACTGACTGTTTGCTAGGTTAAACACATGGTAAAACAAGCCAGAACAGCTCACTAGCTGTCTTTCTTTGGCTCACTTTGGAAGAGATGCTAAAAACTCCCAGATCAAAGACTGAAACAGAAAAAGCCCTTTGACTGACAACCTTAATTTGCAGCTGAAGCAATCCCAACTACTGCTGTCTTCTGGGAAATTCAGTACTTTAACAGATGTCCTTAGACTGTTTTAGGGAATTATTAAAAATATTTGGAAATCCTTTTAAATTTTTACAGGCAATTTAAAAATAATGCCTCACAGTTGGCGTGTTTGTAGTTCAGATGGTCAAAAGGAACAGCTTTGATCTGATCCTATGGATTCACAGACTTCACACAGTAACTGCCAAGTGAAGCTTGTGGAAATAATGGAAATGGTGGATTTCCTGCAGGCTTGACAAAATAATGGTAAAAATAAAATCTTAAAGCATAATCTAGGCTGGCAAGGAGCAGTCTATGGAGGAGTCACTCAGAGCACCATTTTCCTGCTCAACCCCACCTCTCAGTGACATTACAGGAAGCAAACACTGCTCTGTGCTCAGCTGGAATGTCAGCGGGCAGAATCTTGTTTTCTGTAAGGCAAGCAGCCAGCAAAAGCTCTCCTGCTTCTGGCCCACAGCCACAGGCAGCACTCACCTGCCTGCACCCCTGGGTGCTGTTCCAAGGGAAAGTTCTATGTGGGTAATAAATATATTCCTTTCTTCAAATCCAGCCAGCAGCTAAATGTGATAACAGCAGTAACAGCAGTGACACTTTCCTGCACTGCATTTTCCACTGGTAGGGACAGCTCAGAGCTGCACCTTGGTTTTTTCTGGTTTGAAGCAGCAAGAATTCATTGCCCAATAACTGAGAGACAAAGCAGTAATTTTAGGGTGCCTGAAGTGTTCTTCATCAAGAATGGCAAACCTCTAATGAAAAGCCACAAAGGCACTTCTGTAGTTTCAATTTGTGTGGCCAGGCCCAGAGCAGTGCTGAGGACACCACGCAGGGTGCAGCTCATTCATTAGTGCAGGTATCAGGCATGGCCCCTGACCCATCAGGAAAGCTGGCCTGGTGACCCTTACTCTGTCATTTTTGGTCACTTGACACAGACATGCTTAAATGAGTCCTTCTAACCCAGATCTGCATGCTCCCAAACCACTTGCTCCTCTTTCAAAGGGAAACACCAGGAATACATCACTGAGGTTTGGAGTTTCTGAACCACAAAGGTCTCCAGAACACACTGTGAGCACCGTCAAAAAAAACCAGGACTCAAGTGTGCACTTCCTCCTGCCTTGGGAACAGAAACTCCTTTGGAGAGTGATGCTGGAAACGTTCAGAGCTGCCCCCTTAAAATAGAGAGTTAGGAGGAGATTGAGTAAAACCCCTGCAGAACTGATGCTGCAGGATCTGGCACCACCATGAGCCCCAGCAAAGCTCACAGAACATTTTACAGACACCAGGCACCTCCTGAAGAGCAAACTGGAAGCACTGGACAACATCTACCCTTTCCTGTGAAGAAAAACAACTGGGGAGCATCTACTGAACCCCATCCCTAAGATCCTGCCTGGAACAGCAGCCTGGCCTCCATCTACACCAGCAGAAAATCCAGACTTCATGCTAAACTGGCAAACCAACCATTACTGCTTCTATGTCAAAAGCTCTTCCTCCTTTTTCTGGTCTAGATCCCCACTGCAGGAATAGGATTTTCCCCAGAAGCTTCCTGGCACAAAAATTTAAGGCATGTAGCTAAATCCTTAGGTGATAGATTGAAAATAGCCCTTAATATGATTTAAACATACTTTTTGTTGTTTAATCACTGAGTCTCTTTTCATCTTGATTTTGTCCTTCAAACAGCTGAAAATAATGTTCATGTTACTAAATCCCTTTCTTAGTAAAACTTCTGATTTGACAGCGTAAGCTTTTCACAGCAGAATGAAAGCAAACTGTGAACAGAATTGGTAACAAACAGATTAAAACAAATGCTTTAAAATGCCCCAGTATGTGCTAGATGTGTGTTTGAAGATGGTGATTTTTAGGAAGAAGGCAGTAGGTTCAGTGGAGATGTAACAAAATGCAATTTGCATCCTCTTCTTCCAGGAAACAAACTTTATCACAAGTGGAATATGCCCAGGTCATGTAAGCTGGCACAGCCCTGACCTACACTGGGCACTCAAAAACACAAACGAAGCATCATGAGCTTGGTGTGCTGTGATACAACTTCTGACTTTTTATCAAGAGCTCAAAGGCTTAATTAAAAAAAAATAATTCAAGTTCTGTTTTCTATACAAAGTTCAGTCACCTTCACAGAATATGTTTTACAGTACCATGAAGCTCAGAAAATACTGTGGTCCCACCCAGTGTGACATACTCTAATGGCACAGATAGTGCAGGTCTGAGCTTTATGTCCAATGCCACAAACCCCTCTCTTTCATGGCACTTCTTGAAGTTCTTTTAGTAACAATAGAAACAAAAGATAAATTTCCTTCTGCTCCATTAAAGCAATTATCTTCGACTCTTCTTTTTGAAGTGCAGAGAAGGCAGGTCTGTGATGTGAGATCTAAATGACTGGGTTCTGCTTCTGGAAGGCTACCCAAAGGGGTTTGGATCCTTCAAAGTGATTTATTTCTGGCAATCTAGGGGTTTCTCTCTTTAGAAGAATACCTGTAATAATCTCATGAGCAGAGTGTTTTGAGAGATTGGCTGCTTCTTCAAGATGCCTAATCAGCTACTTTGCAGCTGAGACTCTTCTGAAAATTAAATTACACCATGTCTGCTGATATTAAAAAACAACACTGAAAAATTTCCAAGGCATTATACCTGCCTTGACTTCATTGCTGCTCTTCTTCTTTACTTCACTGACTTATAAGGAAAACCACAGGTGGCTTGATGAAGCCAACAGACATACACATGAAAATAAAATGCAACTGTGCATGCTGGAGTTCTACTCAGTATCCACAGGGGTGGGAAATCTGGGTTTGAAGCATCTGATCTGCTTTACAAACATCAGGTGTTTGTAACATCTGAAGGCTGCTGCACATCCACAAAACTTCCTCTGTAGGTAGGACTGAAGGGATCATTACTGGCTTTGGAAAAAAGTCTGATGCATTGAAGCAAGCTCAGCTCCAGGAGCCCTCTGGTAAGGCAGAGGAATGAAATGAAGAGAGCAGCACAACTTGTGAAACAACCAGCTAACTCTGAAAATGCTTCAAGCTCTTCCCTGCACTGAGAGTTCACCCAAAAGAGACACACCAGAGTCAATCAAACGTGTGCTGATGATTAACTCGGCATCCCTGGGGAACAGCTCTGCTTTGCATTCTCCTTTTGGCTCAAACCAATGCTCTAAAACAGGTCAACAGCAGACCTGGGTTCTCAGCACACTGCTCAGCCCCTCCAGCATAAAATCAACCAAGTATTCTCTAAACATTTCAATTTCCTTGAATTCCTCTGCAGAAAAGCCAAGCTGCTGCAGCTGCTGCTGCTCCAGTCTGATCCTTGTCTGCAAGGAGGTGGTGGAGCAGCAGGACTGTGGATTTGTGCTAAGTTATAGCCTATTTTCTGCCTTGGGCTGATCAGAGTCCAGTGGTGACAGATCTCCTGCTGAAGTAAACACACTGTAGGTAGGCACAGGAGAGAGGGAGAGAAAAGAAGAGAGCTCTGCTGAGGCTTAAAAATATTCTAAATCATCCAACTCTACAGCTACTCCACTGCTTGTAACTTTTACTCCAGTCAAGCGTGCAGACCTCTGTTCGTGTGTTTTCATTTTATGGCCTTTCTGGTGTCCCTACTGCCTGCCTTAAACATCTTTTAAAACTGCCAGTAAATCATACTTCAATACCCATAAAAGACATTAGAAGACACTAGCAAAATTATACAGAACTACTAATTTCTGAGTTACTTTCCCTTACCACCAACACTGCTTGGACCGTACTACAACCAGAAACAATTAAGATCTCAGTCAGTGAGGTTTACAGAACACATGTTTAAGAGCACATACTGTTATTACTAAGAAAAGCACAGCAGCATTTCCCAGAAATCAGATTCAGCAGAGACACTGGGGCTCTGCAATGCTCACACATCCTTTTAGGCATTCTGTTACTGCACTGCGTAATGCCAAGTTATATATCCAGATATTTTTCTCCAGGAAGGCTAATAAGGTGGATACCTCTGAACACTGCTTTGAAATTACAGCTTTCCTTTGCTGCATGTCATGGATGGCTTGCTTCTTGTATTAGATTATAAATGGCCATGCCAACTTACGGGTGTGTGTGCAGCACGAAACACAGCAAAGCTCCTAGCAGAGGCCCCTGGTGTGACTGAAATTCAGCTGCTGCTAATAAGAAGAAGGGAAAACATTTCCATCTGTCTGGATTGAGGAAAAAAGGATTTGTGATTCATCTGCATCCATATGCTGGTATGTAGACAATACTTATGGACACACAGACATATGTGAGGTAACCAGCAACAGGAACCAAATCAATCACAGATCACAGCATGTGATTTGCCTAATTATGAGTAACACCTCACATTTTTTATCTGTGCAAAAAGCACTCTGTGAGCGAGCAGATGGTGCTGCTAGGGGATGGCACCAGCCTTGACAGTTGCAGATGCAGAGCATTTACACAGCGCGCCGAAAAAATGACACAACACAAGCTGCTTCCTGGGAAAAAGACTCAAATTGAACAAGTGTCACCAAACAAAATGCATGTATTTATTGATGTTCTGAACTTATCTGATCCAGCCCCTCTCTCCCAATCAAATATATACGTGCAGGCCAGGGAGTGATGCTATCTGGGCAGCTTTGAAGTCTCTCACAAGTGCCACGTGAGCTGCCTAGCACAGAGCAGTGGAGGTGCAGACCAACCTGAGTCTAGTTACAACCTGCAAACCATTTAGATCCACACAAGCAGAATCAATAGGAAGGAACCCTGCAGAGAAAGCAATTACACTGCAAAAGCAACTATATTACAGCATGGTGAGGCAAGATGCAGGCAGCCATCCTCACTTGTGTGATTACCCACCGGAGTTCTCTCCCATGCATCTGGCCTGTGAAATGACAAGGTGCAGCCCAGACATGTTCCTGCAATAGAAGTGTTTCAGTTTCTGGGCTCCTGTCACAATTAAAAAGCTCTTATTTATGAGCCCCATTGTTCAGGTTTGCTGTGCTCCACAGGTATATTCAGGATTGCGCTTCAGAAAATGTTTGAAGGGCACAGTGAACTCTCCTTTTCAACTGCTTCATGGGAGTAATAATCTCATTTCCTGGATCTGCAATTATTTATTCATTGGAGACTGTCCACTTGCCACTGCACAAGACACAAAGAAAGATTATCTGACCATTCCTAGTAGAAAATCCAGCTTTTCTATTTCAATTCTTTTATTTGTGGTTTTTCTGCATTTTTTTTTTCTGAGCTGCTGTAAACGTCTACTCTGGTGTGACAGGTTGGAAGCAGCTATAAAATGATTGATGAAAACCATATTTAGGCCTTGTTGTGGGAATATTTATTGTAAAAATATGCTCAGTTAACCCTGTAGGGGAAGGGCAGGAAAGGAAGCCTGGGCCTATGAGTGTACCTCTGATACCGAAGTGATTTATCTGCTTTAATTATGATACAGGGTTATGGGGTCACAGAAACATCAGCACAAACTGGTTTTGAATTGCTGAAGTGCAGGCACTTTGTTTCCTCTGCTGAAATGAACAATAGCTGCCTTTAAGGATGCTCTGTGGGTCTGCACAACCAGAGTCTTCCTCCCCAGGATAAACAGAGGGGCCAAGCTCTGAGCTGCAGAGCTGGAACAGTTCAAGTGTGAGTTATTGTCAGACAGGAACTGCCTCAGAGGGGCAGAACTGCAAACTCCACTGCTTTGGAGAGGCTGAAAGTCCAAGACTGAGATGAGAGGGCACTTGGACAGGTAAAATGACAGATGCAGACAAGTGTGGGATGTGGAGTTGGGCTGATCTGGAGGGCAGATCCTAAATCAGGATGCTAAATCATTGCCACAGTGCACACATGTACCCACAGAGAGAGCACAGCAGCACAGGTGTGATCAGCAGCACAAGTGCAGGAGCAGGATGTTTGTGCTGGGATTTGGATGGATCTTGGGGCTGCCAGTCAACAGACACTCCTGAGAGTCTGCTCAGGGGTGAGGAGAGGAGGGAGCACAGGGTATTGCTGTGCTACAGGAACACACATCCCTAACCAGCTCCACTAGGGAGCTGGGGAGAGGGATTTCAAGAGATGTCAGGCTGGCAGAAAAAGCAGCAGATGCTTTCTCCACGCCTGGAAGAAGACAGGAAAGTTGTCTGGGGAAATGGTGAGTAATGGCAAAAGCAGCCAAAGAGAATGGGATGAGTAAAGGGAAAACAGAGCCCAGGGAGGAATATCAGAGCCAAGGACCCCAATTACTCTTTGGGCAATCAGTAGGGTGGCTCAGCCTGATAACTCCTGCTTTGAAAAGGTATTTTCTGCTGGTGTTTTTATTCCTGAAGTCCTTCCCAAACTCTGGAGGAACAGAACTGATCAGTGAAGGCACCCAGCCAGTGGCTCCTACAGCAAAGGGCACAGGAAGGGTCCTGCCTGTGTGCTCCTGTTTCTTCTGCTTCACCTAAGCTGCCCCTCCCAGCATGCTGCATCAGATAATGCTGCAGAGAGAAACAAAAAGCCTCCTGTTCCCCCAACTTGGTACCAACATCAAGGCTCATCATTTATAAATAACAGTTGGGATCTTCAGAAAACAAAGAGCAAAAGTCAGTTTGCAGGAGGAGCTGGGGTTTTCATTAGGTAGCAGAACACAGATAAAACATTATGGCTTGAAGCAGCAGCAGATATGCAATCAAAGGTGCTTCTCAAGCCAGCTGTGACAACATCCATGCCACTGCCCTGTGTGGCCTTTATTTCATTTAAAGAGTGAGGGATGGAGGATACAGGCTCTGAACATCCAACATGGAAAGCAGGAGAAGAAACTCATCAACTCACTTCTGCCTTCTAACCATGGACACCAGGACCCTGAATCAGCTTCACCTGAGCAGGTACTCCTGATCTCTCACAGCAATTTGTGTGTTTGGATTATGGATTATTTGCCTTCACCTGCATGTAGCACACAACAGTGATTCTGCCTACAGGGAAATACCAGCTGCTCTAAGGTCATAAAAGATGTGGCCACTCCTAACCTGCAAAATACACCTAGAAAAACCAGCATTTTAAGAAAAATAATGAATTGTTCACACTTTTACCAATCACCCTAATCAAAAGAAAGACAAAGGCTTTTGGCTGAAAAACTGAAATCCTTTCTGGAGAGGAATGTCTGATCTGTCAGATAGTGACCTCTCTTTTCCCCTCAATCAACCCACTGCCTTCAGTTTATTTGTTTTTCTGATTTTAAATATTGATGTCTTACAAAGCTTCTCTTTGGAAAAAACCACATCTGACTCTTCAGCTGTGCAGCCCTGGGCTGCAGTCCTGTCAGATGACATCCAAGAAGGCTCAGTTTGCACTGGCACATCAAAAAGAATTCCCAGGCTCTGTGAAGAGCAACAAGGATGATTCAGAGAACAGCAAAGCTTCTCCCCAAATCAGCAACCACCCATTCCAGCTTCTGCAGCTGCTGCTGGTTTTTTAGCAGAGAATCAGGACTCAGATGTTCACCACTTCACTGGATGCCTCACCACAAATCAGCCCCTTGTCTAAATCAAGAGAGAAGCACTGGAATCACACAATATTTTGCTCAAGAAGAAGGAACTAGAAGCAGAATATCAAGCTGCAGCTGGAAACAAAGAGAAAATAAAAAGCCTAGATCATAAAAGCAATTTTAAGCGCCTAGGTTTAGATTACTAATCAAGAATCCAACTAAGTAACCTGCCCCCTCTAAGATATAGTGAAAATCTTGGCATTTCCTCAACATTTTCATGAACAGTGATTTACAAATCACTGCTGAATTGGAAATAAACTTTAAAAAAAATCCTTCCCTAGTAGACCATAAAGAAGAGTTCTCCAAAGGAGGATGTGCCTCTGTGCTTAGAAGGGATATTCCTGGGGAAAGTGGGATGACAGCAGCAATGGATACTCCCTGGGGAACCTCAGAGGTGAAGAGGCAAAAGCCAAGGAGGCTTTAGCTCTACTCATGCTCAGACAAAAAAAAAAAAAAATTTGAGGCTTGAAAGTGAGGAATCTCCCACAGTTTTATGTAAGGAACAAGGAAGAAATTCTGGGAGCTGAAGCACTTTCAGTTTTCCTTTTGTTCCATGGGTTATTCTGTTTCAGAGGGAAAACAAGAGCAGACTCCTGCTAGTACTTGATACAACCTGCCTCAGAACATTTTAAGGCCAGGCTGGAAGCAGCCCTAAAATCCCATGGGACTCAGAATCACAGCACATCAGGAGGAAATCAATGGACATGTAACATTTTATACTGAAAACCTGGAGTAAATCAAGAAAAAAAAGAAACAACAAAACCAAAAAAAACCGAGGCACCATGGAAACTGCTTTCTTTCACCACCCCCCAACATGAACAAGTTTTTACTGCATGTGCTTTTACAGGAAACATGTTCTAACCAGGAAGATCTTAAAAGCCAAAGAAATGGTACTTTATCTTTCAAGAGCAGCACACTAGTTTTCCCAAGACCATCAGCAAATTTGTCCTAAAAGTAAAGGAGCAAATTTAAAGTAATTCTTGTTTTTACCTGCATTCTTTCTTCTCCAAATACATCTGTTATTTAGAAATAAAACAAAGAGGTATAGTAACTGGTAAATGAAACCTGGAAAATCTGACTTTGCTTTCCTTCATAGATCAAAGAACCCAGGAACTGAGCTGTCTGTAAAACCAGTTCTGTGTGCCTGCACTTCCTCATGACAGCACAGCTTGTCTGTCAACTCCTGCCTTACAAAATACAGAACTTTCCTGCCCAAACAGTTTTGATCAGCAGAAGAGCTGCAGAAGTGTTTGCTGTCCTGTGGTAAGAAGATACAAAGCTCTGCTCTTCAGGCTTCTTGGAAAATGAGAAAAACATCATTTTTCTTTATAATTGGATCTTCCTATTTGTCTTTCAGTGTTTCTATTTTCCTCTATCTTCCCTCTCCCATACAGCATCAATTTTTATTTCTTTTTCATTTTTAGTATTAAGAAGTTGTTTTTGTACTTCAGCCTCTACAAAGCAGCCAGGATCCTGATTGTCAGCAGCAATGTCTAGACATGGCTAATCCTTAAACTCAAAGCCTTTGCACTTCAGAGAGAGAAATGCAGCCCCCAGAGTTCCTCATGTTCTCTGTGCCCCACTGTCCTCCTTTTCACAGCTGAAACAGAAACAATTTCTGGGATTGTGGCAAAAATTCAGTGCAAAAGCTGAGAGCCCACAGAGCTCACTTGGAGCTGGGATGCCCATCGCTGGTTTTTGCTGTCACAGGGTCCAACTGCAAAAGTTTAGAATGAAGAGGAGGTGGGAATGGGACCAGAGCAGCAAAACAAATTCATGATCTGAACAGTTCCTCTCCCCTCACACAAGCAGCTCAAGAGAGAAATTTTACTTGTCAAAGGGAAAAAGCAAAATACATTGAGAGATCATTTGGGAAATTCTCTGTCTCCTTCATGTTCAGCTCCACAGCTGTTGACTTGTCCACATCAACTCTAAACTCCCTCACAAGAAGGTGAAAAACACTGAATATAAACTTCTTATGCACCTTATGGGGTCAGACACTTCTGCAATGATCACATCACATTTCTGAACACAAACCCTCCACTGATGGCAGGGTAGGGAACCACAAGCCCCTGGTTCCCAGGGTTAGTTCAGAGGTGTACCCAAAATGCAAATACAGGCAAAAGCTGAGGTAGGTAACCCACTGGGCACAGCTGATTGGCTTTAGTGGGTGTTGATTACACTGCTCATATTGCATGAAATTAAAAAGCTTACAAATGTTATGAGCCATTACCCTTCCATTTAGGAGATCTTATGACAAGTTAGCAAGATCTAATGAAATCCCCTTTAAAATGCCATAGGCAGTCTCCACGAGATTTTGCTTTGAAATGCAACTTGTGGAGTTATTTCTGAAAGTTTGTTCACATCAGAGCTTCCTTTCCTGCACATCTTTGGGATGCTCTGATTTGGCAGCTGGTGGGATACTTCAGTTCCCTGTTGTGCTCTCAACTGGGGGCACACAACAACACCAGCTCCTTACAGAAACAACCAGCAACAGGCATAGCAGGATTTAATCCTGATGCTGTTTGTCATAGCCAGCCTACAAAATTCCCTGCAAAATTCAAACCTGAAGACCAATTTTACTGTGAAGGTAAAGGGAAATATTTTCATAGTTGCTGTAAAATTTACTTAACTTTCACCTCTTCAGCACACTGGAAATATCACAGAGCCACTAACTGCCCCCAGAGCGCTGGGGCAGCCAAGGTTCAGATTCAAGTAGGCTCTCTGGATTTCATTGCTTCAGAATAAAATTTATTATTGGAGAGAATATCAGTTTTATAAATCCCACTGGGCACTCACAGCCTACTGCTGTCCACGGACTCAAATCTGCTTTGGATGGCGATGGCAAAAATATCCGTACGTCAGGTGAGGGCATTTCTGCCAAAATGATGCTTTTTGCAACTTGTTCTTTCACTGCATCCCCTGCTGAGTGCCAGCTCTCCTCTCTGCTGACCTCTGTGGGGCAAGAAAGACCCAGCTGAGAGACATCTGCAGCCAGAGAACATTGGAATCTAACACAGTGGTGCCACCAGGAATGGTTAACAAACCCTGCAGGGAGCACAGGACAGGATGGCTGCAAGGAGCTTGGCTGTGCCATCCACAGCAACCTTCTTCTTTTTGTTCATCTGTTCTTTTTGTCCAACTTTTGTTCATTTCTTTTTGGTTCATCTTCTGAACCAAAGCTCAGCCAAAGGGCACCATACAGGCTATGAAGGCGCAGTCAGAGGAGGTGCTGCAGAAGCTCATCTTGGATGGTGGGAGACTTTTCTTCCTGGAGCTGCAGTGGGAGCTGAACCAAGAGATCAACACCTCCAGAGCTGGCAGGAGCTCTGACAGGCTCCAATAAAGAGGATTCTGAAAAGAGGATTGCTCTCTTTGAAGGCCCAGTCCCCAAGGAGCAGTGGTGCAGAGGCGGTGGCAGCAGGCAGGGACAGCTGAGTGACGGCAGCACGGTGGCACAAACTGCACTTCCTCATTCCCACATGCTGAAACCCTTCAGCACTTTGCTAGAGCAAACCACCAGGAACTAAATCAATGTCCTTTTATTCCTCTGCGAACTTTGACAAAGGAAGAAAAGGAATTATTTTGTCTTCTCCTTCAAAAAATTGCAACCTCCTTTCATGCTATCTATCTAAAAGCTACATTTCTACTACACAGTTTGAGCCTCATACAAAGTTGCAATTATCTTGCCATCTGCATTCTCTTTTTATCCAAATTAGTATGTTATATTGCTTATAAATATGTATTTATGGCTACAAGGCAGGTATGCCCCACTGCGGGCACATGTCACTGTTTAATCCAAATACATGGTTTATTGTTTTGCAGTCAGTATTTTTAGCTTGGAGGCAGGTAGACCTGCAGAGCAAATAACACCAAAGAATACAGCCATTACAGAAGTGCTTTTAAATTACAGCACTCTTATTCCAGAACTGAACATAGTGAGATGAGTACATTGGCAAAATAATTATTTATCACCCTAAAAGCTTCCTTTAAAATTTTTATCATTCAAATACCGGCTGGGGAGAATGCAAAGGACAGAGAAACATATTGTAGGCACTTGTTGGTCTAGCTTTTATTCTGATAATAACTTACTAAACACCAGTAAAGGGAATAGCAGTTATCAGCCCTAATTCACAACTGGGAATTTTTCAGGCCAAACAGATGCCCCTGCAGAACCCCAGCCAAGGGTCAGTGACAGCCCCAGCCCTCCTTCCACTAAAATCACCACTTGTTTCACATGGCTTCAAATGAGAGCAGGTTTGCTCCAACAACCTGAGCAAGCAGGGTGCTCTGAGTCACTCCCTGCCACACTGAGTGGGACAGGGACCTCTAACATCCCCCAAAAGAGGAAAATAACAAAAAGACACAGTCCTTTGCCTCTTTTTTTCTTTGATGTATCAGGTTTTTCTTTTTAACCATATTTTTAGCTGATTAAAAATAACCAGAAGCAGACCTTCAACATGAAACCAGCTGCATGCACTAAGAGACTTGAAAATCTCCTCAAAATCTGTTCAGAGAATTTTGCCATCCCTTATACCTGTGCAACAGCAGAGCTTGGAGCTCTCCCAGGTAGAAAGTTTGGTGCCCACATTTAATTCTGTATTCCCAGACCCATCAATAGGAGAGTCTGAAAGAAAGCTTAAGGGAGGTCAAGTGCTTTTACTGAAGCAAAGTCAAAGTTCTCAGGCAAATCCATATTCTTCTCTTTAAAAGTGTTCAGTGTAAGAAAAATAAAGCCCAGGTGTAAACATTTGCAAACTGAGTTTATTTTTCTTTCCTATCTATGCACTTGGAACGAACACTGAAAGGGCAAACCCATCCTAATCCTATCATGGCAATGTTTTTCTCTGCTTCCTGAAACTGAGATTATCATCTCATTGGTTGTCAGACAGCTCCTGGGAGAAGTAATTCACTGGATTTTCCTGTGTAATCACAGCACAGGATTTTATTTCTGTTGTTATCTGGATGGAAAATGCACACAGCTTCTTCTGTGTCTTGCCCCTTTCAGGTTCCTTACAGACCTGGATGTGCCAGGCTTCAAAACGCCCCAAATGCACCAAGAAAGCCAAATCTGGGCTCGCTCTAAATTGCAAGCAACTTGCTTCTTAGCAGCTCATCTCAACACATGCAGGAAAATTTCCAGTTTTAAATTTCTATTCCAATTAAGGCAATGAAGACTGAAGTCCCCTAAACTGTTGCCACTACTTTCCAGGACATAAAATTAACGATTTCTACTGCTGGGTACAACTTTCAGTCAAAGTTGGTCTGATTTATAAGCAAGCAGATGGTTCACACGATAGTCCACAATAAATTACAACAGTTAGAAAGACAGCTACATTTTGAGAGTGACAGTGCAGCTGAGCTACAGATGGGTTTATAGATGACCCTTCCAATTTTTAATAATCTTCATAATTTATCTGCAAGTAAAGAAATGTGAGAATTCCTAATGTAGCTCCTTGACTAAGTACAAATCACTTTTATTTACACAGGCAATACTTCATGGTCCAGCTATCTTCTTAATTAAAGGCAGCAAGATGCTCATGTTCCATGCAAGGCAAAAACACTGCTCAGTGTGCAATATGTTCAGCTGGGAGTTCAGGATGCTCTGAACACTCTGGGAAAAGGGAACACATCCATCTCCTTTCTTTAAAAGAAGGCTACAAAGGTGCAAACACTGCTACCACCCACTCATTAACCTCCAGCTAAACTTTAGGCTTGTAAAATGGCAAGGTTACATTTTTTTGCAAGCTCTGATGCCTGAAAACAGGTTCCCAACCCATATTACAAATCCAGTACTACTGAGGCAGGACTAGGATGGAAAACAGCAGGAACAGAGATCCTCTTCTCTCTATAAAACCAGAAAGAATTTGGGGGGTCACTCTTGAGTGGGTGAGGGAAAAAGACAGCAAATCTTGGGGGTGTCAGATGCAGAGAGAAACTGGATGGCAGCAGGTTTAAGAAGTCAGGTCATGTCAGTGATTTCTCTGCCTGGGTCCAAACCACATCGATCCAATCCTTCTGCTAAAATCTGGAATTTCAGTTGGGATGAGAAGCACATCTCAGTGCAGCTCCTCTGTCTGTTAAGATGATGAAGGGAGCAGGACCCAGCAGGGCTCTTTAAGGCACAGAAGCTCAGAGCTGCCCACCCAGCAGTCCCTAGGGATGACACTGGAGGGCTTTTCCTCCTCTCTAACTCTTGATCCTCCCTTCCAGCCAAATCAATTTGAAAAAAAGAAATCCACTTTTAAGTGGAAATCCAAAACTATCATTAAAACAGAAGGCAAAGCTCCTAGGAAAGCAAGTCTGTGTGTAATTTTAATTACCAACTTCCTGGGATTCAAGAGATGCAGCAGAGAAGAGGCACCAGTGGCAAAGTCAGGCTTTCAAGAATAATCACAATTCTCATTTTGGAAATATTTTGGCAGGGGTTTCCCAGCTCTGTGTGCGGCTCTGCAGCACCACAGAGACACAAGAGTGGGAAAACCCAGGGCATAGAGCTCATGGAACTGAAGCCACTTACAGGAAAAGTGATTTTTCCCTGCCCTTTGCAGGCAGCAGCAATGCTCCTTCACCCACTACACAGAACAATACTGAAGTTAAATTTGTTGAGTTTATAAAGAAAAATAAATTAATTCTTCTATAAATAACCAGCATTTAAAAGTCTTTGGAGTTTATATGAAACCATTATTTATTACTGTACACAACTCTTAGGTTGTTTAATTAAGCATATGAAAAATTGTAGATGTCAGATTATTTCTGGGATGCTCTTTACTATGTTATTTGTCAGATTTGTTTCTGTTACTCTTCACATATTTAAAGCTGCATTATGCACTCCTGAAAACCCAGAGAAGTTCACTCTAGCATTAGTATGGATGTTCATCTGTTACTGAGCTCTGAGTTTGGCACTTCATTTTAACAATATTCATCAGGTTCAGGAACTGCTACCACGCTTCCCTCCAAGACAACACTGGATCATACTACTGCTCTTTAAAAAGATTGAGTGTTGATTATTTAACAATATTTTCAAATATTCTGTAACTATAAACCTTTGGTTGACTGAATCCTTTCATTTGCTTTCAAGAAGCCAAATTCACACACAGCACAGGAAAGCAGAAGTTGTCTGAATGCACCAACATCTCCGCTGTTGCCCCCAGCCCAAAAATAATTCCAGGGTTACCACAAGCAACCTAAAATCCAGCACAGGCTATTCCAGTTTACTGCAGAAGTCAGAGGAACAATGTGCATGGTCTGTGTAACTATGTGGCTGACACAGTTTGCAGGACTCATCTGCTGAGGGCAGCAGGGATGCTGCAGCTCCCCAGCCTGCAGATCAGAGCTCCTGGCTGGCAGCTACACCCTCCTCCAGCTAACAGCAAAAATAACCCTGGGAGGGGGATAGAGCAAGGAACACTCACAGGCCCCACCTTACACTTCTTGTTCCTGGCACTCAGTAATCTGTCAATGGTGTGTGGAAATTACTCCCACAGCCCCAGGAAAGGGACACCTTTTGTACCCCCTGATGTATTAAAATGTAGATCAATATGATAATATGGAAACAGTAAACTCCCCAGTAGCAAGAAGTAGTTCTCACTTCTCTTAGCAATCAAATGTTATTTTCATCAATGTAACTAGAGAAAAAGAAATGTAGGTAGTGATTTGTCAGCCTATTTATCAAACCAACTGCTGCACCTGGTTCCCACATATTTTATATTAAAAGGTGAATGACATGGAAGGTTTTACAGGTTCTGTTTTAATTCAGGGCTGAAAGCATTTATAGATATGAAGGTTTTCTTATTAAGTTTTCTTCCTGAATGATTATGCTTGTTCAAATGAATTCCTAGCCATCTTACAGAGGTTACAACCTTCAATAATTAAATGGGGTATGGTATTGGCTGTTTTGTTCATTATGCTCCAAGTTCCAATTTCTACAAGAGCACTGAAATGCTAAGATAAAAGGATGTTAAGTTTATTTAATTAGCTATCTGCCATTGTTATCAAAAGGGAAGGTTGGTATCTGACTCAAGTTAACACTTTAGATCAGGAAACAAGACAGATGATATCTTCTGACAAAGATCCTGGAAACTCTGTAATTGTTTCAGTTATTTTAAAGCTGCTTAGGACATACAGGATTGCATTAGAAAGACCAAAAGTCACCAAGAGCCAACAAAGTGCTGCTATGAAAATGTTATTTCAATCACACTTGGGTTCTTTCTCATTTCCAGTAGTTAACATTCTTGCCACTTTTGTCAAGCAGTCACTCTTAGCAGCATTGAATTTTAACTACACATATTTTTAAACCAGCATGAAATAGGACTGAGGACATAATATGGGTTCGATGTGCTAATGAACATCAGATCAGGCCCCTGTGCCAAGGCAGCACCTCTCTGCTATCCAGGTAAGCTGTAACTGTTAAAGGTGAGCTGGATTTCAGAGCTGCCATCCCTCTGCCTCAGAAAGAACAGCTCCCCCAGTTTAGAGTGGTTTAGGATCTACCTCAAAAGAAAGCAAAGATAGTGTGAAACTTCAGAGGTCCTGAAGAGTTTTAAGTGTGGATTACACAAACCAGAGCCATGGGTGTCAACTGTGGGACTGCCCAGAGGATGCAGTGTCTGGATGAAGCCCTCAAAGCCTCACTTCCCAAACTGCACCTGTATAGAGAGGCCAATGGCCAAAGCAATTTATCCAGTAGCCACATCACCCTGCCATTACATGGTTTCTTTCTGTAAGGGCTACAGAAACAAACTTATTCCTTTCCCAAAAACTTACTGGTCTTGATCGGATTTCTTTGGCGTAGAGAGGTTTCAAGAATTCTGAATCTCCTTCAAGCTTCAGACCCTTTTCTGTGATCCTCAGGTTCCCCATTCCATCCTGAAAGACAGGCAAAAAAGAAACAACCCTATTAGTTACAATTACTAAATTCACCAGGCTGCCAATAGCTGATTTTTCCCATTGAAGATAACATGTATAGCACTGGGAGGCACTAGAGAATGCAATTACTTGTGTTATGCTTGTAGCTCAGTTTCTGTGGAGAAAAAAAATTCTATTCAGAACTATCTGCAATGCCCCCCAGTAAACCATTTACACAGATGAAAGATGTTCCTTTAAGCTAAGTCATTCTCTACTCACAGAGAGGCAGTGATGCTCTGTGTTAACAGGAAACTATTCACTGTAATATTCACTGCCTGCCTTTATAATATAATAATATACCTGCTCATTCAGAGCAAATCCCTGTAAAGAATGTCTGATTAATATCTGTACAGATACACTCAAACAGAGAACTGTACCAAAATATATTTCACCTCTGACACATGAAAGTTCTAATTTTTATTAAGATGAGGGATTTAGCTTCACTTAGGCTGTAAGTGCTTAGGAAGGGTGTGCAAGAAACAGTGTGAGTAGGAAATTGCACAGGTACATTTATAATCAAAACCACATCAAATGTAAGGTATTATTTTCAAGATTCAGGGTGATTGTCAAAGTTTGCAAGGACTGAGGTAAACTGTTTTGTTCTGAGAAAAAGATGGTTTGAAGAATACGTTTTAGCAAAAAACTGACTGAAATCACCAGGATTAAGTAAAAGTAAAACTAGCACCTCCATGCCTAACTCACAGCTGTTTTGGGGATTTTGCAGGAAAGGGGAATACTTGGGTAGAAGGCATAAGAAGATCATGAGAGGAGACCAGGAAAATCCAGGAAAACCACGTGTATTTGGATATACATCTAGCATGCTTCCCAATCCACAAAAATGAAACCCCACCTGTCTGCTTCCTCTTCCTCCCACTATGAGAGCACCTCCAGCCCCAGATGAGGAATCAGAGTCTCTCCAAGAGAGAGGAGATCTAACCCTGACAGATTTCCATGAACTGCTGCCAAAGGCCTGAACGTGGAGGGATGAAAATCGGCGGCATCTCCCGGCTCAGCAGCAGCACTGGTCACCTGCCAGAGCTTCTCCTGTTCCAACAAGAGCCATTCCCAGGTAGTTCCCTGCCAAGTTAAGACTGCTCTTGCCAGATCCTGGTGTCTCATGAACAAAGGTGATGCTGGTTGATAAAGTGACCGCTGTCATCTCATTTTGGACTCAAGGCTGTGAGCGAATTTGAGAGACAGACGCTGGAAATGCTACTGAGATGGGTCATAAAATGCCACTCCCCACATTTGTTGGCCCCAGGTGTAAAATACTGGCCTATGAATTCTGGGTTGGTGGTGGCACAGAAGGGGTTCATTTATCTCAAGCAGCAGTATGGCGGAAAATGAGTGAAATATGATTATTCACCAAAAAGCCCAGATTAAATTTTGATAGCAGTGTGCTTTGCGATTTCAGCGAGCAGGAATTATTACAGCTATCTACAGACCCTCACACGGTCTGGGCTGCTAAAAAATCTCTACAGTTTTTTTTTTTTTTTCCCCAAAATAGATTATCTCAGTAAGGTTACAAGCCCTGAGGGCTTTCACACAGCAGTGTCTTCTCTGGTTTTAATAAGGGAAGTTGCAGGTCAGGCAAGCAGCTGTGTGCCCCAGCCAGCTGCAAGAAGGACCAGCTCTGTGGACATGCAGTGCTGACCCCTCCAGGGCTGCCTCCTCAGCTGAATGGGGCAATACTTTTCCAGAACATGGACCTAGGGATAAAGAGGGACTTTTCAAGCCACCACTGAAGCTGTGGCAAGCCAGCAATTTCTATGACGCACAACCCTGTTCTGTTGTAATGACACAGACCCAGAATCCCACTCTGCTCTTCTCTTGTGTGTTTCTCTTTCTCTCCTTCACCCTCTGTCTCCCAAGTGTGGTCCAAAGGATTTTTACATATAAAAAATGTACATAAGGGGAGTTTAGCTGACAGCCAGCAGGTCCTACACACCCCAAAAGAGCTTATCAGGCCTATGGGACAATGTACTGCAACCAAAACACCAAGGACACATTTGATTAATCAAAGTTGGCGAATCCTCTTACAAACCCACTGGATTGGAGAGAAAGAGGCATTTCCCCATGCTTTTTTCTCAATCTTAGATCCGTCTCAACCTCCACTCCACTCACCTTTCCCTCCTCCTGCATCTGCCAGAAGCAATAAAAGCTGTGCCCACCACAAATCCTCTCTTGACTTGCAGGTGTTTGGGAGTGGATCAATGCTTAGCACTGACTTACCACCATTAACTCCCCACTGCTCATGTTTCTCATGATTAAAGCTGACAGTTTTTTGTGGTGACAGTCTGGCTCAGCAGGTGAAAAAACAAGTAAAGGTTGTGCCCTGAGTTTAACAAATATCTTGGCCTCTTATCATACAATCACTACAAAATTATATTCCTCTGTTATTTCCCATTAAATAAAATAAGAAGCTCTCAGGTTTATATAGAGGTCCCAAAATACAGATACATTAGAGAGAAATCATTGTTGGAAAGACTACTTCACATGTTGTTTTGGATAAAGTATCTTCATCCTCCCTAAATTATATGGTTTAATAACAAATAAATGTCATATTCTGCTACAGAGAATAGATATGAAAGTTCCTATGAAATTTCATGGACTGTGACCTATAAAACGTGGCAGAAAACTGCCTAGAGTGACAAAGACCAAGATGTTTTATTAAACATTGTGTCTGTGACTGGTATATATCCTTATCTGCCACTCTTCTGCTTGTGAATAAGGAGAAGTATTGATTATTTCATACTCTGCCATCTGAAAATCATTGTTTCTCTCCTTTTTACTAATAGACTCTTCAGCAGAGTGAATGACTTTGTAGTGCAGGCACAAGCCTGGTTTGTGGGAGCTCCCAGGAGGGAAGCTCCAAACAGGAGGCACAGAGCTCCTCCTTCACCACCTGCAGTGAATTTTTCTGCTTTTTGGGAGGCCATGGCAAAAACTCTCACATCAATTACATCATTTATGCCCTCTCTCTTTTTATTCAGTGCCTTGTACTGGACAGGCATAAAAATTTATGTGCTCTTGCTGACTGTTCTGGGTTGAAAGGGGATAGCAATCCTGAATAACATAAATGTCACTTTGGTGATGCTGAATGAAAAAGGAATTTTGGATTTTAGTAGCTTGAGAAGCATCTCATTTTTACAGCCAATTAAGAATGATGGTATTACTGTTAGGGGAAGAGCTCAGCATTGATGGTGTCTGATCACCAAAGCTCCTCTCTGCCTCTGCTTGGCAATGTGGCCACACAAGTGGCTAATGTCCAGTTTATATTTGTTTTACTTTTTAACAATTTGGGTTACTTTAATTTTACTTTTTTAATTGCAAGGCTGGTAGCAGAAAGATCCAGCTAACAGAATAAGAAAAAAACCAACCACCCTAACCAGAGACATGTAACTGCTGTGATAAAGGCTTATACTGAGAGTAGGTTTAGATGAGATATTAGGAAGAAATTCTTCCCTGAGTGGGAAGGGAGGGTGATGCCCTGGCACAGGGTGCCCAGAGAAGCTGAGGCTGCCCTTGGATCCCTGGAAGGGTTCCAGGCCAGGGGGGATTTGGCTTGGAGCCACCTGGGATAGCGGGAGGTGTCCCTGCCCATGTCCGTGTGGAACACAATGGTTTTTAAGGTCCCTCCCAACCCAAACTTTTCTCTAACTCCACAACAAATACCTGGGATTGGTTCTGGCTGCACTGACCTGGGTTGATCCCACACAGGGGCAGGGGGAAGTTTCAGTGCTGTCTCATTCATGGGCAGCTTCATGAGACCAGGCTGGGCTCACGCTGCAGCTTAACCTGCTCAAGAGCCAAGGTGACAGTGACACACAACCCCTGTGTCCCTTGGGCCAGGATCCTCTGTCCTTCACAAACACAAAAAGCAGCCTCAAACTCTTCTGTGCTTCCCTCTGCTCTCCTGGCACTGCTGAACAAATATCCTGTTTATTGAGGTCTTTCTAAGGATTTTAAGGACACTGGTGACAGATTGCTCCAGCTCTCCTGGCCACCACCAGCTCCAGTGGTTGTTTCCCACTGGTTTTCCCTGCACCTCCCTCCCTTTCCAGTTTTCAGGAAGAGAATGGTTGCCAAGGTTTGTCTCTGCACAGCAGGTAAGCATTTATTTTTTTTGCTAGGAATAAACTGAAGTTATGTTCAGCAATGTCCTGTGGGAGAGAATTATCTTTGGAGACTGCTTGTGTCAGATGGCTGAAACACCTGATTATTGTTGCTTGTATTATTGATTGCTGTGCTCTGCATTGCTTCCAGATATGTGCAAGTTATTACACAGCTCAATACATCCAAAGTTAGGAAAAAAGCCCTCAGCAAAGGCAAGTGACCTCGTTGGTTTTTTTCTCCCTCCTGGGAGGATATCTGTACTGTCCTTTTCTCTCAGACATGATATTAAATGTTTCCAGATTCCAGGTACAAAACACATCATTGCCAGTTCTTCACAGGCTCAAACTTGTTCTAATTGCATCTGCCCTCCCTTCCTTCTCCTCATTTTCTTCAGCTAATTCATCATCTTAATAAGGATCCCAGTATCCAGCTGTGGATCAGCAGCAATATTTTCCTATGGAAGACACCTACCAGCAGCACCAGTCCTATAAAATTAAATCTGGTTATACAGCTTGGTCCAGAGAAACACAGGTAAGGAGATAATGTGTGAAAACTTCTTCCTCTGGCGTAAGACCTTGCTTTGAGACAGTTTGTGTGGCCAGCAGAGAAAACCACAGCAATGTAGCATTACATATATGACCACATGGATCTGAGTGCACAGATCCAGGATTATGCTGTGAATTGCACTGTGAGGTCCCATGTCCATCACTGCCATCACCTCCCTCCCTCTTCCTCTGCTTCCTGACCTCAGATGTCCCTGTCTGATGCCTTGGTGGTAGCATTTACCTCTAAAGGTGACAGGCACAGGGCAGGAAAACTGAGCTGAGACTTCAGGGGGTGAAGGAAGGTGATCCCAAGTGCCTTGGATCACTGTGGGACAGAATTTATCCTTCCCCAGGATAGGAATGAGACACTGGGGAAGCACAGCTAAAATCCTGCAGCTAAAACATTACAGAAGTAGCAAGAGCAGCAATCAGCTCACTCAGTGCTCCCTGCAGAAGGCTCCATCCAGAACCTCCTGACAGCCTGGGAGGTGACAGCTCTAAATAATCTCTGGTGCTGCAGCCATCAGTCACAGGAGACAGGGATGGGAATGAACACAGAGCAGCTGTGCGAGTCACCCACTGGAAAAAGACCTCTGCAAGCTGATGGTGAAGTAGTGTGAGCTGTGTAGGCACTTTCAGCTCCTTCCATGGGTGTGAAGTTATTTGGGACAGCTACAGGAAATCCAGATGGTTTTTGAGCTTGTGAAGGAATTTTGGGCAAGCAGAGGGAATTGCCTGCTCACCATGATGGTCAATGTAAAACTCAGCCCAAATAAAGCCCTTGCCAAGCTCAGAGCCCTTTCCTTTCCCATGGTAACTCCTGCTTTTGTGAGCTCCTCTGCATGACTGCAGAAATAAAGGCAGAAAACAACAAGAAGAGCACAAGAACTGAGAGCACATCCCAGCCACAGCAATGAGATTTGATGCAGAACATTTTGGCTTCATTCCCATCAGACTCACATTATTTTGAGGGCACTAGGGATGATTTCCATGTGCACATCCCCACAGCACCCTTCTCCTCTGTCTGCTCCTCCTACACTGTCCAGGTGCTCCCCAGAGCCAACACCATTCATGACAAAAGATACTCAGGGAGCCCCATGAAGCTCATGTGGAAGGAAGATAAAGAAATAAATTTGATAAATTTGCTTTAGTGGAAGTTCAGGAGAAAAGTCTTAATGAACAGGAAGAACAGGCTCAAATGTGGTTTTCCAATTACTGTTTCAAGTAAGTTACAACCAACCAAAGCAACTAAATCTCACCCCTTGAAACAATTCCAAACTAGTGCTGGAACAATTTCTAAACAAATCCTTCAGCCAGAGCTGAAGAAAGCTCAGTTCTGGATTTACTGCATAGTGCTGGAATTACTCTAGGCAGGAGGTATTTCTTTCCAAAGCAAAGTGAATTTATTCAAAGTATGGTCAGGTGTGGCAGCACAAAAGCAGGATTTCGATGAATTAAGCCACCCCATCTGAGACTACATTTTGCAGAGAAAAAGATTAGCAGACCTTCTGGAGAAATGATTATGAATCCCAGCATTGTTTCTACAACTCAACCATCATATGCACAATTTCCCTCTAGGGTTATAATTTCCCTTTCCACTGGTACAGCAGGGAAGAGATGGAAACTTGGCTTTCACCCCTCCAGCTCCTTGTTACAGAGCACTTTGGCACTGCAGCATTATAAAATGAGCCACGCTCTCTTGAGCACTTTTCTGCTTTTTTTCTCCAAGACAAACAGTGAGGTTTCACATCTTACCATCAACATACATTCCAAATGTATCCCTGGAATTCTCCATCTTTTTTAGTCCAGCTCATTACCATAATTATGCTAACTAAAAGGGAAAAGTCCCATCCTGCACAAATTTGTGCTCACTCAGAAGTGGGAGAAAAAGATTTTTATACTCGTAGGAACAAGAAGTCTTCTAATGCAGTGATTTAATAATAAATTCAGCACAGAAACCCACTGATGCAGAGGGTGCAGAAAGAATTCTTACAAATTATGGACTAATGCTCCTTAACTATGCTAATCTGTCAATCACCAAATGAAGAACAGAACAAACACTTCTTTTTTCAGACTATAAAGATCTTGGACACAAAGTCCTCTGTGGCATTGCTGCTCCAAGTTACACCAAGGCTGGTTGGACTCATCATCTTTAGAGGAAGTTTCCAGAGAGAAGAAGGAATTTTTCTTTTTTTTTTCCTTTATCTTTGTGGGTCCCTTTTGTGTTCTGTCCTTACACTCTGAAGTGAGGTTTTCCTGACTAATCCAGCATTTAGCAGTTCCCCCCATAAGCTGACAGTGTGAGGGGGAAAGCAGCAGCTCTGCTGTGGCGTTTCTGAAGGTGAGCTCTCAGAAATGGGGACAATTATTTGTCATTTTTGTCCGATGTGAACATGCCAGAACAACTCAGGGGCATTCATCAGAACATAACACCAGGTCTGGGCAAGGAAATGAGGCCCATGCAAACATGCTGTGGTTTAATCCCACCCAAACCTCACAGCAGCACCCAAGAGAGCTCAAAGCGCAGGTGAGGAGACCCAGCAGGGCTGTGACACTGTCCCAGGTCCCATCCCCAGGGCACAGGAGATGATCCCAGCCCAGCAGATGGATTTGCAGGCTGTGGGGACACTGATGGAGCTGCACTGACCTTCCCAACCCCACCCTGTGTGAGAAACTCCCTGCAAATGGGGTAACCATGATGTGAATGTGTATTTTCAGTTGCTTCATTTACTCCACCATTACCTGCTCTGTTCCCAGAAGCCAGGAGAAAGCAGGGTGGGCAGGGAGGAATATTTTCAATAATTTTTTGATTAATTAATCACTTCTGAGCCCCCAATCAGCCAGAATCAGGAATTTAACTGATGAGCTTGCACTGCACATGATCACCCTGTGCTACCTCTGCAGTCAGGGGAGGGAAAATGGCAAAAGGGTCCAAATAGAACCCAAATCAATCCCTGGAGTGCTTCTTACACACTGCTGTGGGTGAAATCACCCTCTAAGGTGAGTTAGGAATCTTTTCTGGATGCGTTCAGATTTCTGTAATAAACCTGGAACTCACCACAAAGTGCATTCAAAGTGCAACAGGACTCGAAAAGAAAACAAACATGTTGCCAGTCAATAAACAGATATCGTGAAATAAAGTGTATTTTAAAAATGTGATTCCAACTATATCCACATAGAGTGACTCCAGGGATTATCTTAATGATTTTTTTTTAATCAAGTCTCATACTTTCAATAAGAGATAGGAGATAGAGCACATTCAATTTATTTACACAGGTAGGTAAAGGAAATTTCTTTTAAAATCAAATTCTCTTTTTTAAGAGGAATCCATAGTCCTATGGTTAAGAAACTGCCCTCACGGCCAAAGAACCACCAATGAATTTTTATAGCTGTTATTTGTCACAGAAAATATATTATTTTGCTCTTTCACTATCAGAATATACAGAAAAATAATTTAAACTGTCTTCCAGACTTATCTACAGTGTGTCTATGACATTTTTTTTTAGCAAGAGAGGCTCTGGGGATGGCAAAGAAATGAGGGAACTGAAAATGCTGCGCCCAGAGAGGCTGAAATAAGGATATTGCTTCCACTGCTTTTTGAACAATTGCCAGTAAATAATTATTCATGGAGGAAAATATATGAGTATGTTTAGGGCCCCTCACCACCAGGAATGGAGGGCAAAGAATGAGATCTGATCTGTGGAGTGCAGATATTGATTTCAAATTGCTCCATCAATTTACACCCACCTGCTACCTGGCCACGGAGCAGCAGGAGGAAATCACTGATAAAATAAAAATGGTTTGGGTTGGAAGGGATCCTAAAGATCCTCTCATTTCAACCCCTCCTAGACCAGGTTCCCTCAAAGGGGAAACTGAGGCACGAAGTCAGGTATCCACCAATGAGAAAACTGCCAAGGGAAGCACAGCCATGGTTTGTCTCTCACAGCCTGTTGTGTGACAGTGCTGCAGCACAGAAACCATAAATACCCTGCTCATGAGAAACAACAGGGTAATTCTGGCAACTTTCAAATGCCACTAACTCAGACTCCAGCTCCTGTCTCATCTCCCTGCAGTCTGCATCCCTCTGCCTCCTTGCCAGAAGGTGCATTATGCCTAATGCCCCTTGTCTTCTCCACAGCCTTCTAATGCACATGCAGAAGAGTTTACTACACTAAAATCAATGATGATTAAACAGCAAGGGAACTAGGAACTTGCTGGCCACCAACCCAAATCCAGAATCCTCCTGCAAGACAGCATTTCCTGATGCAATACCCAAAATTATCATCATGGTAGATGATACATTTGCAAAGCAACAGTGAGATAATTTTCCCACTGTTTACTTTCTGAGGAAAATAAAGGCAATAAAGGTTTTCTTCTTTTTTTTTTTTTTTTTTTTTTTAATCCAGAACTCATGGGTGGGATGCTTTTCACTTCAAATTATTTATTGAGTGGGTGCTCACTGAGTCATAGGGGACTTTTACCAGATGCCAGGAGATTCTGTTGGAATTCAGGAGTACAATATTATGTGTATGAAAGTCAGGTGGTTACCTGAAATAGCCAAAAATCAAATGCATACAGCTGGCATCAGCAAGTGGCAACAGAGCAAGAGACAGCAGCTTTTTAAAATACTTTCTTTAAACAGAGGGTTTTAAAGCCACAGGGAAGTGATTGCTCTCACTGTGCTTTGGCCTTTAGAGAGCACAGCTCTGTGTGCCCCTTCCTTGCAGAAATATGTTTTCTTTGGGGATATTAGCATTTCCTCCTCATTCTGCTCCTTTTTGAAACATGACACCAGCAGAAACAAATGCAGTGACTCACAACCTGCATAATTATTAATTTACCCACTGCATGAAACCTCACCTCACCAGCTTTAAAAATCCTTTCCAGCAGAACCAAGATTATTTAAATCACAAAATCCTTCGAAATAAATTATTAAGTGTCTCAGATCTGGATTTCCTTGATCACAAAGAACCTTTGAGCATTCCTGCAGCCCAACTGCTGCTCCTGGGCACAGTCTAGCAGCAACACCCCCATGAGTCAGAAGTGATGCTCCCTCCCCTCCAGCCTGGCAGAATGAGCAAGGGTGAGCAGAAAATGTGATGCCAGCAATTTCAACACCTTGTATTCCCCACTGGGTGTCTGCGAGCTTTGGCAGAAGCCCCTGGTTCTGCTCCCTGGGACCTCTGCAAAGAAAATAAATAAACCAGCCCAGGAGGAGGATGCAGCCCTTGCAGCGCAGTCCCATGGGGCAGCCCCAGCTTGCAGGCAGGGAGATGGGAGACAGCATCAGGCTAAGTTAAAAAATGTTAAATTAGCATTAAAATGATGGGTTTGGTGAAATGTTTTTGGTCAGGCAGTGCTGCTGGCTGGGAGCTCACTGCCATGCTCCTCCACACAGCTCTGCAGGCAGCAAGAGGCAACTCAGCTCTCCATCATGTCCCAGTCAGGGCTCTGAGGGTAACCTAGACTTTTCTTACAGCTTTTTGGCTGTTTTGGCAGCCTGTGCTTGTTACTGCCTGAATAAGATATTCCTTTCCAAGAAAAAGGACCTCTGGGGAATAAGGACACATTCATCAACAACCGCTGCACTTGGTTAGGGACCAAAACTGCTGGAGAAGGAACTTTTATCCACTAAAAGAACAAAAAGCACAGAGGCTGACACTTGTATTTCCCTTTGGCTGTCCTTTGGTGAGCACACAGACCTTCAGGCTGCCTGAAGCCAGGAGATTTCAGTCCCTCTGCACATCTGCAGCTCTGCCCAGGACACAGCTGCGACAGCAGGGCTGGAGCTCTGCACCTCTGTCCCCTCCTCCCCTTCCCCGAATCCCCCTAAATCCCCAACAACATTTTTCTCTCTTGTTTTGGCTTCCCTCGCTGACCTAACTTGACAATGTTAGTGAATTTAATCTCAAAACACTCAGGGATAGAGGGCAAAAAATATTTTTCCCCAGCTGCCAATAAAGAACGGAGTTTCCAGGAGCTTAAATGGCTCAATGGGACATTTTGGTGACCAGAGGAAATTTAGAACCCTATGATAAATTTGGGATATTAATGTAAGAATAAAGTTGAACTGCTGGAAGCAATATCTTATTGACAAAAGTGCTAGAAAGCTGCAAAGGTAATAAACAAGGAATTGAGATGGATTACTGGGGATATGCTTTAGAATGTATTACTCAATGCCAGCTGTCGGATACCTTGTGAAGTCCTTACTTGCTTGGGTGAAATACTGCACCTATAAATATCTTTCCTGAATGGGACTATTAATTAGAGTAACTGTGCTAAATGTGGTCAGTGACTTGTTATCAAGGCAGAAGTACTGGTGCAAATGTTAATTATTCTAATTGGTTCTTTCCAGACTGTCTTTGTCGACACTGTTAAAAATGTACAGCTCATAGCTATGGCTATGGCTACATATCAATGCTCTTTTTTCACTCAAGGTTTATTTCAAAATATCTGATTTTTTATCTTTTTGTTATTGGTGCGGTCTTAAAGACATAAGCAATCTAGGCAACCAGTGCAATACACTGCATATCTCTAGGAAATATTCAAAAAATATCTAAAATGGGGAATAAATATTTAACATGGGGAATGGGACCAGCTCACCAGAATGCATTCCTATGGGATGCTTTCTGCTTTACGAAACAATTTCTAAATTATGAAATGATTGACAAAAATGTCTCACTTTAATTAGTGTTCTAAGTTGCTGTAGGCTGTAGGAGGCATTCCTGAGAAAACCATGTTTATTCATCTAATGCTTAGAGATTATGTCATAATGTTTATTCCCAACATTTAGTACCAAAAGCAAGCAGCAAATGCTGTGGGTCAAAATGCCTTTGTCAGAAGTCCTAGGATTTCTTAAAAGTGAAAGACATTGCTTAAATACAGGGTATTTCTATTCAATGAAAAGATTATTTAAGTATTTCCTCATGGTCAACAGCATCCTTTTCAAAATAAAATATTAAAAAAAAACCCAAAAAACCTCACTGTTCTTATAAATGGCAGTGGAAGCCTTTGTAACTTGAAAGACTTTTTTTAAGAATAAGCTTGAAAAGACCTGTTTTGGAGCTGAGAATCCTTTCCATATAACTTAAGGACAGTTTGAGTTATTTTGGGCAGAATTTTAATTTTTGTGAAATGATGAAAGAACCAAAGGAGTATCTCAAAAGGCAGACTCCACTGAAGGAAAACAAACATGAAAACACTAATTATATAGACAGAGGGAGTATTTCTACTACTCAAAAAAATAAACAGAAAGAAAATTGGGATTCAGCTGCAACTCATTAACAACCTGTGCTTTCAAAGCTTATTGATGTGTCTAGGGCAAATATTTCATAGAAATATTGAAATTTACAGTGAGGCTATGCAAAGCCAAAAATATAATCTCTGACTCAAAGCCTCCCTCATTCAGCATTTCTCTGATCTCAATATATTTTGTCTCAGCTTGTTCAACTCTTCCATATCCACTATGAAATTCTGCAGTGAATTTGTTAAAGTCCTGCTAAAGGGTTTTTTTGTTTTTTTTACTTTCATCCTCCTCTATCACAACCACGAGGGAAGAAAATCTTATGTAATTTAAGATAATAATAGCTTCACTTGTTAAATATCAGACTGAGTATTTCTGGAAAAGCGTTGGAAAGTAACAGCAGTAAATAGAGAAAATAGCAGGGTATAGAATTCTTATTAGTAATTAATTTGTCTCTTTCAAGACAGCTGCCTGAATGATGTGCAGGCAGCTGAAATGAAACACATTAATTGTGTTAATTTATAGCAGGATTTAATTCGGAGCCTTTGCCTTTTCAATTTTTGAACAGGTTCAAGTCCCAAAGAGAACCCAAGGCCCCCTTAAACAAAACTTTGCCACCTCTGAATGGCTTTGTTTACTGTGACATGAAAGAGGACACTGCTAAGAGATATTTTTTTCCCCACACAGGGCTCTCAGGCTCTCCAGGATGGATTTGGACACATCCCAAGGTTTGGGCAGCTGGCACTGGATGCTGCAGCCCAGTGCCCCTGCCAGCCCAAGGGAGCACACCTGGCCCTGCCCAGAGCCCCCCAAACACCCCCAGGGTGTCTGCAGGCACCACAAACTCCATCAGTGCCACACTACACTGAGGTGCAGCACCACAAATTTACCCACATGCATTTACCCTCTTCCATTTCCTGCAGGTCCCCTGTCATCCTCTCATTACCTGCTGGCCTTTTCCAGTGAAACCACATTTTACTTAAAACAAGTTATGAAGAGCAAATGCAGCCAACACTGAAGAACAAGCCCAGCCTGTGGGTGCACCAGGCTTTCAGAGGAATCCTGCAGCAGTTTCTCATTTACACTGGATGGACTGACCCTCCTCTTTGCTGTATCATCAAAAATAATTTCTTTGCCTGCATAGTATCTGATTTTTAATGTCTCTTTTTTCTGCCGGATCTTATGCTGGATTTCTAAAGAATTTCCTGTTTGTTGGAGTAAGGCAGTGATTCCTAAATCACTGAAAAATACAGTGTTGTTTACTTAACTTTTGGATAATGCAAACAACTTACATATACATTTATTTTTTAAATTTTCCTCTGGTTATTGAATTTGTACATTATTAGTGTCTTGTTAAGCTCTCTATAAATCTTTCAGAAAGAGTCACTTAAATCTGTGAGCTCTCCATGTTTTGGCTCCTAGCAGCATTTGGGACTGCATTCAAATATTTGTGTTCCTCAAGTTCCAAGAAAAATCTTATCTGTCCCTATAATCACCCAAGGAATTTTGCATAAAACAGCCTTTTATTTTCAGAACAAAGAGACAGCATTTGGCAATCAGTTTCTCTTTCAATTGATAGATGCAGACCCTGGTTCAGTGGTCAGCTGCTGCCTGTATCCAAATCTGGAAGCTGACATGGAAAAGGGGAGCACAGGCTGAAATGTCCTTTCTCCTCCCCATTGCATGAAATTTTGGTGAAAGCCACTCTCTAATTTAGTTCAGTTAGTTCTCTAATGCAACATGAATTCCACCCCATAGACTTCAAACTCCTGTTTATTGCCCACATTGTTTTAAAGACCCACAGTTAACAAAAGCTTGTGCCACGGTTAATAGGGGCAATATCTTTAATTTGTGTAGCCAGGAAACATCAACAGCTGTCCTTGCATCACACACAGAGTGTCTTTGACTTGGAATGGGAGAAGAGACCAATGTCTATTAATTCAAATTCATTAATGGCCTTATTTATTCTGTTGTGGACATTCAGAGGATCAGCAAAACAAACGGGTGCGTATTTAATTGTGGTTCATTCTGGGCTGATCCATTAACTGTTGTGTGTCTTCCCAAGAATGCACGTTCATTAACTCTACTTAATTGCTATTCAATTACCTTGAGTTATAATATGTCCCTAAACACCAGTGCAGAAAGGCCCCCTGGAGATTTCATGTACTTCAGCCATTAATTAAGCCATACTGTGTATTGTTGGTAACTGATTACATCTAGTTTTGAAATAATAACTTCACAGCAACGCTTAAACTGTTTCTTATTAGGATTTTTTCACATCTCCTGTATGGGGTAATTGGAGTGATAACATTTCTTCCTTGCAAAAAAGCACACTTGGTTATTATTATTATTATTACTGCACTTGGCCAAAGATGTTCCATGTCATAATTTCTTTTATAAAATCCATTTATTCAGATGGAAAGAACATCTTATATTTGACCTGATTATCTCAGGATGATATTCTCATGGTGACAGATATTTTGTAAATTTTAGGGGGTTTTTATTTCCTTTTCAAATGTTTTAAGATTTTTTTTCAACAGCCTCTTAGCAGAAACTTTAAACCAGTACCTTACCATTTCATGTTTTGATATATTTATAGCTTCTGCTAACTGAAAGGCTAAAGCAGCCAAAAAGCAATATGAGCTCACAGTGAATCTAACACAACACTCCCATCACCACCAGTTCTTGCCAATCTCTAATACCAGAATAAAAGAGGAAAATTTCCAGCTGTACAAAGCCCATGAGCACCCTCAGTGCTCCCTGAGAGCCCCTTGGGAAGCTGGGCTAAGGGACACCTGTCTCCTGAAAATAATTCCAGTATCTCTGATCCCCTAAAACACAGAGGTAACCCCAATTCCCTCTGCCAGAGCCCCAGAGCTGTGCAGCACATCCTCCCTCCCAATGCAGCTCCTCCAGAATAAATTCCCATTCAGGTCCCCCAGGGGGAATTGTCCCAGTGCCACAGACCTGGCTCCCACATGCAGAGTGCAGGGAGATGAACCTGCAAAGCATCAGGAGATACAGCCAGATCTACAAGATTTTCAGGTGTCTTTACCTAAAACTCAAGCCATTAGTTAATATTCTCTTTCTCAAGATGATTCCTACGAATCTGAGCAGAACCACATGCCATGATCAGTTCAAAGCATCAATATATTTCACTGTATAAACCAAAAACACAGTTTGGATTCCTCCAGACATCTCTCCAGGACTGCTCTGCCCACTTGTCCCACTTACATGGGCTCTGTTAACATCTCACAGTACAGCTGCATCATTTATTCATAAAATATAAAATTGCATTTTCAAAGTCATGCATGCTGTTGATTCATTTATCCCAAATTAAAAGCTTCGTCTTCATCTCTCTTTCCTAAATTTAACTTTCAGCATTTTGATTGTTTCTTCCTTCATTGTTAGATCAGTATCAATCATCATCTTCAGTTACCAGAACTTGCATGTTCCTGAAAATTATGTTAAATTTAGATGCTAATGAAAACTGTTTATGCTGGTTAACCACAGAAATGAAACCTCTATTGCAATCCATAAAAACTGTTAGTTATAACAAGAATCCTTAATTTCTACCTCAATCTCCTTTCTACCATCTGCTCTCCTAGAAGACCAATTCCAGAAACCATGGACTAAACAAACAAACAAACAATCAAAAAGGTAATTGTTAACTTGTCTTCACAGCACAACAGACATTAAAAGAATTAAAAGAGTCCCATTAACCATTAGACTGAAAATTATGATATAAAAGCAAAGTAATCCATGAATGCCAGCATGTTCTAATATTCCTCCTCTCCAGACATTTTCTCAACTAACCAACCAACCACCACACATTCTATTTAGAAATAAATAATTGATCCATAACCCCCCCGAATATTCTCCATCCTCTTGGAAGGAATAAGATAAAAGACTTCCAGCCATTAAAAGAAATATAACAGATACAACCTACCACAGCAGTAGGTGATAATTATTCTTTCATCTGAAGCACTACACAGTTAATTATATATAATTATTTAAGATATTTATGTTTCAGATAATATTTGAGCTGTCCAATCCCTCAGAACTGACTGTGGCAAACACTGACACTGCTCCCACAGCTGCTGTTCCCAGATGTTTGTCTCGTGGGTCACCACGTGTCACTGTACAATTACAGACACCATCATGTTCTGGGAAATGCTGCATCAATCAGCATCAGCTCCCCTGGGTGGAGGCATGGAGAGGGATAAAGGCAGCCAGTTTTGGGATCAAGGACCTTATTTAAAATGCACCCAAATGGTCTCATTCTCCAACTATAAACTGTCATTTGCACTGCTTATCTAAATCCGAAATCTAAATAGAATGTGGGGTTGGAGAAGGTTAAAATTGTAACAAGCCTCCAGTACAATGTTTTAATTATTTTCTGTGCTACCACAGCCGTGTGATCTTAGAGAATCATCTTTCCTTTTTATTGGGTTTAGCTGAGATACAATCTGATAAGGTAATGCACTGTATTTTACATCTTAACAGCTGAAAATCTGTATTTCTTGGGTTTTTTTCCTAATGTGCGCCAAAAGGACACTCACTGCATCTACAGTACGAACAAAATTGTTCAATTTGTGCCTTGCATATCAGTCAGGGCCCAAAGAAGACCAGGGAAAATGAGACAAACCCAGCCATGCTACATCACTGCTACAGCAAGTCCCATGAAGGAAGGTAATGAGCTCATTTCAGCAATAATGTGATGGTGTGGCCTGTGCCATCTGGAATGCAGAGGGAACATCTCATTCCCTCCCTGCTTTCCCTTTCTGAGTCCTGAACTCCCTGTTCTCCCACCACAACACACAGGAATACAGGGAGACAGTTTTTCTCCCTGCTGTAAATCCCCTGACAGACAGAGACAAAACCATGAATTTGCACATTTTAAGAAAAAGTTTAAAAATATCTTAAACATTTAGCTAGCAATACATCATTCTCTTTATAATCTGGACAATTTAGTCAGGAGCTACTGCCTGCCTCTTGACTGAGCTAATTCTCCACTTCAGTTATCTTATGCACCTTCTTTAATGAATACACGTTCCTTTGATTAAATTAACATTTTTGTCTACCTAATTAGCCTGAAAAACCTGTGCTGAACCAATCTAAAAGCGACTTCATTACTGCTCATTGGTGCATGTTTGCTACCCATCACTGTCACCTCAACAGGTGAAGGATTAGGAGAACATTAACTCTGGCTTATTTGGTTTTCCACAGCCAATCCAAGCCTTCAATCGACCCTCTAGGACAGTGACAGATGTTTTAATTATGTGCCTTCATTCATTAATGCTCATTTGCCTGGCCAGCCAGGTTCATGGTTCTGAGGCACAGTTGAAACAGAAAATAATTAAAGTAACCAGCTTAATTACCTTCTTACATTTTATCCTTCAGCTCGTACTGCTCACGAGTAATGACAAATTGAAAATAAAAATAAAACCCAGTTTATCCAGGCCAATGGGCTGCTGAGGATGCTCACCAGAAGATGCATCACTGCTTGTCTGGGAACATGAGCACAAGTTGCTTAACAGGCACTTACTGTACGTTGCTTAATGAAATCATACCAGAGCTAATGAATATATATAATTGGGTAGGCAGCTGCCACTAAAAATAGAAAAATGTTAGTGAAACCATCTTGCTAATTTGCTAATTCAGTTTGCAGAGACAATTAGAGAAGGCCCTTGAAGAATTCGATAGACCCTGCTAATACTGTGACTATATTGATTATTTGCATGATGATATCATGTTGTTTTTTTCCTGACTGGTTTCTCATACAGACAACCCCCATCTGCCTCTAAAATGCTAAATAAATAAACAAACAAACAAACAAATAAATCTGAAAATTAATTAAATAAATTTTAAATATACTGTATTAAAGCCCATCTAAAACAATGACTGACACAATTCAATCTGCTGGGATTGCACTCACCAGTCATCACTTCCAGTTTTATCTAATGTAGAGGTAAAAATGTATATAAAGTTTTTACTGAATAAATCAAATCTTTGGTGATAATTACTGCAATCTGCAAATCTGGTATAAGGCCTTGGAAAACCTGTGCCAGTGAATCCATTATAGAACAATATTTATCACAAATTCTCCAGCCGTTTTACCTTTTTGCTTTGCTCTTTCACTATCAGAACTTGCATCACTAAATGTCACGCTTCAATGAAAAAATCTCTTCCTTCATCCTCTTCTAGAAACCCTTCAAAACATTAAAAAACTTCCATGTTGTTTTATGTGTGGCATTATATGAAATCCAGCATCTGCATGGGGTGAGGAAGCACCTCTGAGGATTTTTTTGAAAGATTCATTTGGTTTTCTCAGCATCACCTCAGACTGTTTTTCTCCCCAGTTCCCAGTAGTGAATAAACATGGAAAAAAAAAAAAAAAACAGAGGCAGAAAGTTCAGAGCATTTTTTTTTCAAGACCACCAGATATCACCCACCTGCAGCAGCCAACTTACAAAAACTCTAGAGATGGAAAAGCATGATACCATGGTCTTTCCTCACATCATTTATCCTCCTGCCTAATAAAGAACCTAAACTAAAATTCAAGACTTCTGCAGTAAATTTTAGCAGTCTACAACTTTTTTTCTAGTAACAATTTTTTTAGAAAGCTCTGGATAAATAATAAATATTGATACATGCATTTTATCCCAGTCATGGCTTTTTCTTATCTTTTGAAAGACTTTTTTTTTCCCCACAAAATATCCTGTGGAGACCATTTGGAGTTTGTTTTCATTTTCAGGCTCTGCTGAGCTAAGCATTTGATTCAGAGAAAATAACAGGTTTGAAAGGAAGGCTTTGGGAAACTTAAAACATAACAGATGCTTATTTGCAGACATCTGATTTAAGTGAACTGAAAACCCCAGTCTAAATCCTGAAAACCATAAATGTCAGCCAGCTAGAACAGAATAATAACCAGTTATTGATATGGATGCACCTAACAGATAACAGAGTTCTGGGATCATAATATTCATATAACTGTGCTCAGTTTGCTGCTTCCGAGCTCTGGAATTACAATTGGCAATTCCAACCTTCATTTCTCAGTGCTGTGCAGATGGTTCATGGTGAAGGGACCTGTTCACCACCAGCTGGCACATTTCATCCAATATCAGGTGTGAACTACTTAGCCTGGGATTAATGTCCAAGGAAGCTCATCAGGGCTGCATAAATGGCCAGCTGCAGGCACCTTGGGGATTTTCAGAATAACTCACTGAATGCAAGATGATAACTCTAAATCGCTTAATCTTTGAAATCACAGAATCTGTGAGATCATAATAAAGTCACCAGCAAAACCACTGTGAAATGTCAAAGCAGCCTGGACTGAGGTTTGGCTTTTCTGTGAGTCTGTAATGAGGTGAGACCAAACACTAAAATAGCAATGAAGTCTGTAAAAATCTCCTGAAAATCTGAAAAATTTAAGACCATTTGAAACAAAACCCTTGGCACCATGAATCAATCTAAACACACAGAGACAAAACTGGGATTTTAATGACAACTGTGAAATTTCAGCATCAGGTCAGGCTTTTTCACACTTTTCTCCTTACCTGGATAAGGAATAAGACACTCACAGCACAAATCACTTGGATGGCATTTTGCTCTTAACTTTGGGAGGAACATTTTGTTCCCTGTGCTCTTGTCCTTTCAAACTCACATTACACCTTCACAAAACATGAGTCACCAAAGCCTGAGGTGCACCATCCCAGTGAGGTGCTCAGATTAACTCCAGAGCCAAGGAAAATAAAAACAGCTACCAAAGAGCAATCCATCCTGCCCAAGTCAGGTGCCTACTATGGGATGTGCTCACTGAACTCTATCTTTGGATACCTGAAACTTGGCAAAGGAAATTTCACATCAGATGCGTAATATTCTTGATTCCTTAAGCCAATGGCCTATCCCAGTGGTGGTAACTCTACTTCATTTTCTTTTTGTGCTTCTAATTATTTTTCATTATATCTTCCAACTTGTCTGAGACATATTTTGAGAAATGTTGGCAGTTTGACTCCCCTGTGATTTCTTAAAATCATGGCTAAAAGCCCAATGTGACATTAATATATTTTAATTTAATTCATTACTCCATTAATACAAAGTGATCTGAGAGAGTCTAGAACATTTCTGCAGCTCTCAGTGGAAATGTGGCTGAACATCTTTGAGATGTGTGAGCTGACAGACATGGAGTTTGCCAGGTGAGGCTGACAGGACACACGGCTTTTGTTATGGGCTGCATTTTTTGGTGGCAATACCCCAGAACATCTGTATAATGCACCACATATATTTTGCTGGGCAAGAAATTGTTCTCCAAAGCTTGATGACAGCCTCACTGAAATTTTATGCACATCTCTCAAGGAAATATGGATGATTCATATCTTAAAATAATCATTAAGTACAAACTTGGTTTATTGAATACTCCCTGACCACTGAGGTGGTGTGGGCTGGACAAGAGCACCAGAGAGTGACCACTGCCCCAGAGGCTGGAGCCCTCTGAGGAACCTGGACCTTCACAAGGTCATGTAAATGTTAAACCTGGGAAAAGCTAAGACTCTAGCATCAGTCACCAGAAAGAGAAAAATCAATTCCGTATTAAAAAGTAGCTTATGCAAGTTAGTTGTGAAACAGAAGAATTTAATTACATCACTACAAATTAAGAAAGGGTTGTTCCATCCTGTTGATTTTGGCAAGTCGGGCCACTGGGAGTTATTGAATGAGACAACAGCAGGAGAAAAAAAGGAAGGATAGAAACATGAAAAGAAAGAGAAAAGGAGACCAGGAGCTGATAATGACACATTCTGTGAGTGGTCAGGAAAGCAAGAGAAGACAAATCACTCTATGGTCAGGGAAGTCAAGAGAAGAGATCAATAATATATATACCATGGGGCATAAGTCAAGAAGAACAGCAATTTATAATGAAGGGAAGCATCATTAAAAACTTGGGTCAGGACTAGGTGGGTGCTGTAAACCCTCGGACCTGCTCTGGCCCTCCAGCACACCCATTTCTGGTGGTGCCACCCCACCTAACACAGAACTTTCTGCTATAAGCTCAGAGCTGATAAGCAACCACATTTAAAGGCAGCAGGGCACTGCCCCACCTGCACAGCTCAGGTGCTGACTTCCTGTATCAAGACATGCCACCAGCAGTGTAGTGCTAAAAAAGCTTTTCAGGATCATTTTGGCTGTTCTGTGACATTGATATTCATTTTTTTTGCCTCGCATTATAGCCTCACTTCTGAAGTTAGAGTAGTAAAAGTAATATCCCGTTGCCACAGGGCAAAAACTTTCATTCCACACTTATGTGGTGTATGTTTCCACAGCAAAGAGAGTTAGTGAAAAATGGTCTTGTTAAAGGGACTCCACTTAAAGTTAATGTTCCAAACTTTTTTTTAATATGATGTGTAAAAGTGAAGTTTCACATCCAGAATTTATTAAGTAAGAGGAGCTGAGCCTCAAACGTGCTACCAAAACCCTGAGGACACTGCAGGAATAAAAAAGTAGAGGTTTTTACATTACATACTAATTTTTTTTTTCTTTCTCATTCATGGACTGCTTGAGGTAAATGGCTACATGGAAAGTAAAAAGGAGAGGCTGACAGATATCACTGAAAAACACATCCAAATATTTCACTACACATATTGACATAGGGAAGAGCTAAATCTCCCATCATCTGGAGAGTCCATTTAATCTGCCAAAACCTCATTAGAAATTACTTTCATCATTACCCCGTCCCCAAAAGGCTATTATCTTTATTAAATAATTGATAGTTCTGCCTGTCCCTTTTCAAAGGTTGCAGTCTAAACTTTTTGAGAGAAAAATCAGATTAGAAGACGGAGCTTTGGATGTTTGCAGCCAGAAAAACCCACATTTATGTCTGTGCAATAGAGACCTGGGCACACAGGTAACTCCTCACAGCCAAACGCATTGGTGAGGGTCTACTGAGACATTTCATCCTGCCTGCTCATATTTTTAGTGTCTGGTAAGAGCTGAGTAACTCTAATGCAGCTAAACAAGGTTAACCTGACATGAATTCTCTTGTATTTGTGGAGGACTGGATCTACTCAGCTGCACAGAATATTCCTTGGGCTTTGCTCAGTCATGGAAATTCCTGAAGATTTGACTGAGGGCTTTGTAGGGGAACATCCAGACTGCCTCAGGTGGGCTTTACCAGCAGAGGGGCACCCAAAGACAGCCTCACCTTCAGCAGCTCACCTCAATTCCCTGAGCTGGGAACAGACTCATTCACCCAGAGACAAGAGGGATGTTATGTTGTCAAGTGTTCTTTGTAAATGCACACATTTCTCCATTTTCACAACTAACCAAAACCATTTCCCTCTAGAAATCATGAGGTTTTAGGCTGTTCAATACAGAAATTCCCATATTTACAGCTGATCTGGGTGAGCAACACTAATAGTCAAGTTTTCATGTTTTGCTTCAGTACTTGCACCTCCAGCAGCAGTGACAACACATTTGGCATCACAAAACCCACCAAAAAGGCAGCAACACCAAAATTTTAAAGTTATTTAGACTGAAGAATTACTTTGGCTCCTGGCTGAAGTTTCAGAAAGAAGAATAATTTGTGACTAAGTATTCATGCATCTTCCTGGGCACTCTGAGCGCCACCTCTGCCACAAAGGAGAGGGATGTGTGACCTGCAAGCAGAGCCTGGGCTAGGGGACACATGGACACTGTTGCCCTGCTGAGGGCCTCAAATTGCCCACAGTCCCATTTCCAAACTCACCAAATGTGAAAGCACAAGAAAATGCTTTGGGCTTTTCACGTACTGTGAAATTTGCACACGCTACAAAAATGAATCCCTGTTTCTCCTTCTGTGCTCACTGAACTCCACAGTTCAAAACTTTGAGTCCTTAATCAGTTCAGCCAAAACATATTTATTCAGAATAGGGTTTTTCTGAGATTTTGACTCAAGTCATACAAAAGAAGATCTCCTAAGCCACACACAGATAATGCTGCACTCTAGACTCCCGTTCTTGCTTTTATGCAGTTTTATAAAGAAGTCTGTCCTCCTCCCTTTTTGAAAGAAAAACCTTTCATAGTTTTCATAAAGGAGTTGAGAGTATTTAACAATTACCAATCTCCAAAGGCACATTTAACTTCCCTCATTTACAGTGCTGCTGGATAATATTTACATGTTCTCAGCTCCCACTGGTGACCTCTCTTTCCCTACCAACAGTACTCCTCAGTTCCCATACTTTCAAAAGTAAATATTTTTACTTGCTTTCTTTACAAGCACATTGGAGTCATTAATCCCTTTAGAATCCAGTGCATTCATTTCTCTGGGTATAAAAGATTCCTTTTTCACCTGCACAGAGTATTTTCAATTTACCCTGAATTGCAGGAAAGGCTCCAAGTTTGCAGAAGACATTGAGCACCTGGTGCATCAGACCCTCATCTCTTCCTCCTGTGCTGCAATTCAAGTTTCTCCCTTTTGTCCTTCCAACAATAATCCCGGGGATCAGACAATCTGTGGGACTAACTAACAACCCCTCAACACAGTGATGGGTTGAATAACAGCAACACATGTTTCTGGAAGCTGATAATGAACCCTTTTGTAATTCACACAGAGAGGGACAGCACTTAAACACGGCACCACATGTACAAAAGGAGAAGGAGCCACATCCAAACCCATTCCGTGCATTTTAACAAACAATTAGAAAGAAAAGATGCCTGAGATTGAAAGGAAAAAAAAAAAGAAGAAAAAGTTAAGTGGGCACAAGATGGAAAAGGTGTGATTTATTCTCATGTTTCACTTCAGGTATTTTTAGGTATTCAAGACTGAGCCATAAGATGAAGACTTTATTCTTGTCTGGTTTTTTTAAGTTTGCTAAGCTCATCACACCTGGCAGAACATTTCCTAAAGGCTGCCAAAACCTGAAATCAATTTGTGAAAGAAACAATAATCAGCCATTAATTGATTTTTGATTCCCTATTCATCCCAATCAAATTCATCTATGCGCTCTCATAAATCCATGATTATTACAATCACTCTGTCATGTTTGTCCTTCCTTGCAGGATGGAGCACAAAAAGGAAAAGCCACAGTAATTCTGTGGGATGCCACCAACCAGGTGCTACAAACTGACACCAATACTGATGGTGCCTCTCTGCATCTGGTTTATTCCTCCTGCTCCCTTGAACCAAAGCACAACAGCTCAGCCAATATTTGGGAGGGAGCAGAAGCTGCACAATGACAGCTTGGCTGGTGAGCCTCTCCTCGAATCGCTCAGACCTCGAGCTTATCGAAATCTGACTTCTCCAGAACAACCTCCAAAATGTGACTAATAGGCTGATTCTCCTCCAACAATATCTATCTTGGTTCCTGCTGTAAAATAATCAATTACACTAAATGGAATTATTTATACAGAATACGAAAGCAGTTCGGCTTTGGTGGAAGTAATATGCTTATCAGATGGATTAAGATCTAATAGGCTTTTCTCTCTCAAAGTATTGCTGTTCCTGATAGTCTATCAACCCTCTTATGTAAATTACTTCGCTCTTGACAACATAAATTAGATGAAAGAACTATATTTTGTTTACAGATTTCAAGTAACAGGATTTTAAATGTATTTTAAAACCGTGCCAGTACAATCAAAAACTGTGTTTATGAACTGAAATTGCCCTAGCTTATTACAACTAATGAAACAAAAGTGAGCTCTGCATACTTTTTGTTAATATGGTGACTCCATGAAAATCAAATATTTATGTCTTTGGTCTAGACGAATTAATACACAATTTCTCTACCACAGAGGGAAAAAAAAAAAAAGCCAATATCTTCCTTAATGGGTGGCTTAATGGAGTATCTTATTTCTCCAGGCTCAGCTCAGAAGAGCTGAGGTCTGCACAAGGGTTCAGGGCAAAAGGGAGAGGAAAGCAGGAGCGGATGCCTGGAGCCAGCCTGGGAGCACCAGCAGCACAGGAGGATGCCAAATGCTGGCTCTTCATGGAGACTGCACAGTCAACTGCTGCTCCAGGAAAACTTGATCAGCACCACTTTTAAGAACATTTACTCAGATTTCTGGGAGTTGTGTTGCACTTCTCCCACCTCTTTCCTTCAGGAAGATGGTAGAGGAGCCCTTGGTACTGCACTTGAAATGAGAGTTCCATTAGAAGTCCTAAAAGCATTCTTTAGAATATCTTTATCCTACACAGCTCAAAAAACATTTCTTAAAATGCATGCAGTAAGTCGAAGCAGTAGATTACTTAATATATTTAGTATATTTAGCTATATGGAAATGGTATCAAATAAAGCAAAACTTTGGACTTGGATTGATGTGACAATACAGGAAAAGACAGAGATTTGGGCATTTGTAGATTCATTTTTTAAACCTGGGTAACACAGCACAAAAGCAGTTTGGCTCAATATGCCCATTTCACAGCTCTGGACTAATTAATATCAAGTAAATTACAGTTGGCCCAGAGCTTGGATAAGCAAAACATAACAACGCACACTAAAACAAGTCTTAAATAATTTCACCAAAGCCCAGATGATTTCGCTATGAGATGCAAATAAGCATTTTTGCCAAAAGAGAACAAATAATTTATGATGCTATTTAAAAGCTGGTAACTGCTTCTCTTATCTGAAAAAAAAATAATAAAAAAAGGGAAAAAGCCGAGTCCCTGGCTTGATTATGATTCACTGTGTGTGTCAGTCCTCTGCATCAGGGGAGTGAGAGCATCCTTTTATCTGTGTTATTCGTCAGGACAGATTGAATAATGACAAGTGGAGTGCCGAGCAGAGTTTACTCACAGATTGGTTAACATCATTTTGTTCCCAGAACAAGTCTCACCGGCCCTTATCAGGAGTCTCCCAGAATTGTTTGAAAGTTACAGGCAGCACACCAAGAAAATTAATTTCCCTGTCTCCCTCCCAGTGTTGTCCAAATCCTGTTACCCTTATTCACACACAGCAATTCAGCGATCTGAGCACGCAGGGCTGCTGCATTTCTGCTTAGTCTCACTAAACCCAGTAAAATAAAATTTCCACAGAACCATGCAGGGTTCCTTTTCCATTAGGCTTGCAGATGAAATTTTCTTTTACACACACACATATTTTATTGCTGTTTGCTCTAAATTCACTGGCAGCAATTATGAGCTTTGCTCACCAACAAACGACAACATTGGGAGGGTTTTAACAGAAACATGGTTCAAGCAGCAGCTGTTTGGCCCCAAGAGTGTGGAGTTCCTCCACTGCTGAAGGAACCATGCCAGCAGAGAGATGCCACTTCTGATTTACAGCAAGAGACACACCAGGGATGTTTTTATGCCTTGGGAAATCCAAAGCTCCAATATTCGAAGAATATAGATTTTCTCAGCTTGCTACCAGAATTAGGAAAAATATATGTGACTGTATTTTTTTATGTATTACTCTTTCAAGTTTGCCTTGAGATTTCAGCTTTATGAACGGATCCAAGAGAAATTATACAATGGGAAGTTGCTTGTACAGTGCTGACTGGGAAGATGAATGCAGGGAGAAAATTAACAGATAAAAAAAGCTCCACCAAGATGTTCTAACTCAAATATGGATGGGTGCAACTTTCAGTGCCAGCTTCCTACAAGAAACATAGGCTGTCTGATTGCACCCTGCATGTCTGCATGAGCATCTCTAGGTCTGTGCCATGAATTTTTAAACACATATTACCTTTTTTAATCAAATTCAGCAAAGATGATGCTGATGATTTCATTTACCTTCTGCTTTAGTGGAGACCTCAGCATGCAGTAATGTGCCGAAGAAAACAAATCCATGGTTTGAGCCTTATGCTTGTTTTCAAACAAATTTCTGGTGTTTTACCTCTCATCAACATCTGTGAAAGCTGCCCAAAACTGCTCACAGCAGCATGGGCACAAATGAGAGGTTTTTCCACCCTTCTGAGTAGTCTGCCCCAGTTCTGGCAAACCAGTCAGGATTTCTGCTCCTCAGTGCTGAAGCCAGTTGGGATCCCTGCAGCAGAACCAAGAGAAGGAACCATGGTTTGTACATTTCTGCCAGGAGATGCAAGAAATCTTCAAAGGGTGAATTTCTCCCAGATCTCCCATCTCGTCACTTCTGACCACTGGGTCCCCTTCCCTAGGAGCTGTCACCTTGTTGATCCACTCTCCAAATCAACCCACAGCTTGTCATGAACTAATTCAACACCCTCAGTTTTAATTCCACCACACTTGAAAATGGTGGTGGTTTGGTTTGTTTTTTTTTTTTTGTTTAAATTTATAGGCTAGAGGCACAGTAAATAAACTTTACAGTACTTTCCTGAGGACAAGTGAAAAACACTGAGGTTACAGACCTCTCCAGAATGGATGCTGAACAGATGTTTTCAATGTCTGCATTCTGAACTGAAATTAAAGGACACAAATGTCTATGGCTTTAAGATCTCTGCCAACAGCTCGTTAATACCAACAAATGGCATCTAGTGATGCCTCAAAATGGGTGATTTTTCTAATTCTCCTTTTTGGGAAATAAAATTTAACCAACTAAACAAAATACAAGAGAGAGAAGTGAAAAAAAATATCAAATAATAAAATCAAGAACTTAAAACAGGATCTTAAAAGTCCCAGCTACAAAGCCTGACAGCCACGCAGAAGTCTGACAGCAGAGATAGGGTTTAATATTCTCTTATGTGAGAGAGCTTTGAATCTCATTTAATTTTATCAGATTTAGAATCATTTGCTAAGGTCCAGACAGCCAACTAGTGTAAATCAGTTGAGCTCCATTAACTTCTACGGAATTACAGTTTCCAATTTACATCAGCTGAGAACCTTGCTGTTATGCTGCTATTATTAGCTGCTATTTATAATGCAATAATACCTAAAGCAATCATCTTCAACATGTGGCTCAACAGGCTCTCTGGCATTGTCCTGCAGGCTCTGGAAGACTCTGCTCCTCCAGGCCATGCTGCCCAGAGGAGCAAAGTTTTCTGGGTTGTATTACATGCTCCACAATCAAACAAATGGAGTGCTGAGGATGGCGTCCACTAGTTAATTCTGAAATCTGAGCATAGGTTTGCTGTGATATAGAAATATAATAATTACAGACCTAATAGTAACAATCATGTATTGTATTATGTAAAAGCTGTCCCTCTGTCTCATAGTGGTGATAAGCAAGGGATTGGGAAGGAGAAAAAGGAGAAAACAGGGCCAGAGAATGACCTGACAAAAGGACAGCTCTGGAGCTGCAGGGAGAAGTGGAAGTCCTTCACTCTCCAGGGTGATGGCTGGGTCATTGCTTCTCAGGGAGTTAAAAACCATCCACTCTCAAAGCTGTACAGTATGAAGACTACAGAGACCCAAATCCCTCATTTCCTAGTTTTAAACAGAAGCTCTGAAGCTTTGCATTGCTCTCTGCAACCCAGAGTGAAGGCAGCCCCCAATCCCAAAGCTGAGCCCCCTTCAGAGACAAAGCAGATTTTTCTCTGAGTTTTGGCACTGCCCTGTGCCCACACCAAGGCAGTGTGGGAGGATGGACACTGAGATCTGCTGTGAGCAGGAGGGGGTACACAAAGAAGAGGCAATTCCCATTAACAAATGCAGCATGAGGCCACATCTCATGGGACAATCAGAACTTTGCAGCTTTCCTAATCAAAGCAGCCTCTGTTCCCTCCCTGGCTGCCTCCCTTTTTTGAAGCTGAACTTCTGTTAAGTTCAAGGCTCCAAAAGAGAAATCCTGTGCAGATCTTTCTCTTTTTACTTATGAACTCCTACTCAGTAGACTTCAATCTCACAAAGTGCTCCAGCTCAGGCAAAGTTTCTCTGAAGCAAACGGGAGCGCTCACACACCTGAAGGGCAGAGCTTGGCTGGATCAGGGTGGCAGCTTCCTTCTCACCAGGCTCTGAGGCACACAGGACACTGTTAAATATAGCAGGCCCTCTGTTCAATGGATTTATTTTCCTCCTGGACTATCAGTGGCTGCCAGGTTTCACAGCAGTGCTGTCCACAGGCTGCCACTGCTTGTCCCCAGTGAGAGACACGGTGGGTGCTGGCAGAGGAGTAAGACAGATCATCTCTGAACACATAAATATTGTGAAAAAGTTTCCCATTAGCACCCAATAAACTGTTACTTGCTTCCAGCAAACACCACATTAGAACATCTTATTCTGCCCCTGTCAATAATCTGGCTGAGCACAAATCCTGACTGTTTGCTGGGTTTGTGCTGCTCTCTAGGAGGATGATTGAGAGCTCTGTATAGACTGATCAAGCAACCCATTAATATTTCACAGCTGGGCTCGGGCTGACTGGCAGCAATTATTCCACAGATTACTTTTTCATTTGAAGTGCAGCTGGTCATCCATTACTTTCTCCACGGCTTTGAAGCTCCAATAATTCCAATTATTTTTATCAACAGGAGACAGGTAAACTGGCTCTATGGAAATCTTCCCTGACATGGGCACTGAGTAGTGACTCAGCCCACCTCCATTACAAACGCACTCGTGAGAGCTCAGATGTTTGTGTACAGTGGCAAACTCCCTGATTTTCCAATCTAGAACACAGTGTGTATTATTGCTGTAAAAGCCTTTAACTTTAGTTTAAGCTCAAAGTTGGCAGTCACCAAGCTTTCCTTATGTGCTCTATTACCTTAGACAGGGCTGCAGACCATCAACTGGTTTCCATTAATGAAGATATTGTCAAATCTCTAAGTGGCATCTTTCAAAAATAAGGCCTTGCAGAGCCACAGGGCCACAATGGGCAATCTCATCCCTGAAGGTTGTTCAGCACCATTCCACAGCCCCGGCAGAACCTCTGGGATTGAGCTCCTGGAGAGCTGGATGTGGCTGAAGGGACACAAGGGCAGCTCTCCCACCTGGAGGGCACCTGTGGAATGCAGATACTGAGGGGCAGGATGGTTCTCTCATCACAGTGGGGATTTCCTGCATTGCTCAGAGCAAAGGGAGCCTCTCAAGCTCTCCCACATTTCCTGCCAGCTCTCTCCTTGTATACAGCACCACAGATCAAAACCTGATATTGTACAGACAGGAAGGGTTCAGAGTAAAACTGGCAATCAGATCCAGTCTGCAAGTTTGCATTTAATCCTGGAAGCATTAGCTGGATTGAACCTGACTGCTAAAGAGTTATTCTCCCCTGCTTGACTGGAAGGTCACAGACATCCCTGATATTAACAGCCTGGCAGAAGTCAAGGCTCTGTGTGCATGGACTGCTCTCTCCCCATTCCTCATCTGCCCACAACTTTCTGCTCCACTTGCTCAGCAAGTGGGCACTTTGAATAATGTGGGAAAACACCACTTATGTATTCATAGGGTTCCTCTGTCTCACTGCTGCAGTACTGCCAACTTTGCTTCAGGACAGAATTTTATTCTGCACCCATTCTTCTTAATCTGAAGGTCTGTTTAAAAGGTCTGCTCCACAAAATGATAGTTCTGGTGCTCACTGCTCTGCTCTAATAGCAGCTACATTTACTTCATTTCAGTGGGAGTGAGATTGCTTCTCTGACTCAGTGGGAGGGAAACTCGTGGGATTTCTTCCAAGTCATCCCTTGAGCATGTGCACTGTAGCAGCTTCTCTTACATTAGGGCCAGGCTAATAGGATTAACAAAGTGAGGCTGTAGGGCTCTTCCTTACCCCATTATCCCCACCAAGCTCTTTCTTCTCTCCAGTGCCACCCACCAGGGATGAAGTGATGGGATGTGTGTGTCAAGTGCACGCTGCTGTCTGCATTTCTCAGCCTTCCTTTCTGCTCTGCTCCCAACAGAACTCCACAAGAAACACAGAGGCTCTGAGACTTCAGAGCAAGAGGCAGCCCAAAGGCAGATGCAGAGAGGTCCATTTGGGATATTCTCCTCCACAGACTGCACTGCAGCTCTGCCTCAAGCCTACACTGCTGACAACCCTCAGGATTAATGCTGCTTTCCCCAGTGTGAGCCTGCACACTCCCACTCAGCATTATGTGCAGCAATTCCTCCCCAGAGCAGGGAGGCAGCAGCAAATCCCAGATTTGAGTGTGCACTGCATGCCTGTGAATGCTGCACTGGATTTCCCCTCTCAAGGAACCACCTGCAAGGCTGAAAACCCAACTCTGCCCAGGAACAGCCCCACCTGCAGCCAGGCTTCCTTCTAGAAGGCACAGAGATTGTCCCTACATGGTGCACCCATCTCAAACACTTGAAAAACACCATTGAAAGTGTCCTTATTTCAGCTCACTGAGTATGAAATACATGCATAATATCCAAGAAAGTTACCAGAAGATAATTTTACTGCTATAATAGCCCATCTTACTAAGTCCCTGAAGGCACACTCCATAATCCACAAAGCACAGGAGTATCCCAGTGGGTATTTCTGCATTGCTGCTTTTAACAAAGTGAAAAAGAAGAGTTCTGGGAGTTGCAGGACAGGTGTCCACACTCACCTCCTAGCCATGCAGGGGCCTCCCTGCTGATGCTCAGACTCCCATTCAGCAAGCCTTACTGAGCACAGCTGCTGCCATCCCAAAATGCCTCCAGCATCCCAAACCACCCGGCCTGCTCAGATCCCTGTGCTCCCCCTGAGCTCCAGGGGAGGCTTCCCAGGCATGGCCTCGGGCTGAGCTGCCAAAATCACTGTCTGCAAGGGCAACAGGCTCTGCCTGGGGAGCTGAAAACCCCCCTGTGTGCCCTGCTCTGCCTGGAGACCTGGGGCAATCAAATATTTAATGTATTGAGCACAGAACTCCCTGCTAAGAGCGAGAGCAATTAAAGACCTGCTGACTCATCAGATATCAAAGGGGAAGAGACTCAGCAGGGAATAGAAACATTCTGGAGGAGCCAGACGTCTGCAATGCACTGGGCCAGGAATTCCCATTAACAGGATCCCAAACAAGCTGGGAACAATGTTTGCTAAAACTCCCCAGTGGGGAGCTGCAGCACCAAGAGGGGAAAAACCAAAGGAAAATGGGTATTTTAAAATTTATAAAGAATTTGTCCTTTATTCTGCAATAAAGAATGTCAGAAGATGGCAGTGTTATGGTCCTGGATGCCTGCAAGCTGACTGTGCAGCCCAAGGAGCAATGTGGATATTTTGGAAAATATCCTTTCAGCTTTTTCTGCAAGCCAACTGTGCATGGGCATATGTTTTATTAGGGGGCCACTCCTGGCATTTCTGCTTGGCATTTTTTCCTGCATGTGTTGCTTGCTGGCCCTGAACCAAAGCCCTGGATGAAGGAAGGTGAGTGTGAGTCTGAGCCAGGTCACCTCTGAATTTTCCTGAGCAGAAGGCAGCGTGTGCAGCTGCTGAATCTGTGTGCTGGTAACTCTCAGGGAAAAGGATTAAAAGGCAAATCTCAATTCCAATAAACTCATCCATGAATTAACAAAAGCCAAACTGAACATTAATATCCATGTGAGCAAGGCTGCTGTGAGTAACCAGGTCCCATAAGTGCCTGTGTGAAGTGACTTGGAATTTTCTGTGATTCACTGTCAGGAGACATTAAAAATCTATGAAATTGAGAAGTTCCTAAAGCTGACAATGCTGAAAGGATTTCTACAACATCACTGCACATCCTTTCAGAAAAACCCACGGCATTGCTCACTGGTCAGCAGCACCGGGCTGGACAGGAGTCCAAAATTTGTGATTACCAGCCAGGTTTGGCACCTCCAGTGCTGCAAAACCACACTGAAACCCAAGGAACTGCCCCAGCACAGGACTGGTGCCTCACAGCTGACCAGCTGCTCCTTTGGGAAAACACCTTTGACACCACTGAATGTTCACTCCTCCAAATGTCATAACCAAAGACAAATAAACTTTCTCTCTGCAATGTCAAAAGTGCAATTTAAAAGCCACAAGGACTGGACAAAGCTGCTGTTCCTCTCTGCTCCAGAATGTTCCTCTGCTTCCTCTTCCACAAACCTGACTGGTGTCCTGCAAATATTCCCATAAAATTACCCACCTGTAGAGACAACATCCTGATTTCTCTGCCTGAAGGTCACTCAAGTGAATCTGTGTCCCTCACTCGAGGTGCTCAGTTTGGCTAACCATAAAGCAAAGTGCCCTTTAAGTGTGTATCACTTTAGCCCTAAAACACCTAATCATTAACAATTTAAAGCCAAAAGGAATTTAAGTGAGTTAGACATCCTGTAATAGGCCTTTTGACTAGGGCCATTAGGAACATTTTGGTTCAGTTCAGCCATAATTTATCATCCTGAATGGAATTTACCTGAAAGGCAAGCAGTGCCTTCAGCTCTTGGAGCTATTCTCCTAAAAAAAAAAAAAAAAAAAAAAAAAAAAAAAGAAAGAAAAAAAAGAAAAAATCCATTCAGCTTTTATGATTTCCTAAATACCTTAAGGTTATGAATACCAGATAGCTTCCAGCTAGGCATTTACTGTGTCTGTAATAGCCAAAACCTATCCAAAAATCTCCTGAGGCTAAATACTGCAGAGAGAGAGAAAAAAAGTAATAATTTTATATTCCTGTGCCTGGTAGGAGAAACCTGCTGCAAGAAGGTTAAAGCAGGGTAGAGTGGTTTACCTCCCCAGGTAATTATCACAGCTTGGGCAGCTCCTCAGCCAAGAGCAGCTCTGCTGATCAGGGCACCCACAAAAGCAGCAGAGCTACCCTGGAACCTCTGCAGAGCATCCCCCAACACCAATGCACTCCTGGATGGAGATGGTAAATTAAGAAATGGGCACAGCTTAGCTATTAAACAGCAACAGGGCCATAAAATAAGACATTTCAGCAACTATATGTGATTTTTAGGCTGGTGTCAACTTATAGTGATGCTCCAGTTATTCTGTGGAATAGAAAGTCTGACAGCCTCTATAAACATGGCTCATTTTTATATGTGAAAGGTATAAAAATGCTGATGCATTATACTGTTGTATATAAACATGAAAAATAGCAAAGGTAAGCCAGAAAAGGTTTAAGTCCTTCAGAATTTAATAGAAAAAATATCCAACCATCTTTCTGAGTGATTACAGAAAAATTATATCCCTATCAAAGAACTGTGAAAGATAACAGAAAGCTGCTGGGATGGACATGTTCTCTGCTTAATTTAGTAGATTTTGAATGTCATTTCTATGAAACTGTAGTCACTCCATTATTCTTCAGTTTTAAAGATTTTTTTTTCCTATGTAGATGTGTGGAACGGCTATGAAATACCTGAAATATTGCTCTAAATACCAGAATATAAAAATACCATACTCTCACCTTACACTGCTAATACTGACATGTATTGTTTCTCCCTCCTACCCACAATAGAAAAACCTGCATGGCAGCAGATTTCTTTAACACAAGGCATGGACCACCCTCTCACTTCAGCTGCAGAAATCTGGGTACAGCTGGGCTGGCAAGCCTCAGCACAGGAAAGGGATTGTATTGAGCAGAGAGGTCCATTCCTTTGATTATAACAAGATGATGTCGAATGCCTGACTTGGCATGGCTGTGAATGACTTTTAGTGGAACTAAGGTCAAGAAAGATGGGAACTTATTAAAAATAAATACATCAGAGGAAGGGAACATGCATGCTCTGAGACTGCCACTGACTGCAGGTTTAAGAAATATTTAATTCACTCATTAAAACTCAACAGAGGCACCTCTGATTGGACTCCTCATCCACAGAATGAAAATGGAAGGGCAGAAAAACAGTGTTTGAGTACGAGCCCTCAGTAATGAAGACAACATCACATCCAGCAAGGTCATCTGTCCCCCATCCCCATGGCACAGACACAACTGGCACTGCCACGTGCCTGCAGAAAGTGCAGGCAACTGCTCTGCTTCCTCTTCCCATCCTTTGAAAGGATTTTCACAGGGAGCTGGCAGCTTTGGTAAGCAATTAGTGTATATTACTGAGACACTTTGCAGGGTTTCTAGAAGCCAGAAGGAGCCACGCTGGGAGATCTGCTTTCTGCCCTAAATATAGCAGAGTAAGAAATGAAATGCGAGTGCCAGATTTCAGTGGGATTTCCCAGGGTGAAATGCAGTGCACACATGGCTCATTAGAGACCTTTAAAACAGAAACAAGAGCTACAGATTGCACCAGAGTATTCCCTTCCCAGTGCTGCTGCTGAAAACATTTTGGATGGATGGTGGTCATTTCCCCACCGTGGATCTCATCATCTCTCAGTGAGCATTTCAGCCAGCGCCTCCAACATGAGCATCAGGGAGAACTGTGACTGAGCAGAGAGTTCAGCCATTTAACTTCACATTTCTTACTGGATGGATTCATTTCAAGAACAGGAAAACATGCAATGAGGAAAAGGGAAGAGAAATGAGCACAACTGATTAGTTTACTCTCATTTACAGGGGTGTAATTGTCCACCATTTCCAGGTTCCTATGCCATGTTTCCAAAACTGGAAGCCTGTTTCTGCAAGACTTCAGAGCATGGATCTGAATTATTTTTTCCAGCTATTTCTGTCTGCAGAGCTCTCTTGGGTCCTTGTATATGTTCTGAACTGCATAAATCCTCACAGTATCTATGTATTTGTTTTAAACTGGCAAACTTCATACGTGAGTGAAACCCATTTAATGTGTCAGCCTGCAGATTATTACCAACCCACAGCAATAGCCTCTTCTATTGCCTATAAGGGGGGAAAAGTAACTCCAAAACCCTCCAAACTAGGACAGATTCTTCTTTGCAATTGCCCAGACACTGTCAATAATTCAAAGTTTAAATTCCTGTCCCTTGCAGTTGCCTTCTGGGGCTCTATGCTGCCAGGCTGTTCTTCCCTCACTTGTAACTGTGCAACCCCAACTTGATGCCACCCATTTACATCCCTGCAAGAGGAGAACTGAGTCATGAAACAACTGACTGGCCACTCCACGTGTGTTTAGCATAATTTACAAGCAAAATTAGAATTAACAGCCTTCCCACCCCAGGTTCTGACCCCATCTACAGCAAGATTTCTGCCCTCAAGTTCAAAGCTGCTCCCTTGTGCAGATTTCTCCTGTAGGGAAATCTCTCCATGCCATTTTGGTGAGTGCAAATTTGTTATGAGCTGCCCTGGCTGGCAGCTGGGAGGATGGAAAGTGACCACAGTGGTGGTGGGAGGAGAGCTGAGGATGCCCCAACTCCTGACATGGCAAGAACAACAGGGTCTTTATTGGCCTCAGCCTTCCTGTATAGAGAATTGCTATTTCAGCCCTGAATATGTAAAAGCTCCTCATTCTCAGCTCAGTATAAAGAGGACTGACAAGGCAAACTGTTCTGCACAAAAGCTTCCTATTAGAAGAAAGATGTAATGGCAGTAAATGTAGCTCCACTGGGAAGAAGAAAGGAATTACACACATCAGCTTTCTAACATCCAGCCTGCTTCTTGGGCAAAGCACAAGGCTGAATCCTTTATCATACCAACAAAGACAAATATCTTTGGTCAATAGGAAACTTCAAATAGAGATGAAATTTGCCTTTCAATCTATACCTGCTGGTGAAGTGAATTGTTCTCCCTTCTAGACAAAGCAGTTTTCTGTAAATCCACCTGGTATTTCCACAACTCAGCCATCAGCTGCTCAGGCTGAATTCCCTCCCCTTCACAAGGCTCAAGGCATTGCTGCAAGCCTTCCATCAGCCTCTGTTGATGACATCTCCTTGTAAATAAGTGCTTGATTCAGAAGTGGTTTGTCTAACTAGCACAAATATGTAACTAGCAGGAATTCCCTTTCTACTCTACTAGAGAAAACAAAGACTAAAAAAGGCATTTGATTTCCTCGTTTCCTAGAACAAAATTCTCTAATGTCTTGTTTTGAAAGATTAATATTTGTTGTCAGAAACAATACCACCCTGTTAAATAACCTGAATCAAAATCAGCACCTACACATGTCTATATGACTTGCACCTACACGAAGTACAAGTACTTCAGGACTCTGCATAAAGAATTAAAACATTTTTTTTCTTATTCTTCAAATGAAGAGGCGCACTTTTCCAAGCATGGTTGCTTGCTAAGAAGTTAACAGGGGCAAGTCACAAATGTTTTCATGTGTTTACCTGCAGCTGCAACTTCAAAAAAAAAGACAAACAACAATGCTCCCATTTCTGACAATTCACCCATGGACATCTCAGAGGTCACTCTAAAAGGTTTCAGTCCATCTAGAGATTTTCTGTGTTTCAGTGTAAATTAAAGAGAACCTTAGGGAAAATAAAGGACAGAAATCAGATGCACATTCCTGCTGACTTGTGAGATACCAGGCATTAATGAACAAGGTGAGAACACAGGAGAGCAGAACCCTCTCATGCTTCTCAACTTTGGTATCTTCTGTGGAAAGAATAAACAGCAGAAAATGTCCATGCCTGCTGCCACAACATACAAATACTGATTTATGTCAGACCTGCTTTCACCACACAAGGAGGGGTTTAACAGCACCAAAGGTGTAAGCAGAGACATCACTGCCAGGAGCTGCATGGAAATGCCACCCCTGCTCTAGGGACACACTCCATGTGCCAGGATGAACAGGGAATGGAGCTGACATGAGAAGGATACACTTTTTGCAGCATCAAAAACTAAGGCACACACAGGTGGAGATGCAGGGAAATGTCCAAGGTGTTCCCAACCCCAAAAGCTCTCCTGATGATTAACTCTGTACACCTCCAGCTGAGAAAAACCCACTCCTGTGTTTCACAGGACACACTGAGCCAGAAAGGTTTAGCCAATAATAACCACAATACTTCTGGAAGTCAAAAAACCTGTACAAAAGCAGAAACCAGCAGGAGCACTTAGATAAAAGAAGTGCACCTGCACCCCTGCATCTGTAGCACAGCAGCTCAGGAATATGGGCTGTGCCTTGGATTTCTCATGAGCACACCACAAACCAGCCTTTGCAATAATGAAACTTGAATTTTAGCTGGTTAGCCCACACTGGAGAATCATTTCTGAGGACCCTCGGTCGCCTCAATTGCACAAGGATAAAATAATTTTCAGGGACCCCATGTGTGGGAGTGAACTTTCCAGGTTTGAGGTTGTTTTTTTTTCCCTTTTCTTGTGGTGGGATGGAAACTCAAAGCACTTCAATTAGAAGCAATTACTGGAGATGTAGAGGCTTCTCTGAGGTTAAGCTGCCCTTCATTTTCCCAAGAGAAGCCTTTAATTAAATGCAAATAATCACAAATTTCATATAGAAAATTGCCATAATTTCTCTTTTAGTTACTGGATCTCATTTGGAAAGGAAAGGGGTGGGCAGTAGCACTGGGTGGACACAAAGTAATGAGAACTCAAGAGGTTAAGGCTGAATTACCTGTGTGAATCTATTCCTCTTCTCTAAGTCTGGCTGCAAGCACATCATTTCAGTGCTAACAGGCTGTCCTTCATGCAAGTGCACTGGAGTGCAGTCCCTCAGAAAGAGGCCAAAATACAAATAATTACCTCAGTCCATCTTGCTGCTGGCCACGGCAGCGGAGGCAGGACGGGTTCAGGGCAAGATGCAATTGAAGTGGAAATGGCCAGAACTAAAACTCAAGCTATGATGAATTTGAGTGATATATTCAAGCTCATCTCCACTGCAGAGCTCTGGAAGAACAGGCACAGGAAATGGCAGCACGTATTTTAAATGCTTCTATCAAATGAGGCATGGGAGTGGAGAAGAGGTAACACAGGGATAATATTTCCCCCCTTCAGCAGGGGACAGACAGACTCTGCACAGCACAGGGCTGCAGTCCTGGCCTCAAACCCCTCAGTCATCACAGCAAGAAGGTAAATAAAGTAAATGCACAACTGTGGGAAGAATAGGGCACTTCTGTTTTACTTTTTTGCTCAGCCAAACACGAGCTCACCTCACTGAGCAGGCAGGACCCAGCTCCACGCAAAGCACAGGAAGATTTCTGCTCCTCAGTGTTTCAGACTCTCCTCAGCCATTTACAGTTCTAAGAGAAAGCCACCTCCCTTCCCTTTCCATGGTTATGCTCCAGCAGCAGGGGCTCAGAATGCCACGAAAGCTTTTCTGAGAAGCTGATGGCTTTGCAGTTCCAGGACAAGAGGATGGAAGGATGGAGGGTACTGCAAGCAGCACCTCTGCCTGAAGGCAGCCATGCAGAACAGCTGCTTCAGAGGAATTGTATTTCTGTTCCAGCACTGGCTGCTAGGTTTTGAAAGCCTGGAAGGCCATTGCTTTCTGCTGTGCAGAGAGTGCAGGAGGGATGTTGGGAAGCTTAGAAAGAAAAAAAAGAGCTCAAGGAACAAGAGAAGCAGCAGCAGCAAACTGACTCTATGGCTCAGCATGGCACATAATTTCTGTGTGGATTCCCAAATTAAATCATTTCTGCTCCTGCACTGTGAGAATATGAGGAAGGATCAGGTTGTAGCTGTTCAGAGGACTCGCTGATTATCGACATTTTAGCAGTGAGCTTGTTTTTGTTCTTTTGCACATTTATAATAATACCTTTTACATGTTCTCTAAGAGACAAATCTCTCTCTGCTTCAGAACTGCTAGTCTGAAGATCTTTTGTTGGCACTGAGATGAATGCTAATATGAAATATCTTATTTCTTCAGATGAAAGAAGCTGAGAACAATCTCCTCTGGAGGGAGGTGGCAGGAGGGAGGATCTGGGATCAAGAGTTTATGACTCACCCTGCACAGCCCACCCATGCCCTCCTTGCTGTTCCACCTCACACTGAGCAGCTCCTCCTGGGCTCTTAACCCTTCCCATTGTGCTCCCCCATCACAGCAGGGACCAGGGCCCTCTCTGCTGACTGGCAGAAATGCCTGGAAATTAAGAGTTATTCCAAAAAATAAATTATCAACCTTCCATTGCAAACCACGCCAATCCCTGCCACTCTCCTCCCTTCCCCATCTATTTGTATCCCTCTGTTCTTGGAGACATCTAACAAAGTCATCATGTATTTTTAATGCAATCAGGTATTTTCCTGCTGGGGATGTACACCAGACCAGTTATTGAGTCTCAGCAGGGCCCACACAGCAAGTCTGGAGATGATGGTTTGCCTGCACACGTGCACTGAGCTGCAGGTGTGAGGAGATGGACATTGCTGAGTTTCCCCCAAATGAGAAGCATTAATAACCAAGGGATGTGTATCTGCATGAGTATCTGCATGCCAGGGCTAAATTCTCTGGTGTCCAGGAGGAAAACAGCACCAATAAAACATTTCTCTGCTGTGGAGACATTTGTAATATCTTTCACTCCTGGTGAGTACTAAGTACAGAACTTATGCAGCAGCTTCTTTCACAGTAGAGATACCAATAAATAAAACTTCTTTGTTTTGCCTCTGAAAAATGCAGTAACTAAAATATGTTTGAGATATTTGTTTCTCCTGGATGCATAGTTCTGTTCAGATGACTTCAGTAAGAACAGTGGCTCAGAAACATCTGAGAACTGAGAGCTGGAATCCTGTCCATCAAGATGGAAGCAGAGTCACATAAACCTCAGCTCCTTGTGAAACCCAACACAAAATATTTGAGGGGAAAAAAGGGCCATCTGCCATCCTAATACTCTGTATACCATAGACTGCCTTGAGCAACTGTCAAAGGAAAAACCCAAAGAGTTACCTGAGTGATTGCAGTGCAGCACATGCAACTTGGGTTAGTGGCACGAGTAGAACATTTAATATTTCACTATTCCTTCTGCTCCCACAGCATAATCTGTCAGCATATCCAATGCCATGGCAGGCCTCTAAAAACTCAATGGTTCAGCAGGGAGTAGAGACAGAGTGGTAAAAAATATGGGGACCTTTCATCATTTTTCAGTAACAAGGATGAAGAAAGCCTTATGTGCTTGTACTGGCTGAGAAAATGTGGTTATTAGGATAATAAAAATGAAATATTATGAGAGACCAATGTTTCAAAGGTGTAACACTAGAAGAAACCGATGCATTTTAACTCAACAAATCACCACTACCAAATCTTTGATGCCCTGGAGGATGCAGCAATGAAGGGGTCAAACTTTCAATAGCTTCTCACAATATCCTATTAAAACAGACTATATTATTCTGAACTCCAAATGAGTGAAGGCAAAAAGTACTATATGTATCTTTAAAAAAGGTAAGTTATCCCAGCTGCTTTTCATGCAGAAACAGAAACCCTCCAGGAATGAAATTTGGATATATAAAAAAGAGTAAAAGAAAAGCATAGCACACTTTATCCTCAACCTAGAGGAAAGAAATTAGAAGTTGCTGTAAAGAAAACTGCAAATAAAAAGCATTACAGTGAAGAGCTTGATCCACTGATGTCAGTGCCAAGATTCCTGCTAAATTCCAGCCAGGAAGGTTCTCACCCATAGGAACCTCTTCAGTTAATAGTACAATCACTCACAGCACTGCTGGTGTTGTCAGGCCACTGCAAGATTAACATCTTTATATCAGAAGATGCAGTCCATGTGAATGAGGAAAGGAGGGAAATACACAAAGCTCTTGGGTCATGCAATGAAGTCTCAGAACAATTACTTGTTCTACAGAAAGAGCAACATGAATTAGGATGGGAAAGTGCACAATTCTGCAATGGGTGTGTGTTTGCAAGGGGGAGAGGGAGAGAAACAGAACTTCACTCTTTCCTTAATAAGGATATAGTAATATTAATTCTAACTCCAGCCAATTTTAGCTGACTGATTACAGCTGCACCAGCAGAAGCTGAAAAGCTGATCAGAGTTCCTCCCATGTTGGCCTTACCACTGCACCTAAGAGACCCCAGAGAAATCATGAAAAGGGAACATAAACAGAACAGCCATTTTCTTCTGAGCCAATCTCTGATTTAAAAAAAAAATAAAATTAGAACAAAGTCTATTCCTTTAAATCATTAATAGAAGAATCCTGCCAGCTAGGGCAATGAGCTTTCCTAACTCTAATCCATCTTTACTGCTGTGTTATTACCCCACTGTTTTCCTGTAATTGAAATGTGGCAGGTAGTTTACACACAAGAGGGAGTAATTGTATTGGAAATAACTGTTCATAACCAAATTTTAAAAGCTCATTTTTCCTAGAAACTTTTAATAAAGAAAGCAAGATAATAATGATATTTAGCATTTGTGCCATCCACAGCAGCATTTTGTCTCTCTAAATTGCCAACATTTCATTCAATATTGCTAAACCACACCCCTTCAGCTATGAATGCAGCCTGAGGCAAAAAATGGGGGAAAAACTGAACAATTGAAGTAATTTGTTCCTGTTCAATTAAAATAATAAAATATGGCTGAACTTCATGCTAAGGGATGAAAACCTCAGCAGCACATGCAGGCACAGAATTATTAAGGTCAGAAAAGACCTCTAAGATCATTAAATCCAACCACTAACCCAGTACTGCCAATTCCACCCTAAACCCTGTCCCAAACCAGCACAGCTGCACACATCTGTAAACATCTCCAAGGATGGGGCTCTCCCAGTCTGGAGGAACATGCAAAGTTTGGCTCCTGAATACCAAGCTGCAGAATATTTTATTTACAAAACTAATCTGAAGCCTTTACTTTAGATGATTCTTAGAAGACAGCTCTCCAGAAATTTCAAGCCTTGCAGGCTGATTGGGGAAAAATATTATTATTTTCTATTTATTACAGTTCAAAGTCCAGTAGAGCCTGCCAGTATATGACTACATATGCAAACAGCTCCTACTACCAAAAAATACAATCCATAACAAGCAATAGGAAGACTGGGAAAATCAAAGGAAAAGCAAAGGTCCTCTATGGTTTGATGGGCAGACAAGTAGGTGGGTGTGTGACATTTAAATGCAGCCACAACAGGACACAGTCCTCATCTCTCCTGTTTAAAGCTCTGCCTGCTGCCTAACAGGCTATAAAGGGGTACTAATGGAGACTGCTTCAGACTCCTAGCACCATTTAAAATACCAGGCATTGTGTGCTACCCCTGTGCAAAGAGGTCAGTGCACTGTCATTGCCCATTATCAGAGCTTTCTAGCTTTGGACTGCTTAAAATAAGGATATTGGTTTACTGTGTTTATGTAAGCACATCTTTTCTTGTAATATCCAGAAACTAATACAACGGGAAGCTTTTAAAAAAATGCTTTAAGCTCACTAGTAATAGGTGAAATAGAGACTCCCAGCACATCATTGGTGTGCAGCATCAAATATCTGTGCTAATATGCACAGTCACAGGCAATGCTGCTGCTAGAGCTGCATCACTGGCTGCTAATGCAGGTGGACCAGAAAGAGGAGGTTGTTAAGCGCTCTCATTCCAGCTTTATAATTAAGTTGGGACTCACAAACCCATGCAGGGGCTGTGCCCACCTCAGCCAAGCTCTGGGCAGCTCAAGGTTGAGCCCGCCACAGCTGGAGGTTTAGAGCAGCGCAGCTGGAGGTTTAGACTGCCACAGCTGGACATTATCATCACCACAGCTGGGGGCTGAGCCCACCACAGCAGGTTTCCCTCTCCAGCTGCAGGTGAGCCCCGTGCCACATTGGTGTGACTGCAGGATGCAGCTGTGGCCGTGTGGGACCTGCAGACTGAGTGTTCAGTCACAACCCACAGGCACTAACAGCACTTCCCCAAGCCCAGTATGGGCAAACCACAGACCTAATAGCAGCCTTGTCCAAGGTCTGAATGAAGCAGGGCACTCTCTAAGTACCACTGGAAAGCTGAGTGCTGCATGGTGGTTTTTACCTCCATTAGGTTAGGCCACCTTGAGGGTACATTAGGGTTTCAACCAAATTGGTGGCTTTGGTCCAGATTCATTCTGTGGTTTGCCTTAAAAACCCAAGCAAGGTTTAGAGGCAGCAGCCTGGCCAGAGCTCCCTGCAGCCCCAGAGCAGCTCAGCCCTGATGTGAATGAGCACAGCAAATGGACCTGGCCATGGGAACCAGCTGTGGGACAGGCAGGTGACATTGGAGGTCCCCTCTAGGCCTGTTTTTTACACAGCCTGTGCTGGATAAAGGCATTTAAAACAAATAGAGTATCAAATAGTACATGAGAAATGAATGATTGCTCTAGAGAACAGAGCAGACACTGAGCAGCTGTCCCCACACAGGTGTGACACTGCTTTGACAGCCCTGTGTAAGAGGCAACAGCCCACAGATACATTTGTTTAACCCTTGAACATTAAAATAAAAGCAAAACCTAGAATTAATTAGTGATGCTTGCTTGTTAACAGCCACTGATTGGAAGTTTATGGTTTGATTTCACAGGAGTTGTCTCCAGGAGCAGAAGCCAGGAGGGCAGGGCTGGACAAGGAACTGGAGTGGATGGACACTGCCACAGCAAGTATGAGGAGGTGTTTTTGTATCCTGAGATTGTCTTGTTTCATCTCCTTCCCCCTTCTCCACTCTCCACTATCAGCATTTAAAACACCCCTGAGTTTTCCTGAGCAGGTTTGCTGTGCTCATTAAAATACTGTGAGCACTTATTGGCTATAATGAGCATCATTAAATTCTGGTAAGCACCAGGACTGTTCTGTGGAGTTGAACAGACTCAGGTTCTGCAAGGAGAGCTCAGGGGTAGGAAGGTGCTAGAAATGTTACATTTTCCAGAAGAACAGAAACACAAACCTTCCTCTCCTTTCTGCTGTGCGAGCACTGGGATAACTCAGACCTGTCAAGCAGCAGCTATTGCTCACTGACTACTCAGATCACTCCCCTGCCCCAGAAGGACTCTCAGCTCCCCTTATCAGAACAAATGAAAGATTTTTCCATATCTGCAACTGCTCATTTGATAATCTTCCTATGTTTGTTATTTAGAGATAAAAGTCTGCCTCTAAAAACTCACTTAGCCAAGTGGTTTTCTCAGCCTCAGGGAGTGGTGCAGGAGGGATTGCAGAGCAGGATCCAAAGCAGCTGTTGAGGCTGCAGGAGCAGCAGGAGATCAGGAGATGAATGGGTGCATACTGGGGCAAGACTCACATTTTACATGCCCAGTTCCTGTATTTATTTCCAGCTGGCGGTGCCAGAAACACTCACCCTGAGTAGTGTGGCCATGCCTACAACCATAAAGCTGCTCCCACTGCAGGACTCAGCAGCACCACCTGTGTTTTTATCACCAAATGCTGTTCATCATCCACTAGCATTAGTAGATATGAATTAACTAAGCCATACACAAATATGCTTTACCCTGGAATAATCCCCAGTAATCCGAGGGCAAGTGAGGAAACAGAATCAGACAAGAAATTGAAGATCAGTGCACGGCTCTAAAAACCAGTCTGTATCCTATGGGGGGGGACAGAGCTGCTGGAAATGGAAGATTTCTGTGCATGGCTCTAAAAACCAGTCTGTATCCTATGGGGGGGACAGAGGTTTCTGCACACATCCCTGGGATGTGGCACTTCAGCACCCGGCCTGCAAAATGCAGTGCATCATGAGAGGGCAGAAAGACCACAGATGTTCACCTGACTTTCCAAGCAACCTGTAGAGAATGACTGACCACCACCAATCAGCAAAAAAGCATCCGACTGATGTTGTGTTATTAGAAAGAAATAGAGCTGTATTCCTGAAAAGTGATACTTAGAAATCCTTTTGTTTTGTTCTTGGGTTGATACCCACAGCACTGCCTGTATGTTGAATGATCAACTCCTCCACCACCTTGGAAATATCTATTGCTCACCTCCATTAATCTAAAGAGCATGGTTCAGCATTAAATGGGTATCAAAACAGCATCCATTTCACAAGATTAAACAACTGCTCTGGTTAAGCATTAATTGCTCCACTTTGGCCACTCTTTGCCTGCTCACAGGAGCGTTTTGTGGATTACTGCTTTATAATTGCCTGCTCCCTATGCACACAGGCACTGCAATCTTCTGAACACCTTGACAGCAACCTGGTTAGAGAAAATGAACACTGCACATTCCCCTGACACAGCATTTTATCTGCTGGGTACAGGAAGCCAGAGGTTGTTTATTCAACTTCTCATGGCCCATTAATGACATAATTCTGGCCACAGCTGTTTGGGACTGCACAAGACCAAAGCAGAGGAAGAAATGCCAAAAAAACTTCAAACATGCTGCTCATATCAGAGCCTGGCTGGGAAGATCCTTGGAAGCTGTCTAGGCAAGTGTAGATACAGCTCCCTTGGGAAGTAAAACTAGGATTAAAGCTTCAGACTTGGTTTCTCCTGAAGACTCAAACAATCTTACAATGAATAATCTCATCTGAACAAGGTGGCAATGACTACTTTGCAGAAGAGACAACTGATAACTTCATTTTCACTCTGCTTAGCTGAATTATCTAGTGAAAAACAAGGATCTACCATACATAAAGGTTCACAAGCCCTGGAAGGGGAAAGCTAACCCTGGCCAGGGAGTCTGAGCAGCAAGGGGGAGCTGCTCCAGGACTGATGTGCACCAAGCACAGCAATACAAGGATAAGGACATGCTCCACCTAAATACCACAGTCAGGGAGATATCCTGTAAATTTTTTAAATTAATGAAATTGGTTTTGTTCATTGAAATTCTGTTCATGATGCTTCGAGAACTACATCACCATGAATTTTCCTGGTCACCGAAAAAAGCAGAAAAAGTCTAAGAGAAAAGCTCAAACCCATTCCACATCCAAGTTGAAAATAACCAATTTCATTAATTTTAAAACACTTTATAACTGAAAATTGAGGATGGGTGATGTATATTGTTTGCATAAATACATGTATATATACATATACAGCAGATAAGAGGAACACCATTTGCAGTGCTGAGCTGATTCCTCAGCTTGGCAATATCCATCAGAAAGAGAGGATCATTGTGTAAATCTGTTCCTCTCTGTGAAAGGACTGTCCATGGCAATGAAACACCCCATTACTGAAGCTGTATCTGAAGCCATGCTCAGCAGTAAGACCAGCACCCTCCCTCATCTTCCCCAGACCTTCCAGGGTAACCCCTACTTACAATTGTGAAGTTCATAACCTTCAGAATCCAGATGGTCATAGCAAGGTTCACCAGGATTAAAATCATTAGGAGCAGCACAAAGAAATAGAGGCACCTCTTCCTCCAGCCATAAATCCCCACTTTGTATACCTGGGGTCCTTCCGAGGTCTGCATGGTGCTCCGGTGCGGGTACTGTTCCTGAGGCATCTGAAATGAGCACAAAGAGACAACCATGGGTATTCAGGGCCAGGAAAGCCAGAGATAAAAACTGCTCCTGTCTGTGCCTCTTGGAGGGTTTGGGGTTTTTTCAGAGTTTACCAGGTGGGTAGCAGCTCTTTGGATACCTTGGTTATTTTTCCTTCTGCCTGGTGTGCGCAGTAACAGACCAGGAGAGAATGTGATGTGTTAAATGTGTGTGAATGTTCTTATAAATACACGTAAGCACTCTGGCTGAAGGTATCCTATGGAAATTACTCTGGAGTGACTCTGCTCACAGCCCCAGGTTTTGCAAGGCAGGCACTCCAGGGCCTCGAAGGATCCTGAGGGGAAAATTCTGCGTGCGTTGGGTAAAAGCAGTTGAGTTCAGCAGTTTGTTTGGAAGATGCAATATGACTTCTCAGAGGTTTAGTTTAAAAAAACATAAAATATCATCTCAAGCAAAATCATTCCTTCCAACCAAAGACAAAACAGGCAAAGGGGAAATGTTTGCCTTTCCCCTTCCTGCACACCAATCTTGCCTAAAAAAGTGAAGCTGAAGCAAGGTTCTCCAGCTGCCACATCCTTAACAATTATCACAAATATCTGTGCTGGGAGAAGGGAAGGGGAAAGGGAAGGGGAAAGGGAAGGGGAAAGGGAAGGGGAAAGGGAAGGGGAAAGGGAAGGGGAAAGGGAAGGGGAAAGGGAAGGGGAAAGGGAAGGGGAAAGGGAAGGGGAAAGGGAAGGGGAAAGGGAAGGGGAAAGGGAAGGGGAAAGGGAAGGGGAAAGGGAAGGGGAAAGGAATTCATGTTCTCACCCTCCATTTTCAGGCTGAGGAAAGCCACGTTCTCAGGCTTCCCCAGGGATCATTTCTTACATTTTCAGCTTATTTAGATGCACAGACTGAGGAGATCATCTCTAGTAAGACAGAGTTTGCTGAGTGTTTTCCATTTTAGACTCCAGACAGATAGGAAGCCACCAAGGAGGCTCTTGCACTGTGGATTCAACACCACGAGTGTCTTCCTCAGGGCTGCTGGCACTGCTGTTTGTATGCAGGGAATTACAAAATTGACATCCCAGGAGGGAGCAGTGTGAGTTCCCCTGTGGGAGTGTGATGTGCATGTCTGGAGTGAGGCAGTTTTGGGAATGAGATGCTGCTCAGGGAGGGGAGCTGGGACACCAACACACAGGCTGGAGCAAAGCAGATCTTTTTGCACTGCCACAACCACGCCAACCCGAACAAACTTGAACAATAATAAATCACAGAGTTTCCTCTACCTGGGGGAAATTATAACTGCAACTACTGTACAGTCAAGGATTTTATTGCCTAATATTTTAACAGGGTATCCTGGAGAACACATATTAAATGCAGCCTCTCCCTTGGAGAAAAATGAATAAATTGCATTGCTAACCCTCTCAAACCATGGAAGAGGTTTGACCAAGGAGAAACAATATGAAATACCCAGCTAAAAATACCCCTTTATTGCAAAACTTGTTTATTCACTGTATCTCTGCTTTTTTTCTTTACTTGCAATTTCTAGGATAGAGAAAATAGCATATCCAGCTGGGGCAAAACTTTACAAACATCAAAAGAATTTATAGCAACAGAACACAACCACAAAGAGCAACTTGCATCCATACAGTAGCCTGGTTTTGAGAATTTCTCTAGTTTTGATAAAATATTTAACTCACAGCTGCCCTAACAGAGACAGAGCAACTAAAGCACTCCAACATGTGTGATGAGCAAGACTTAGCAATACAGCATAAATTCATCACAAGAAAATAGCACGGCAATTGTAGATATCATGTTCTTTCTATACAAACTCTCACACAGCCACACTTAAGCAATATTTGGTTTCTAGCTAGTGTTCCCCCCCAAACTGTAAATATTACCAAAAAATTGCTCATGTCTGTAGTTCTTCAGAGAGAGAAGACAGGATGATGGACAGAGAGTGCTGAGGTGTGTTAAACAAATGAGCAGAATAAGAAAGTCTGCAAGGCTACCACCTATGGAACCAGCTATATCCACTATCAATAATCTGTACTATGTGGGAGGGAGAAGTACGCTAGTCATAATTTAAATTTTGGCAATTTTTCCTGACTCAAACATTGAAAAGAATTAAGGCACCAGAGAAAAAAGTACTGCTTTGAAAGAATATCCAGTGGCTGCACGTGCTGCTGACACCTCCCTCCTTTCAATTACTCAACTAAGAGGAAAGGCTGCTGCTGCTTAATAGGATTTTTCATTTCTTCTTCAGGAAAATATTAGGAACCACCACTTAATTCTGTAACAGCGGAGAAAAGATAATACTGAAACAAATACAGAAATTGGAAAAGAAGCATGCCTTCCAAAGGTCAAACTTTAAAGTGAGAGGGCTTAAAGACACGTGCTCAGCACTGGATCACCACCACTGCATGAACAATCCCACCTACAACAGAACAAAAATGCAGCAGCCAAATCTTTGCAATCTAGCCACAGACAATGTGACTATGACAACAAAAATATAGCCTGGAATGTGGGTATTTCACCAAGGAGTTCTTGGTTATGCACAAAAAAAAAAAAAAAAAAAAAAAAATAGTAAGTCTCTGCACTAAAGCTGAGTCCTTTATATATACCAACACTGCAAACAGTGCCTGAGACAAAATCCAGTCCACTTAGAAAAGCTATTCATCCTTTTGCTTTAGCATACCTTAGAGATATGGCCCATGACAAGAAAGATTTATTAGTTTTTTTTTAAGACCACTGGAAGAGCCCTGTCACCCCACCTGCTGATCTGCACAGGCTGCTTCTGCAAAGCTTCAGCACCTTCCTTCAGCAGAGCTAAACCCGAAAGCAGAACTGGCTCTGAGCTCACAAAATTCACACCAGACCTCACCAGGTAGAGCAAATCTTTGCTCCAAGCCTCCCTCCCTTCTTGGCAGCAAGTTCCCCACTCAGGGTGTGCAACCCACATTACCAATTCCTCAGGCAGAAAAGTGCTTCACATGCTCAGGGATGAATTAACACCTTTCCCACACAAACACTGGCACTGTAACATTCCTGGCCACGCTGCCTTTGCAGGCTCAGGGAGGGCCATGAGCAGGGTGAGGTTTTACATAAGGAATCAATAATGTTTCTCTGCCGTGGGGGTTTCTTTGATCAGCACTTGAAGGATGTCTGTTTAATAACAGAACAATTTCAAGCTGTAAGAGGATGCAGTCTGGAGAAGCAGCTTCTGTCTTATGGGCTTCTTTTGAAATTTGCTGTTGGAAATGTCCTGGAGCTCATGGAACCAGCTCATTGCTGCAGGAATGGCCCTGAGCCTTGCACAGCCAACACAGCATCTCCCCTGCCAGCCTATAAGTGAGGTGTAACAGCCTCATCAGAAAAACCAGCAGCATCTGACCCCAGGCTGACCTGAAACACGGTGATGGGAACACATTTCCAGAGATGAGAGAGGGGCTCAAATTCCCTCAGGTCTTGGACCTACATCTCCCACACCTGCCCTCTCTTTGTGTCCATATCACCAACATCCTCTTCTCTTTCTCTTTGTTTTCTGAAACAAAACCCTTTTCTTTTGGGCTGAAATAAGGGGGGAAAAAAGCCCTAAAAACCTTCAGAGGCGCTCTCTGCCATATCACTGGAAGGCATTGTACTTGTATTCACTGGCTGTAAATGCTCTGCAGATTCATCCTCTTTAATTTCTCTGGCTTTTAAGTGCACAGTATCCACCAGGTTCAAAAGAACAGACATTTCTGGAGTGTGACTGAGAACAAAATCTGGTGTGAAGAAGAGTGTTTTGAGCCATCTATCAACAAGACATTCTCCATCTCCGCTCCCCATAAAAGTCTCTCAAGTTTGACACCCCCAGGTCCATTAATCCACCAGCAGCATGACCCAAAACTGATTTATGTCCATTCACATGGGTCAGAGACCCACAACCTGGGTCTCCATAAAAAGGATCAGGCTCTGGAAAATGACTTCTCACTTGTAGCATGGCCAGCAAGGGCTGAGTATTGGGGAACAGCCCATGGGATGAAATACTTGCTGGGATAGTTAAATCTCATAGCACTTTTCTCCAGGACCATCTAAGCCATGAAACTGGCCTCTGTTAGTGGTGTACCCAAAGCTTAAATCTTTGCTGTCTGTTTGTCCCTGTATTTCTGTCAACAGTGCCTATCCCTCCATATGAGGAGCAGCTCTTCCCTGAGCTGGGAACACCATCACCACTCAATGCCCATTTCTCACTGATGATACAAGGCCAGAAAGACAAGAAGTAAAAGAAAACATCCTAAGGAATGTTCTTTTCTTTTATGAGCAGTCTCTTTCAGTGGGATACACCACATGCAGCGTTAGTCAAACATCTGGCCTGATTCTGGCAAACATAAGCACATCAATGAGCTTTTTTTGATCTGTACTCCATCAGGGCACACTCTGCCCAGTCCTCTGGAAGAACACACCTTTCTTTCCTCTTGCATCTTGTGGAAAATGGAGTCAGCACAGGCAGCTGGGGGGACCTTGGGGATTCACATCCTGGTAAAGCATCTCATTCAGACCCCTCAGGCTGCTCCCCACCTCTAACATCTTGAAAGCTCTTGTAATTTCCCCAGCTGTTTGGGCTGGCAGCACTTCCACAACAAATGTGCTTGAGGATAAGTGCACTGCAAGAACCTCAGTTTAGAAACCAATAGCTTGGAGCAGATGGACTCAACCAAAAGCTGAACAATGGGACGGTCCTGTCCCTTCTCTACATTCAAAGGGCACTCACAGAAAAACTCTAAACCTATTAGAATTTGCCAAAGTAACAGGCAGCTCAATCTCTGAATTGCATTTCCTAAGACAAAAGTGAGATTTTATTATGCTGCAAGAATCTGTGAGCAACGTGATGTCACTATTGCTTCTCTTCTCTGAGAAGGACAGAAACATGTCTACTTTTTTATTTATGACAGCCTCTTTTAAATTTTACACTTTTTCCTTGATAGTCAGCTTGTCTCAATACTTTCTTTCAAAATTAAGAAGAAAATGGAAAGCTAGTTAGGAAGAAAGAGTCTCTGCAGTGAGTCCTTTTATGTATCAAGCTAGTCAACAGAGAATGTCTTTCACAAAATGCCCCACAATTTGTGGTAAAAAATTCACGCTGCATGCATGCAAACACCACACCAGCTCTGCTGCATTCACACCCTGCTTCCTTTGCAGCACTCAGATGATGTGAAGCACTCACAGCCCCTGTCCATGGGTGCCAAGTTTAGAAAAGCTCTTTCCCACCAGAGTGCCTCAAAGCAGGACGCACAAACATGAGAACTGCACCAAAATAGCCAGCAGCAGGTGTGACTGCAGGAGGCTGTGGGAACAGCAAGAGGGATCTCATCAACTGAGCTCCAATCAGAAAGCAAGCCACAGGAGGTGACACTCTGCAGACTCCTGCCCCAACACACTCTCACCCCACAGCACCAAGGAAAGAGATATGGCTTGTAGGAATGTGCAAAGCAGGATCATAATATGGATTTATACGGCTGGAACCCAACCAGCATGGCACAAATTGAGAACTGTGGGCTTGAGCATGTGCCAGGATCCAGAGTGCAGTCTCTGCAGTGTTCCTGCTCACACAAGTTAAAACTTGTTCTGCTGCATCTTCCATCTTCCCTCCACATGATGTGCCTTCTGTGCTAATCCATTTGTTCTTTTGCACTGACTCACTCTCTTTCTGGTTTGCTGCTGGGCAGGACCAGGAGAGGGGATACACATATTGGGGTGTGCTAATGGCTCTCCTACCTGTCTGCTTCCAAAATCAGAGGCTTTCTCCACTCTGCCCACACATGCACACATTCTTCAGTCCTGCTGGATTCAAAGCTTGAATGCTTGACCCAGGTGGGGCTGCACAAAGGGCACTGAGGAGGCTCAGGAGGAGCTGCCAAAGGCAGGGAGCAAACACCAGCTCCCATGGCCCTGGCTGCTGCTGGCTAAGATGGACACATTCCAGCCTCTGCACATCTCTGGCTCTTCAAAGCTGGTAATCACATTTGGGAGGTGGCATGCTACATGATCAGAGGCAGGAACTTGAATGTTATTTAGTTTTTTTAACAATAAGCTTATAGCTAGCAGTGAAGAAGATAACAGGCTGACTGCTTGCCTAGACTAACAGCTGCTGAGAAAAACAATAGAGATCTAAGTCTGCAGGGTAAGATGGCAGCCTCTGAAGGCTCAAGAAGTTCCAGATCATGTAAGACCTTCCTTCAACACAGCATTTTCACTGCAGGTGTATTTTATGCAAAGCAAATTTTGAGCTTATCAAGCCTCTTTATTTCCCCCATATGCCTCCCCCTTTCACAGCTCATCTCTGTCCTTCCTCTCAATCCCTTTGCCCCTCCATCAGCCTCCAGAAGCCAGAATACATCCATGTCTCCTGTAGGATGCCCTTCCTGCATTCCAAATCCAGAGAGTTTTCATTCCGCTCCAACAAACTCAACACTCTTCAGCAGAATTACTGGGAGAAAGCTCTGGTCCTGCCACATTCTGGATCTGTTGCCCCTTGTCCCTGAATTTTTGGGGTGCCAAGATGAGTGACATTCAGCCCTGCTGGATGCAGGCAAAGCAAACCTGTGTCTGGTCCCATGAACCAGTCAGAGACTCTTAGCACCGTCCCACCATATCATTTGATACCCTTAATTCATTCCTTGTTGAAAGGAAATAAAAAACAACACCACCACCATAAAACACAGCTAAAAAAGCATTTTCAGCACATCAAACAACACTGCTCTGAAAACCCAAGGCAGAGGCAAGGAAGTTTGTGAGGCGAGGCGAGGCAGACTCCTCCTGACACCTCCATCCCTTGACGAACGCGCGCTCCCGAATCCCGAGCCCAAGCCTGCCATATAAGGTGCTGATATCTCTGCAAAGGCAAGACAAGCTTTAATGCTGCAACTAAAAGGATGAGAGAACATTGCCTAAATCTGGCAGGTCCCTAAAGAGGGAGTGAGCTTTTCATCATAAATGTTTCTTCAGTTATTTGGGGAAAGAAACGCAAATCGGAAGAGAAGTTGCAGAGAGAACAGCCCCTAAATTAATGTTTTCCCTCCTAATCTTCTCTACGTGGCTTCTGACCGTGCTGTCTGTTGCAGTTTGCTCATGCTTTATAAGACACAGGAAAAAAAATATGCAGACAAATCACAAGGCAGTGATTATTACTGAGTTGCTGCCTCTCTTCATAAGCTCGCTGTACCAGGAATTGGCAAACAACCCCCAGACAAACATGCTTTCAACTCATTAAACAACTACAATACAATGCACTTATAAACGTATTTACTGTAACTGAGTCGCATTTTTCATCCAAATATCTGACTGGCACATGGTCCAGAGCCAACCTTTCAGCAGCTCCAGGTTATATACACACTTAGTCCCCAAAATGAAAAAGTTGGGGAATATTTGGGTGCAGCATTCCCTCAGCCAGAGACGCGGCGCGGGCGTCGCTTTGCCTGCAGCTTTACTATCGGCACAGATTTAGCCAGAAACCACCACCCAGCCTCAGGCTGCTCCCAACCCTTCGCAAATATGCCACAACTCCCCATTCTTGACTCTTTTTTCTGCTCTAAGCAGCAGTGTGAAAGCAAGGAGCCCCTTTGCAGAGGCACAAAAGGAGGTGAATCCACGCGGCGCTGGGACGGAGCAGGGCAGCTCTTACCTTTCCCTTGGGATGGATGAACGCCCGGAGGGTGCAGGAGCCTGGGGACGATGCAGCTCAGCCTTCAGAGCAGCACGAGGCCTGGCCTGTGCTCATGAGCTGCCCCTGTCAGATTTTCCAACAGCAGAACTGCAGCCAAGTCCCTGCCCATGCCTGAAGAATTTCCTGAACAGCATTCCCGTTCTTTTTCTAACTGCTTTGAAACCACACTGTCTGTACTTCAATAAGGCTTTGTCAGGCCAAGTTACAGCTACTGGGCTGGCTCCAGCAAGCAATTGAAAACACATGTGTTTTGCATTAAAAGCCCCCTTCTCCCTGCACACATTCAGACACAGACACCCCCGTCTGCACCCAGCCCCGGAGCCTGCCTGCCCTGCCTGCGCTGCCATTGCGGTTAAAAGGAATAAAGGGATTATGTTGGTGGAGATTTTCTTTGAGAGAAGGAAAAATGGGGTGGGAGGGATCCCATTCCCACTGATAACACCTCACGATGCCTCCTCTGCTTTGCTGGTGCCATGGGCATCCAGATGAACAGCCAGCTTTGCCAAATCCCAGCAAGCAAGGAAGCGCAGGGGATAAAATTTCAGTTCACCACAACTCTCCCCTTACCTTTGCCTCTGTCTCTTCTAAAACTATGAGAAAAGAAAGCATATTTTTAGCATCTCTAGACTGAGTTCAGCACATCAGAACTGTATCCTAATCTTGACACATACTCCTGTATCTGCTTATACTAAAAATAATACAACTATTTTTGAGTACTTTCATCCGTCTCTGCTTTCCAGCTGTCCTAACCTTTATAACCCAAAATATTTTAAGCACCTTGCATCTCTTTTTAAAGAGCATTAACACCGCTCTGGCATTGGCTTAAGGAAAAGAAATAGAAGATATAATGTTATACCTTGAATCAGAACGGGTCCCAGTTCTTAATATCTGTAATCATTTCCAGGCAGCACCATGGGTCAGGGCAGCAAGCGTGGGCTCTGCAGCTGGGGATGCCCTGTGCCTGGCATGTGCCTGGCAGGCAGAGCTGGAGTAGATGTGGAAGCACACATGGATGTCCCCCTTATTCCACCACGGCTAAGTCCCACCAAAGATGAAACACAGCAGCAGAGTTGTCAAGGTAACAATATAGAAAAGAGACAGTTTAAAGAGAGAGAGAGAGATTTTTCCCCTCCTAATGCTCCTTTTCAAACCGTGCACTTCACTTCTTTGGGGTTACTCTGTTCTGTGGTTTGCAGAGGTGTGGTGGGCAGGTGAAGTGTTTAGAAGGGATAAAGGCAGTGGAGATTAGAAGTAAAGAGAGCTCTGATCCAGCACTCTCTGGAGGCAGAGGAAACCTGCTGCCTTCCACAGGCTGTGGATTCAGTCCATGGCAAGGACTCATTCACCCACAGGAATGTGACATCTGCCTTTCACCCATCAGCTGTGAGATCTTACAAAACCCACGTGGGATGGAAAGCCTGCAGTTCATCCATCCAAGCTGCTGTGAGAGCTGCTGTGGCCACACCATGCCTGGCTCTTGCCTGCACTCTGCCCTGCTACCAAAATGCTGTTTCCTTCATCCTGCACAGAGCCACACAGGGGTCAGCAGCACTGCCCTGGTGCACAGGCCAGATGTGGGCAGCCTGGACCAGCCCCCTGGCTGCCATCAGTGGGGATGGATCCAGACTAGGATGCTGGGGGTGGATCCAGGTCAGTGGGGATGGATCCAGACTAGGATGCTGTTCTGCAGAAGATAGGATGAAACCACACAGTCATCCTGCCTCAGTTTGCAAGACTTACAAACCAAAGGCGAGCACACACACACAACCATTGGTGGTGGCATTTCACATCTATTTGCACAGCTTGTGAGGAGTCAGCTTGTGCCAGAGCAGAAATCTGGATCACAGATCACACGAACTGTCTGTGCAGCTCAGTCTCCTCCACAAACTACCACAGCCATGGCAATACTCTTTGGGTTGGCAACCAGCAACAGCTGAAACCAAAGGCGCCTGTACCGAAGTCTCTTGGTATAAATAAGCTGAAACAGAAAAATATGAACTGCAGATTCACATAATTAGATTTTCAGTTGTACAAGACAATCAGGCATCTGCAGAGCTGTTTGTAAGATGATAGCAGCCCGTGCCTTCTGTCTCAAATTTCCCTGTGGTCTTTATTCAGCAAACCAGCTCTGGATGGGGCAGGCAGTAACTTCAGTGGCTCGCCGTGTGTTTTGAGTTAAGCACATGCTTTAGTGCTTTGTGGTCCAGGACTTTTTATGGCAGCCTGGCTCTGGCAGGATCATTAGTCTAATCATTCAAAACATGGCAGTACAGCACTTTGAGATTACCCAGTTCTTTACATAAATAACAGTAAATCAGTGGGTTTCAAATTTTTCTCGCTGCGCAGACCCCTAAATATTTGACAGAGGTGGTACATAGCCCTGTAATCATTTCACAGAGAGAGATTCCTCCATACCTTACAAAACCCCCTCTTAACTTGTCATTTTTCCCTGGGGATAGCCCCCAGGCCTCCCATACATCCATAGCCCACAGGCTGGAAACTGCTGCTGGAGATAACTTAATCCCTTATTAAAAATCTAAATGATCTCTTCTGTTTATGTGATGTACTTTCTATCTTCAGAATATTTATGCGAGCTAGCAGCAGGCTGGCAGGTAGAGACACAGGGAGGTGACAGCATTAATACTGCATTTTTTCCACTGGCATAATTAGTAGGCCAAGTCTATAAATATTTACATTAAATCTGTCAGGCATCACACCAACCTCACTGATAACTTCAGGGGTGTCTTACTGTAAACTGCATTAATGCCTCACTATTTTGTCATCAAGTAACACATAAAATGCTCCTTCAAGCTAAGCCACTTTGAGTGGGTTGTTTTTATCTCCTTCTCATTTGGGTGCAGGGTTTAAAGACACTTCAAGCATCAGAACTGTGGCTCCGGGACTGTTCTATTTTTCTGTTATTGAGCTATCATTTGTATTAGTGCCAGCACGACCAAAAATATATGAACCTTGCAAGCATAAACCTTAAGTTGATGTCGACATAACTATCTGTGTAACTGCTATTATTCCTCAGAACTGGCAGGGTTATGAGGATTAAAAAAACCTACTAGAGCTCTTTGGGAAGATGAAAACAAATTAACCCCCCTCAAAGCTTCAGTATCTTTGCAGCTGGAGACTGCAACACATAGGGACTTCCATTTTGTGCAGGAGATCCAATCCACCTGGATCCATGAATTTCTACACTATGAAGAGACCTACAAAAGACAGGAAGCAAAGGTCCTTCTCTACCATTTATACCTGCCCTCACTTTTGACAGCATTTTCTAGAAACAGCTGGAATTTATCTAATATTTACTACTGAATTATCAATATTCATAATTAATTTCATTTAAGAAATAATATCTATTTGCATACAAAATGAAACTTGAGATTTTCATGCTGTGCAGATTTCCAGGAACTCTCTCAAGCATTCCCCAAACCTTCCTAAAAAATTCAGGGCAAACCAAATATGCAGAAAGAATCAGCATGTAAATGCAGGTGTGGGTGCACCTGGAGTGGAAGAAGTCAAAATGAAACTTTTATTATCTGAAATAATTAAGCAATCCCTTGGTTTGAGCTTTCCCTCCAAATTATTTCTTTTAAAATCCATTAAATCTCTCGAAGTATCACAATAGAATAAATATAAATGTTTAAATATTTTTAATGTCTCAACTGAAAGAAATCATCTGCCAAATTATGATTATTTTAAATCACCCTCAGCCTTGGAGCCTTTTAAGAGCTCTCTGGAGTACCTGTGTGCAAAGGGAGAAGCCAAGACTCATTTCAGCTCCATCTCCTTAAATGCAGAATTAAGGGAGCTGATGGAAAGTTAACTATTTTGGGTCAGGAGCAGCAAGCTGAGGGAAGGCAGCTATTGGCATTGCTGATGGATTCACCCAGCCCTGAGCAGGCAGAGAGGATGGAGGGCAATGCCATGAGACAAGGAGGGGGTTGCTGTAGGGGTGGAATGCTGCAGTGCAGGGAGAAAACCCTTCCCTGTGTGTGCAGGGAGTGATTCTGACTTGATGGCAGGGAGCAAAACCCTCTTTAAGTGCTGGGACTGCTGAAGGCACACAGGTCTCCAAGCAATCACACAGGGCTGAGATGGACGTGTTGGACAAGTGCAAAGGAAATGGGAGAAAATGAAATGTGTGTGTTTGGACATGGCTGTGTATTGGAACAGACCTGCAGCGCCTGCATCCCCCTACACCCTCACCCACTGCTCCAGTTTCTTCACAGGAGATAAATATGGTTACTTCTTAGAAAAAAGGATAAATATAGGACTGGTCATGAGATGCAAGATCTGCTAATTCTTGGAGACTAAAGAGAAAGAGGGACAGAGCTGCTCTTGTAGACAGGCCTTCCAAGGATGCTCCAAATTTCATACAGATGAGAAACTCCAGTATCAGCAGAGATGGCCCTGGAGACCCTGATACCCATGACACTGAGTTATTTAGATCTGAGTACTAAATTTTCCCCTTCTATTCATCCCAGACTTAGCAAACAGTGCAATAACATCAGCAAATCAAAGGAAACACAGCAAATCAAAGGAAACACAAGAAAAAGTCCTGTTTTCATAGTAATGTTACAGGTGAGCTGGGCAGCAGCAGGTCAGGGCAGGAGTCAGTGTTGCTTGCAGAAGGCCAAAACCACAAGAGGAGCTCAAGAGAAGGACTGAGCTTTCACGAGAGGCCAGACTCAGAGAGCTGCTGCTCAGGGTCTGGAGTTCAGAAACATCCACATCTGTGCTGCTGCTATGAGACGAGGATCAAAGTGGCAAAAAGTCATCACCAAAGGCACCTTCCCCTGCACAGGCTCAGGAGAGCTGTCAGCAAGGGAGGGTGGGAGGATGGAGGTACCCAGCACACCAGAACAGCAGCAGGCTCATGCTCCCCTGTGCTCACATTGATGTGCAACACCTACACTGAGAGCAGCTCACTCCCAAGGCTCTTTTCTCCCTTTTCTCCTTAGGGTCCAAACCTGCAGACTCCCTGAGCCCATTTGCAGCCTGCAGTGTTCCCAACCCTAAAGCTCTGTGCTGTGCTCCTTTCCCCACAAAAGCTGCACAGTGTTCACCTGTCAGCCCAAAAAAAGCCACAGCCAGGACCTCACCCAGCCCACCCCTGTACCCCAACTGCTGCTTCATAATTATTTTGATGATTTCAGCCATTTTCAGGCTCTTCTCAGAAATAATTTAAGGCCAGCAGAGCTTGTTAATAGGTAGAATGGAAAGTGTTCCTTTTCATTTCTCTGGCAACATTAATGTAATTATCCTGAATAATTCTCAAACTACGTGGGCTGTAATTTCAAGGCAATATTACCATTACAGAGCCCTGTTCTTCCAGCCAGCATGTGTCATACTTCCCATCCAGAGGTTATTTATCAATATTCAGAAAGGTCTTCATTTACAAACAATAGGGTCTCTCCATTTGCAGCACAGCAAGGGAGCAGGCTGGGTGTCACCAGGCAAAAAGATGTGCCATGTCCCTGGATTCTACTCCTCTGGCATAAGAAATGCAAGGGGAAAAAAAAAACCCACTGCAAAGATTAATTCCATACAGATATAAGAGCAAATATTCAGTTGGCAAGGCCAATAATTGTTCTACTATTAAAGTCTTAACAGTATCCAAATTCATTACTCTTATCTGAGCAGCCTCAGGCTCCGTTCTTTCAGAAATTAGGTTCAAGGCACAGAGCTGCTCTCTGAGCTTTGCTTAGATATGTGCCCTGACCACGACACACAGCCACCTCAGCCTGCAATAATCATCTTCTGGGGGAGCATTTCAGTTTCTCTGCTAGGTCTGTTGTAGTGGAGAGTTTCTGAGTATGGATGTGCCACTCTTAGATTTGATGCAGAGCAGTTTCTGGTCAGGCAGAGCTGTTCAGCAGCCTGGGCTCATCACAGCCTTTCCCTTTCCAACCCAGACTATTTTTATTCTGTCAAGAAAGGAGCTCTGCTTGTACTTACACTTAGGTATCCTATTATATCACAAAGTTTAGCACCACCCAATGCTCCCAAATTTAGCTGCACAGAACAATTTCTGTGGGCAGCAGATCTGTATTTTCTCCAAGCAATTAGCAGGACTCTTGCAGAACACTAACGAGGCGGCCTGTCAGCCCAGGACAGAACCATCTGCTTTAACGAGCTCTGGGGTGTCATTCTGGACAGCAACACTTCTGCATGATGCTGTGACACTCCTGAGATGGGCAGCAGGGACCTTCATCCATAATATCTGACCAAAGGAGAACTCTTGCCCTCCTCCTCCTCCTCCTGTGGTAGCATTAGGCTCTCACCATCAGTAAAACTATCCAGATCACACTAGATATAGCTGAAGACATTTTTTACCACCATGAGGGTGGTGAGGCACCAAAACATGCTGCCCAGAGAGGTCCCTCCACCCATTCTGGACAGGATTTTGGCCAATCTGATGTAGCTGAAGATGTCCCTGCCATTGCAGGGGGCTTGGCTCAGATAACCTCTAAAGGTCCCTCCCAACCCAAACCATTCCGTGACTCTAAAACTTTATGTACAGCACCCACTCTGGGACAAGCAGCAAGGAGACAACAGATCTGGTAACCAAAACAGTGAGCAATCTTTGGCCAATTTTTGCAAATTCTTTCCCTCTGCTTATATTCTGCAAGAGGTGCTAAGGCACGTGCTGTTCATAGAGCAGCTCCTGACAGAACGCAGACACTTGGAGCTGTAGCACATTAAAGAATGATTGTGCTGATATATAAACAAACACACACACTCTCACATATTTTAAGTTTTAACTGAGAATACTGGAGAAGGTTTAAAAAGCTAATTCCTTAGAAAATTAAGCTACACTGAGATTGTGTCACAGGGAAGGAAAAAAGATGCAATGGCTTGAGAAATAAATGCATGCTTGTATGACAGTAATTACACCTGACCTTTGCCAGAGAACTCAGTATGGCAGAGGCATCTTGGTGAGGATGTGTACTCCAGGGATCATGAAAAGGCCATTGTGCAAAAATTCCAGACCTGGATTTCTCTACAGAGATACACTCAAGGGCCCCTCAATCTCAGTATCTCTGCTTCAGTTATTGGCAGGGCGTCACAAAGGGTAAAAAGCCATTTAATTGGGATTTATATTTATTTCTGTAGCTATTACCTCTCAGTTTCTGAGAGGATTCCTTGTGCTCTCCAATACCTAAGCAGGGCTAGGAGCTAGGCTAGGAGGACTTCCTGTGTGTTCAACAGCATCAATAAAGGTTGCAACATCCAAGAGAGTTGCTGAGACCATTTGCACTTGCTCTGCTCTCCTCTTCCAAACGTTTATCTGATTCAGCAGTTGGTGAGGTTTAACCCTCATTGCAATGTCAGAGGGCTGCTGCTGCTCCCAAATCTCTGTGACCCCAAGAGCCATGCTAAATGTGGCTGTGAATGTTTGTTCCCTTCAGAGTACAGAAGAGAGAATCAAATGTCCTGTCCTTTCCTCCACAAAAACAGAATACAATTTGGTTTCTGGCTTTGTCTCTTTATCCTACAACCTCACAGCTCTGGTGTTGGATTCCTTGTGAGCACAGAGACCCCAGCAGCCCCCACCAGCACCACACTGCAGGAATATTCACTGCAGAGGCAGAGGAATGCAATGAAGTTCCTCTTGCAATACTCATTTCCATATGGCAGAAAAATGAGAGGTTCATTTTGTGACTCCTCTGCATAAGCAAAACATCCTGTGGTTTGGCAGTAACAGGATCTTCTTTTCATGAGTAGGACACAGGGAAAACCTTGCCACATTCGTGTATTTTGAAGTGGAATTTCATCACTGCTGTGATTAATGTCAACATCATTTCTGCCCTAAATTCTCCATTCCCTCAGGCTAAAAATACCTTCCTGGATTTCTTGGTATTATCCAATAAGAATCACAAAGGGAGAGAGGGCAAGGAGAGGAAAGGAGAGAGTGGTGCTTTTTGTCTTTCATTCAGACATTGTTTTTGGGCAAAGTGGCTGTCAGGGAGGTAAGAGAGATGTTCCAAAAAAGTGAGGGATTTTACCTGCCCCCACTTCTCCTCAGGTTATGACAAAAGTTTATGTGGATGCTTCTCAAAGAGTAGAAGAGTTTTCATGTTATGCCTCACTCAGAGCTATATTTACAATGGTAGTTTATGAAGTTGCTAACTGTTAATTTAATTTTTTTTTTTGCTTCTGCTGCTTTTTGTTTTTTTTAAGTGCCCTTGTGTCTTATTCTCATTTTCCAGATCTGTCCTGCCTTTTCCATTTCTGTGGGTCAGGGACATGCTCAAGCAGGTAAACTCCCCCTCCACAAGAGCAGGAAACATGCAAAGTGAAAAACTAAATCCCTTTCCTACAAACCCCATTTCCAAATGCAAAGATGAGGGTCTAGAGGGGAAGCCCTATGAGAAGCAGCTGATTTCAGGTTTGGTCAGCTTTGAGAGGAGGAGACTGAGGTCAGACCTCACACCAGGGACTGCAGCTCTTCCTTAGGGACAGCTCAGATCCCTGCTCTGGGTGACAGTGACAGCACCCAGGGAAGGGCTGGAGCTGTGCCAGGGAGATTCAGGATGGAGATCAGGGCAAGGCTCTTCCCCAGAGGGTGCTGGCACTGCCCAGGCTCCCCAGGGATGAGCAGAGCCCCGAGGCTGCCAGAGCTCCAGGGGCATTGGGACAGCACTCTCCAGCACAGGGTGGGATTTTTGGGATTGTCCTGTGCAGGGACAGGAGCTGGACCTCGATGATCCTTGTGGATATTCTGTGATTCCACAGTTCTAATCAATGGCTGGGTGTTTTTGTAACCCCTCACCTTACACAAGAGAAATCAATGCAGAGCATTTACCCTCAGCTGTCTGTGAAAATAAACACATGCATTTAAGAAGTGTGATATTTAAATCACAAAAAATGCATTGTAGCAGTGGGGTTAGGTGTGAATTCTGCACCAACTGTTTCTCAGTTCCAGAGCATCTGGCAGGAGCAGCACTGGGCTGTGTTCACACCAGTGCTGCTGAGCAAAGCCTCCCCCTCTCACCCTGCAGCTATTTATCATCATCATCATCCTCACACAAATCTGGGAGCAGCTTAGTATGGTGGCACAGTCTCCATCCTGGCTGCCACATGGAGGTTACAGTGATCTGCCTGCAGCACAGCAGCACAGCCTGAGCCTTTCCTGCAGCCTCAATCCCTCAGGTGGTTCCTGGGCTGGAATGGGAGCAGCTGGGGGAACAGAACACGTGTTGGGAGCACGGTCTGGAACAGTCACTGAGTTTTATGGGTTCATCATCCCAACACATAAACCTTCTCCCAGCAGGGCTCCTTCTCACTTCCCTGTTTTTATTATTGTACAGCAAGATCTGAACAGCAAATCCTCAAAGGTTAACAGGCCTGTCCAGAAAGTGCAAGAAACAGACAGGCTACAGTCCATGAATTTTAATGCTCCACATGACAACAACATGCTATTTCTGTACTGGAGAGCAGCCCACAATCAGCACTATTTCAGTAATTGGGAGAGATGACAGAGGCCAAGGAAAGGTGCAATAACAGCTGTAAGACAACCTGCCTGCAAATAATAGCAAAGACCACCATAAAGATAGGATGGCAGAGAGGGGAAATAACACAGCACAGAAACCCCAGCAAGGACACCTCCACCTGCAAAAGCCTGTGGCTGTGCTACAGCAGGACAGCACGGTTCAGATGGTGATCCCCATGGGAAATTGGTCCATCTTCCTTCCAGAGTGGTGGTGTCCACTTAAATGACACCTTAATGCTGGAAGTTACAGGTTGTTGCAAGCAAAAGGACAGAAATGCACCCACACACTTCCCTCATCCACTGGATGCAGAAGCTGGCCTTGTGCTTTGAAGCAAGGTCCTGAAACACCTCTAAACCAACATGCTTTGGGAGGTATTAAAAAGAGAAGAAAAGAAAGCTGGCTACCAGTGTTCAGCTCCTTACTGCAGTGAGTCTGCACCACAAAAATGCCCCTTACACCAGCACCCAGAGAGTGCTTAGCCCTGTCTGTCCCCAGTTATTTGCATTTCTATATAAAGACAACCCCAAGGATTCCTTAAAGATAGAATTTGTCACAATTAGGTGTTGGCATTTCTTCATAATTGCCTAAAATACTTCAATCTCAAGGAAATGTGGTTGAAAATGCAGGAAAATTATGCTGATTAGTTGCTCATAATTAGATAGATTGAATAAAACCTGGTGCTTAGCATGTTTTGCATTTCTATAGTCTTTATAGAAAATTAACCTCAAAGATATCTCTATCATTTTTTAGTTCTTTGCTATCAAGCACATCTGATCTGCAAAGGATCATCTTCATAAACAGACACCTCTTGAGGATTGCTTAAAATCATTACTGTGCCCACAAAACTGTTCCCCAGCACTCCACTTCTCCCTTCTGCTATTTGTGAATAACTCTTCTGGTTATTTATGAAGGAAATAAGTCTTATTTCTATGGTGGGGAGAATGTGGGGGGAAAAAAAAAAGCAATGTCCCATTGCTCCAAATGTCTTTCAACCAGCATTTAGCCAAAACTTTTGCTCAAAATGTTACCTGCTTCTTGATTCTAAAAGCAAGGATAGATATGTACATCTCAGCACAAAAAAGTCTTCCCCAGGGAGCACTGATGAAGATAAAAGCACTGGCAGACCCATAAACCCTGCTGCCAAAGGTTGTGGATGGATGTGAATGAAACTTCACAATCAAACTTGTGGATGAAACTTCCTTCTCCTGGTCCAGATTAAGGAAATCCCCAGGACTGACTCTTTTCCTATGCAAAATGGCCCCTTGTCATGGAAGTCTATTAATTTCATTGGAGCACACAAAATTAGCTAAAAATGCTTATGTGGACCAAAAAAGACAAAATATATTTATGGAGCTTCTTTCTCTGCAAAGCAGTCAAATATGTCTTCAACCCTATATGTAAGCACCTGTATTTACTACTCTGAGCATCTGTATTTTTTCTCTCTGTGTGAGACATTTTTCTTCTCCCTTTAGATCACCATCCCCCCTTTCTAAACCAAGAGAATATGAAATAAATATGGTTCTGCATATCAACAGTGCACAATATAACAGAGCTCCTAAATTCATAGTTGAAAATATCAAGTTTTTCTTTCTCAGTGATTGATGCCCTCTAGAAGAAATAATAATTATATGGCACAAGGAGGAGGAAAAAAAAGCATGTTGAATAATATAAGCATTTAGTCAAATCATAACTGAAACACTGAGGGGGAAAAAATGCTTTAAAACTGCTTAGCCAGAAAAAGACAGCATTATCTGTAAAATGGATGAAAAATAAACCCCCTCCAATAAGAAAAGAAGTTCAGAAATTTGTTATACGCTAATGCCATCTACCAGACATCAGTGGAAGTAACAGAGAGAAGTGTCAAAGAAACAACAAATACAACAGGGATTAAGTGAGTACTTGTGCACAGCCCCAGGTCTTTATTTTCTTAGCAAGCACTGAATTCCAAACCTTGTTCTACCTTTTCTTTCTCTCTTAGAGAAAGGACTCCAGGGCATCCATGAATGCAAATATTTATCATTTATTTTAATTGGCAAGGCTGCAGAATAATCTTTGAAATTCCCCTTCCAACACAACTTTGAGGCACAATATTCAGCTACACAACTTTGAACTGTTGTTATTTTTCTCCTGAAAGCCGATATTCTCTTATGCATTGAAAAAAACCCTTATTTTGTGTCAAATTCCACATTGTCTCAGGGCATCTTCAGCCTGCCCTGACTGTCTTGATCAGTGAGTAAAACTCAAAGAGTTTTACAAGTGGTTACACTGACAATTTAATCTCAATCTTTACCTGGATGTGGAGTTTCCAAGGACTGCCTGATCACTGTAAGGGGTTTTTACTTCTCTTCTAGTCCCAAATGGCAGATTCACAGCCAGCTCCAAACAACACCCCAAGGAGTTGTGCCAAACTTTAACAACACATTTGCTTTCCTAGGAGAAAGTTTTCCACCTTCACTGAGGATGTGGTTTTCTAACCCAAAGCTTGGGTTTTACCAGCATCCATCAATGTTCCTTTTGGACATCCACCAGAAATAAACAGCCTGTTCAGCCGCAAAACTGAAAAACAGATACAGGTGCAAAATCTGCCACTGCCATGGCATGGACACAGTGTCCATCTGCTGATGCAGAAAGCGGGAGATAGATAAAGCCACATCTAAAACCAATGTGGACCTGAAGCATTTTGAGAGGCTCAAAAACACTTCCATTTCAAAAGGAACATCATCTATAAATGTGATTGTTCTTTCAGACAAAACCTCATTTCTTCCTAAACTTATCTACCCCAAACTTCTACCTAAGCTTACCCCAAACTAATGAGATTTGTTAAACTTGCAGTCCCTAACATCTCTTCAGGAAAATACCCCAGAAATTCTGACAATTGGAAAGAACCTAATTTTCTGTTTAAATGTATTCAGATCAACAACATCTCTTTGCATTCAATTTACCCTTCTTTTACCCCCTCAAAAGAACTCCCCAGTTTTCAGAAGAATTTGCAGATAGCAACAGAGGCACTGCCCAGAGATTCTGCCAACATTTGTCTCTTTCTGCTCTTCCAGAAGGGCAGAAACAAAAGCTTTTTAGTTGCTCCACTTGGTCTGTGCCTACAATGGCAAGGTTCACTTATGAAGTCAGGCTGAATAGCCACTGATTAAGAAATTGCAGCAGTTCTAGGAGCTGCTGTTGATTCAAGGTGAGAGGAATTGCACTGAGCTGGAGTCAGCTGGCAGTGCACAAAGAGGAATTTCCATGTTGTCAAAAATCTTCCACCGTGTCTGATTCTGGCATTATTTCCTACTGGCTTGCAAAGAAAAACGGAGCCCTCATCACACTCCTCTGGTGCTTTCTTTGCTCCTTGGATGAATATTCTGTGAGTGCAAATAAAATGTTCAACAGCAGCAATTTATTTTCTGTCTCTCACAGGAAGGGCTGGAAGGAATTTTCACAGCCAAGCCTCCCTGCCAGCTCCCAGTTTCTCTCCTCCTGCCCTTTTTCTGTGTGAGATCACAGCCATGAGGCACCACAAGGCCACACCAATGTGTGTCCTGTCCCACTGCTCCAAATGTCTTTCAACCAGCATTTGTCCAAAAGTTTTGCTCAAATTGGTAATTTGAGCAAATTAAAAGTAATTGTTACCTGCTTCCCCAGGGAGCACTGATGTAGATAAAACCACTGGCAGAGCCATAAACCCTGCTGCCAAAGGTTACTTGTGGATTAAACTTCCTTCTCCTGGTCCAGATTAAGAAAATCCCTAGGACTGACTGTTTTCCTATGCAAAATGGCCCCTTGTCAGCAGTTCCAGGAGCTGCTGTTGATTCAAGGTGAGAGGAATTGCACCAAGCTGGAGTTAGCTGGCAGTGCACAAAGAGGAAAAACAGGAAATTCAGCCATGAAGATCCAGACCCAACGTTCCTGAACCACAGAGAGAGGATGCACAGGCAGCCCCAACCTGGGCAGAGAATCAATATCAGGGAGGAATATCTCAGTATTATTGCAATACAAGTCCAGGATTTAAACAGCCCATGTCAGAAGAGCTGAGACATGCCATCACAAAATTTTTATTAGCTATCCATTGGGCTTTTAAGCTCCCAGCTTCCCAGAGTAACAATTACACTTGAAACCATAAACTTTTTTTCCCCTCTGCCTCCAAAACTGCAAACACAAAGTGCAACAATGCTTAAGCTTGTTGACACTCTTCTCTTCCAGAGCAGTCACTGCCTCTGTTTTGCTTTGCTTTTCTTTCCCAGGGTTCTGGCAGCATGTGGGTTAAGGGGACAGTTATTTGAATGAAAGGCATTTCCAATAAATCAGCAGATAGCAAAAGGGAAAAAGCACTAGAGTAATTTCTTCTGCTCACAATTTCATTATGTTCCTGGCTTTCAGCCATTATAAGGTAAATCAGTCAAGTCATGTTGCACAGACATTTCTGAAAGAACAGTTCTTTAAATCACTTGGTAAGCCACACTCCTTGTTTTGAATGGAGAATCCTGCTTATTTTGTATGGCACTTCATGCCCATGTAAAAGCTGTGAAAAGGAGAGCGGCAGTCAGAGCTGGAGCTGTGATCTGGCTGCAAAGAGCACCTCATGGAACTGTCCCCAGGGCTGTCCCCATGGCCCACATTCTCCTTTCCCTGCTGCTGTCACCAGACCTGATGACAGCATCCCAACAAATGGACACACACTCCCTCTCCAGTTCCCTTTTGGCAACAAACCTTGGGATAATGCTGACCTAAGAAGGGATCACTGCTTGTAGGACCTTGGCCTGGGCAAGTCTGCTCAGCTGGGGACATTCACTAGTGTCACCCTGGTTTTTTTAAAATTTTAAAATTTTCTAAACCTTCTGATGTTGACATTCTTGTAGTAAACTTTCTCACACACTTTCTGTAAATAACTCATTGTTTTGCATTCCTTTATGGAGGAAGAGAGAGTTGATAAACTGTTAGTTTGACCAGTGTCATTGGAGAGGTGGCACTGTCACCCTCCAATCCGCTGTCACTTTTAGAAAACTATAAATGTTGGAGTCAGAAAATAAACTTCCCTTTTTTCTTCACCTTGAAAACAGCAGTGTGAGCTTGTGTTCTTTCATGTCCTATAGCGACACACCAGGGCTCTCCCCAGCTTTTCATTTCCATCTGCTGTTCCCTCACCAGTCACTGGCTCCCAGCTCCTTGGCAAACAGGGAAAAAAGCAAAAATGCCAAAATGCCCTCCTTTCACCCCTGGGGAGGCTGTCCTGGGATGAAACTCCCAGAATAAGGAAATGAAGGCTGCTTGCTGGCAAAAATGATAACAGTTCTGCCAGTCTCTTCATTCTCCTTCTTCCCCACAACACTGGTGTGATCAAGAGGAGGCAGGACAGAGATGCAGCAGAAAATCATGGACAGAGAAATGGGGGATGAAGACCAGGCAAACCCCACATATCTGCACCAGCTCAGCCCTGCACAAACTGTCTCCCAGCCATTTTAATAGCTTCAAACTTCACACACCAGCAATTAATGTTTAGTATTTTTCTTTTATAGCTCACAGCTTTCAACTAAATTCATTCAATTTCCCCCAGTTCTCACATTTTACCCCCCTCAAAGTCCCTGAAAGTACCTTTACCTTCATGACTTGGAGTCTCACACAATTTACTGAAATACTGAGGATCAGTTCTAGAAGCCACACATAAAAGCCAAACACACTCTAAGAATCTCAATTTAACCCAGCAAAAGCATCCTCCCAGGCACTCCAGCAGAGAGAAATCCCAATTAATGCCTTACACAGAAACACAAGCTCTTCATGCTCAACCCTCAGGTTCTGAGTGGGAGCCCAGTGTTTGCTGAACTAGCTGTGGCACACTTTAAACATTTAATTTCTGACTGTTCCTAAGAGTGGTGGCTGCTTGCTTTTGCCCCCCAGCCATCCACCAGCCTCTCCCTTGGCCAGGTTAGCACAGCAAGCAGCTTCTGCAGGAGGCAGAGATTCCTCACCAGTTTCTAAACCAGCTCACAGACACTTCCAGCTGCTTTTCAATGCACATTCCACTGTCAATCAAAACTACAGGGTATAATTAAGCAGGCAACAGCCAAGCAATGTCTGTCTTCCACCCAAGAACCCAATGAACAGATTAATTTACCAGTGAAATAGAGTAAGATGAATTCCTCTAAAAATAAACCCCTGAGAGACAAGGTACCATCAATTTCTTTCCTATCTACTAGCAGGTTAAATATTGTATTTTTTTTGCAAAGTGGAGTTTCAGAAGTTGTCAAGAACTCAAACCTTTCTGTATCATCCCATATTAATAATGGTGATCTCTGCTCAAGTTGCAAATTCAGCTCCTGGAGGCATCAAGGGCTCCTTCAGCCTCATGATGGGATAACACAAATGGCACCAGATGTCAGAAGAATGATGAGGTGCCACACAAACAACTGCAGAGTTGACAGAACCTGCCCCAAGCTGGTTTTAGTTTCCTGAGACCTTCTAAATACCTTGCTCTACCTGACATTTCTTTGTGCAGCAGGTATTATATTCACTTTGCATCGCTGAGCTTTAATTACTTTGACAACTTGCAGGGGACTTTTTAAATAATAATTTATTTAATCAACAGGGGTTTTTTTCATTGTAATGTTTGGTAGCAGCAAGAGATCATGCTAAGATAATGAAAAGCATTGGAGCAGCTGAAAACTTAATTAAAACACGTAAAAATTAATTATACCGCTCATCATTGATTTTGTCTGAAAAAGCTGATATTGCAAATAGGAAATCAAAAGCAAGCAGGTCATGTGGAGAATCATTGATGCAAAAGTGATATATTCCAGAAAAAATACATCCACAATGAGAGGAGCCATTCACTCCAGGTTGACAATCCCGTGCTGAGCTGAATTCCATCCCACATCACTAAATTGCCAGTCGCATCAATAAGGAGGCTGATTAAGGTGAAGCCAGAAGAACAGAGTACATAAAATATGACTGTTGTGTAAATATGTGAGATCAGAATCGCATGATCAATAAAATCAGATTTTACAGGACCTTTTCCTGCCTCTGTACCAAAAAAAAAAAAAACCAAAAACAAACTAAAAAGAGTTTAGTAGTGTAACTATGAAATGTGATTCCTCAGGCTCTCCACAAATGCCTGAGATGTGTGCTTGGATTCGGACTACACCCCTTGGTGCTGCAAAAAGGATTTATAGCATCCTTTATTGTCCCTAACTAATGAGGACCTGCTCATCCTGCACTCAGTCCAGTGTTAGGGAGGCAAGGGGAGCAGCCACATGTTCTTACCCCTTCTGCTTTATTCTGCAAAAAAATAATGTGCTCTCCTCTGTTTAAATAATAATTCTCTTTCCCTCCTGTCAGCTCCTGAACTTGTTTATAAAGCATATTATATCTATTTTCACTTGAATCAGTAGAGGCACTTAAGGTACCCTTTGAACAAAATACCACAGCACAGAAAGGCCAACCTGGTATCAGCATAAATTTTATCCACAGCTCTACCTTTGGGCAAGTCACTTAACTACTCCGAGCCTAAAGCATGGAATGAAGGAAATGCTGCTTTATCAAACTCAGCAGAAAGATTATCTAATGCTATCTAATATTTATAAAGCACTTTCTGATCCTCCAGTAAAGACCATGGAAATGTAAAGAAGTACTGACCCAGATAAGGGTTAAGAGCAGGAGCTTTTTTCCAGTGAGAGCTCTCAAATGACCTTGCAATGTTAGGATTTATTTTCAAGGCAAAGGAAGATCTGTCAGGTCTAGGAGCCACGTTTGGCTCTAACTGCAGATGACTTGCTATCAACAAGGAAACAAGTTCAGTCACTGATCCAAATGTCAGGAGCTGCCAAATCAGCGCTCTGATGAAATGTCAGGAACACTAAACGTGGTTTCAGGGCTCCACTGATTTAACAGCCAAAATGGAATCTGCTCACGTTCTTTTACTCCTCCAGGAAAATTACAAATAGCCAGCAATATATACATTATATACCCTTCTTCAATTTCTTTCAAGTTGAACAAACTAAAAAAAAAAAAAAACATCTAAATTTGAAATATTTTCATGTGCATTTTAAAGGAGTCTGGTCTACACATGCTGGAAGTTCAAGAGCACAAAGATCTCAATGAGAAAACTTAAAAAATCAAGGGTTTTCTCATACCTGTAACTGCACCTTGTGCAGGAAGATACTCTGTAAAGGGAGCCCTTCAGGTGAATCAAAATACAGTATTTAACACAATAGAATGTTCAAAGGACAGGAAGAACAAAGCAGGCACACTCAGAAAAGACAACTGTATACTTAAAGACTATTTCCTTAGCCAACAAGTAAACTAAAACCATAACTAATAGCTTTTATTTAAATTCATTAGCCTACTCCTAAAGAAATCTCTCTTTTGGTTAAAGCAGCCAGATGTTTCTAAGTAAAATATTTCAAATATTCGTATGCTGTGGTCAGAAATACTCAGTGGGGAAAGAGTGACTATCAAATTCTTGTCATAGCAAGAAAAGTGCTGAAGAATTTCAGTGCTGGGAGAAACTGCAGATGCCTCACATGTTGGGCAGCTGAAAGAAATTCTGCCCCAGCTATTAAACACAGAATAAAAAAAACCAAAAAACCACAGAATTAAAAAAATCAAACCTGTGTAAGAACAATTCCACAGTGCTCATTTCACTGACTACACAGGTATAACTGACCAGACCCAAAATCCTCACATTGTTAAGAAAAGGATTGTGCTGCACATCCCCTTTCTGCACATGTCAGGGACACACCTGGACAGGAGCAGCAGGAGCAGGAGTGGTTGTTTTGCTGCTGAGCAGCAGGAATGGTAATTTCCATGGGAAATGTGTTGATAAAAGCTGCCTGGGTTATTCCCAAACCCCAATTGTCACAGCTGCCAGCACCACCCACAATCTCTGGGTGCCACCCTGCAATGCACTCACCCTGTGCTGACACAGACTCGAGTGTTTCTCACACAAAGGAGCTTTTATGTGCAACATTTAATTGGTCTCAAGTTTTGGCTGGTACTTCAGGCTAATTATCTGTCCTGCACTACACACTGAGGAAGTCCTACTGTGGAGCTTGAAAACCCAAGTAACATCCCATTGCCAGCATGGCATTGCTTCATTTTATAATTCAACCTGGACAGCACTTCCACAGGAGAGAATATAAAAGTATCTCCTGCCAGGAGAGCACTGCCAGCTCTTTTATAAATACTACAGAAGTTTCCCAAGCAGGTGGCCCATCAAACTCAAATAATTGATCCACATCAGTTAGACCTGGAAATTCAATAGTACAGCACATCATTACAGCAGTCAACATAAGAGGAAAGTCCTTGTGGTTCCCCCTCCAGCCAGCACTTGAAAGGGAACTGAAAAGCTCTGCTCTCTTTTCAGCTTGGCATATGCCTCCTTTGAGGTTTTCAGGGAACAGCAAATACTAACAAGCCCTGTGAGAGACCCCTCCCCTAGGACTTACCTGCTTTTCTGAAACACAACTTCAGTACAATATTCACTTTTTCATTATTAGAAACACTTCAGTGTGGACAGAAGTAAATAAAGATACCTGGCAGGTTCAAGCAGTGCTGTTAAATTCCCCATTTCCTTATGGAATGCAGAGTTCTAATGGACAACTTTCCCTCCATCCAACTTCTCTGCACACTTCTCCTGGCTGCGTTACTGCGACAGTGGAACTGATTCATCTCCACAGGGGGAATGAGCAGCTGGAAATCCCTGCTGCCTCCACCCCACCTGCCAGAGGGACAAACAGCCCAGCAGGGACACCTCAGCGGATGGGGCACTGCTCTCAGCCTGATTCCAGCCACAGTGCTTCTCCCTGGCCACACACAGATGTGATTCTGGATCTCCTCCATCACTGCACCTCCCTGCCTCAATCACAACCTGATTATGTTGGTTATCATTTTTGCTTAAGCATCCAAGCCCTGAATTCCCAGCAGTTTGGCTCCCTGTGAAGTAAGGAAGTCACTCACCAACTATACATTAGGACTTAGAAAAGATAAAAGTGATGTCTGAACTACTGCAAGCACAGGAGAAAGTTCTGTCAGCCTTAGTCACTTCATGAATTATTTACTGAATTTGCACAGGAAAGTTTTCGGAAATACAGCTATTAAGGACCTGTACTTTGCCTGTAAGAGCTCTTAGTGCTACCAGTAGCCAGGGGAAATCAAGAAGTTTCCACCAAAACAGTAAAGAAAAGCAAAGCCTGATCCTAAATATGGAGTTTGTTCCTTCAGTATCACATGCCCATGCCCCAGGAAAGGCTGCAGACCACTCCATCAAGGAGATATCACTATAAACTATTGCCTACCAAATTTATTTCTTGTCTTATGATAAGCATTTCTGTTCTTAGGGATTTTTATACTCATTTGGAAACCACATCAGCTGCTATACACATAACACTTGCACAGATGCCTGCACAAGTTGTTTCACAACACTGCAAACACTGAAACAAGCTGGGTAGGCTTGCCAGGCAGCAGAGCAGGGCTGGAGATGCTTCTCCCTGCCAAACTCAGAGCCACCAAAACCCACCAGAGCACAGCCTGAGACTCCTGGCTGAAAAAGAGCTTCTCCAGAGGTGCTGAAGTGCAGGGGCTGTGCATGAACAAGACCTGTGGCACCCACAGGAGCTCAGAGCCAGATCCCAGCTCACAGGCAAGGAATGCTGGCATTGCAGAGAACAGAGGGAGAGAATTCTCTCCTCCCATCCCATTCTGAGTGCACCAAAGGACTCAGGAGCCCCACAGGGCTGCAGTGGGTGAGCAGCCCTGTCACAGCCTGTGACAGAGCCCAGGTGTGATGATGGCTTCTCTGCTGACCACGCAGATCACCTGCAGTGCCAGGGGACCCTGCACCTGCTGGGACCTTCTCCAGATGAGGTGGATGCTGCACACAGCTTGGAGCACTGCTAGAAACAAGTTTGGGAGCTTTGCTGATGGAACTTTGGGGTTTTTTCTCTCCCCTCCCTGCCAATTTTAGGGAGTGCTGACAGAGGGATCAGACCTAACATCCCGCTGGTGCCAGGAGTGATGCCAGGGCAGCTCTCCACAGAGCTCACATGGGTTAAATCCCCTTCTCTGCTCCCTAGAGAGGAATTTCGGGTGCCTGTGCTCCCACCTAAACCCTCCAGTCAATCTCATCAATGTCAAAGAAAGTCAGGGAAGGTCAAAGAACATTAGATGGAATGACATCAAGCCTTTATTTTCCAGCTTCCACCTCCATAAAATAGGTATAATCATACTTACTTACTTTCAAAGAGAATTGTAAGGCTTAATTAGATAATTAACATGAAAGTGCCTTTAAAAAGCCTATGTATACACAAAGCTCTACTGTATTATTAGTGTAGGCAGGCATGGGGAGCTCTTAGAGATTTTCTAACAGGTTATTTGTTATTCTGGGAGAAGTCTTTAGCTGCATACAGCAGTAGTATAATTATTATCATCAGATTCACTTCCTAAAGATATTTATGAAACACTGTGGAAAAAAAAAAACCATCCACTTAAGCAGCACTGAGCTGAGGTTCTGTTTTGTTGCACATGCTGATTAGGAACGTTGTTAAAGTGTTGTTTTGCCATGGTGGAAATGCTGGTGCCAGGAAATGTAGTTATATGCTTGTTACTTGAATCATCATTATTTGGATATAATTGCTAGGTATCAGTGTTTTCAACTCCTTTTTGTTTTTATCTGTGTTTCTTTGCAATGGATTTTTTTTTCTGGAGGCTGCTGGATCATTACAACAATGTGCAAAAACAGGAACCAGGCTCACACTGTTGTACAGCTGATTTTGACTGTACCATACACTCAGGAATTTCTCTCTCCTGTGCATTGCATAACTATGGTATATATATTTAAAATCACTGAATTATGACCATGAAAGTGGGGACTTCCACCAGGCAGTAACTATGCTATTCTATATAAATGTACAAATTACAAGTACTCCACCTCAATTGTAGTATTAGGGATTGGAGTAAGGCAAACTCTCTGATGTCATATAAATACTTCTGTAGTCCACAAAATTTCCATTAAGACACATGTGAGGAGGACTTCAACCTACAACCCTATTTCTTTGGTTCTTTTTCAACCAAATGTCATGGTAAATTATACCAGGTTCACATGAGCATCATAGATCTACCCTCAGCAAATTTCTCTGGACTGATTCCCATACAAAGTAAAATCAGATACAGTCTTAGTGCAGATATGTCTGCAAGCTCAGGACTGGGGCCCTAAAATTTTACATCAAATCTGTTTATTCAGAAGTTTCAGGACAGCCCAACTATTGGGCCCAGCACAGCTGCTCTTCAGTACCTAAAAATCAGGCAAAGCCAAGATTTATTTTCCACTAACAATTAAAAAAAAAAAATCTTTTTAGAGAGAAATTTTTACTGTCCATTCTGTTATAGCTCAAGGAATGAAGATGTCAATTCAACCACCAAGTTACAGAAGCTTTCATCTTTGCTTTGTATCAGCAAGAACAAGAATTAGCTGAACAAATTCTTTTCAGAGTGATGGAATAATAAAATTGGCAAGAATTGGATTCACCACCTTACAGCTTCTAATAGTCCAAATCATTATTTGTTATTTTGAAGAAATCAATAGAGCAACATATTCCCCAAAGAGAAAATATCTATAAATCTCATTTGCAATAACAAATTTAATTTTTAAATCTGTTCATTTTGATCATTCTCCATGATTCTGGTACAAAACTGGGCAGAAAATGTGTTTCCACCCAGCTCTAATTGAGTAGAAAACCCTCCATAAAAGAACAGGAAAGGAATCTAAACAACATCAAATATTTATATCATGGGAAAACATCAAGAGATCTTTTTTGCAGCTTGTACTGTATATATTCTACATGTAAATTAAGCTGAGTGGTTCCTCTTCATAGCTTCAAGCTGCTGCTAATGCTTCATAGATTTTTCAGGCAGACAAATATTGGTGAAAAGAGTTTTATAACCTTCATACTGAAGATTTATGATTAGATGTGAACTGGAAGCCTAATGCACTGACATGTGGCCTTGGCTCAGTCTCATTATAAAGTAATCTGTATCCCTGGTATAATTGCTGTTGTTTGATTGTAAATCATCCCCCCTTCCATGCAGCTCTGCCACTTTTGATGTTGGTGAAACACACGGGATCTGCTGGAATTCACGTGGCTTACACCAGAATTAGTCAGCTTGCATTAAAAGCGTTGCAGCTTTGGAAAGTGTTCAGAACTCTCTAATTTTTGCTCTCTTTCCCAATGCAAACTGGCACCACTACTTCCTGCCCTGGCTCCACTTGTAAAAATTCTCTGTCTGCTCTTTTAAAATGCTTTCAGTTGCTCCAGTTGAGGCCTCGCACTGCTCCTGCTGGAGCAGCTCACCCACAGCACCAGAACTGCAGCACCTCCAGCAGCTGGCAAGCCCCACGTCAGCAATTCACTGAGATTCCCAAACAGCATTACACTGAATTAATGCTTGTGATGGAAATGTGCCAACGCAATTAGAACACGGTGCTTACACTGTGACATTTTCTATTAGCCAGGAATGGGCGCCAGGTACTGAGCTGCTACCAGGGGCCATTAATGCACTGGGCAGGCACTTACCCTGAACAACAGACTTCAGCAGGAGCAGATGGCACAGCCCTGCTCTTCTCCTACCTGCCTGCAGCCTCCAGCCCCTGCCTGCCTACAAAAGCAACTGTGCTCCTTTAAATCACAGCGAGCTGTCATTAGCCAAGCCATCATCCCAGCGGATGATTTTCAAGCTCATGAACTACTGAAAAGTTTAAGTGGTTTTCAAAGGGAGTTAACACATCTTAGAGGGCAGGTCCGTGGTGCTGTGAACAGGATTGCTGGCTCAGAAAGTCTCTGCAAAGTACAGACTGTCAGAAATGAGGAGCATATGGCCTGGGATGGATCACTCCATCCATCCTGCTTGCTGCTGGTGTGTCAGCATCCCCTTCCAGTGACAGATAAAAGCAGAAACGTTCTGTGCTTTATCCAGACTGGCACCATGGTTCTTATGTCTCTAGGAATAATCCCTGCATGAACAGAGCAGGTTAGAGGGTGTTCCATGGAGCCAAACAGCAGCCAGGATGTGGGACAGTGCCACAGAGCCAGCCCAGCACATCCACACCCAGTGTGTGACACCAGAGAGCTGCCTGTGACACATTCTGCACCATCCTAATGGGAGAAGAGGGACAAGACCCTTTACCCTGGGCCCATAAAGCCACATCTGCTGTGAGATGTTTGCCTAAGGCTCCTTGATGTGCCTGCTTAAGCGCCTTACTGAATTCACATGGATTTATCACAACAACTCAATAATTTATGGAACGAAAGCCTAAAAGCCAGAGTTTTTCTCATTTAACCCAAAGGTGCAATTTTTGGCTAGCAGCTGAGAAAGGCTGAGCCTCTGTTACAGCTCAGCCACCAGGCAAGGAAAAAGGCACATTCTCACTGCATTACACCCAATAGGTGCATACAATTGTTCTCCTTACTGTTTCAAACAAGTAATGACCTCCACCTGTGTTTGCTACTGGTAAATTTGGGAAAAGATAAAAATATGGAGAAGATTATCTGTTTTTAAGAGCCAGTCTTTAGCTGGGATTTGTTCCCTCTTGAGGATTCTTGGTCCAGTTCCATTCCCTCACAGTTTTCTCTGTATAAATCTCTCAAACACAGGCTGATTTTGCTGGGTTTCCTCTGGAAGATGCTGCACTGGGATGGATCATGCCATCAGTGCAATATAACCTCAAAGAATTTTTGCAGCACATGTGGATTGTACTCTCTGTTCTCTACAAGAGATCTTCAGAGGGAAAAAAAAAAAATTCAGCAAGGATTTTTGGCAAGTTGATGATAGAATTCTGAGCTGGGGAGAGAGAAGCCTCAAAAAAACCCCAAAATTAGAACTGGGCTTTTTTGAGTCATGGCTGCAGTTCTGAGACGCTGTTAAAGGTGATGGCAGCCACAGGGCATATTTTAACAACACTCTTTCTCCTCAAACTGTCTTAAATTCCAGCTAACTCTGGGCATCCAGCCCAGATTTCCTGAAAACACCCCAAGGCAAAACCCAGTGAGGGTGATCTGACCTGTTCCCTCTGGCTCAATTCATGCTCTTGATGCTGTTTTGCCACCACCTTCACTCTGGAATATCCAAAATGACAACAGTGTGGGGCTACACCAACCTGCACTCACTGAAGATCAAACCCATGGTTTTCTCACCCTATTAGAACTCAAACCATTAAAGAAGCAAATCACCTCCAACCACAATAGCTCCATTATGACTATACAAATTAATTTTAACTGGAATATATATTTACTGTGGAGAACATGTGTATATACACACTCAGAAAGCTATTATGTATGGAAATATATTTGAAAATATTTGCACTACGATTATTTCTTCAGCTCCAGTATTTATCTCTTAAAAATGAATAATACATTTGAGAGATACTTTCCATTTTCAAAGCAGGAATTTTATGCTTTGCTTCTGACAATGAGTAAGCAGCAGGGATTGCACCTGATCTGTCCCTGGAGAGAACATTGCTGCTCTGATGTTAAATCCTGCAGATGGGAAGAGCAAAAATCCACCCAAGTCCACATCACCTGCAGTGATGGCTTTCCTAAAACCTCCCAGTTAACCAGGACATCTTACAGAACCACCAGTTCCTCTCCTTAGTTACATCTCCAAGGCTGCCACAACACACTGGAAATGACCCTGGAAGCTTTGCCCTGCCCTTGCTCTTCCCATGGCAATTATTTGTACTGAGGAGCTGCAGTTCAAGGAAGATCCAGCACCAAGAGGCAGGGGATGCCAGGAGCAGCAGCAGGGTGAAGAGAGAAGGGAAGCAGAGGAAAAGTCTCTTTGCTTCTGAGTTGGAGGTTCTGGGGGTACTGTGTGCTCAGAAATGCCAGGAGCAGATGGCAATGACAGACTTTTTCATGGTTTTCCCTCTTTTTTTCTTGCTTTCCTGAAAAGCAGCTTCACAGAGCTCCACGTTTACCCCAGATCTCAACTTTTCCCCAAAGAACTCCCCCTTCATCCTGCCAGAACTACAGATTTTTGGCTTTGCTGTTGTGGCATGGGGGATGTCAGTGAGAGCAGTCTGGAGAATATTCCTGGGGCTTTTCCTCCTCCCATTTGCTCCAAACCTTCCAAAGGAACAAAATCCCCATCAACCTTGCAGCCTGAGAACCAACATCACTCCCTTCAGCATCACTCCTTCCTTGTGGGCTTGGTCAAGTGGAAAAAAGAGAATAAAATCCCATATGAGAATTGACCCAAACTGGCACCACCTCACATCTGGTGGGAAGAACCAGGAAAAATTACACGGGAATTTTAAATTTTTCACTATGGTTTTTATCTTCCCTTTCTAAAATCTCAGTGTTTGCTTTATGTTTTAAGCTTCTGTGCAAAGAACAGCCTGAGGGAGGAACCAAAGCCTGGTATTCCAGAAAAATACTTCACCCTTTTCCTCCTGGAACCACCATTATCCCCTCAGCTGAGATTCCACCCCTGGGTCCATCACCCTGAGCACAATCAATGTTTAAAACATTTGAAACCAGGACTGTCACAGCTCAGGAAATGTACAGGATTTAATGTCTACAGAAGCACAAAAGCACTGTCTTCAGAGCACTTAACATATTGACAAGCTGTGTGAAAAGGGAACATTTTTCTCCAAGTTTCCAGTTATTTTGGTTCCTCTGAGGAAAGCATCTCTATCACAATATCCCACCCAGACAGGGCCCCTTGCTGCTTCAATAGCCCCAGATGCTGCAGTCATCTCAGTGCACTTTATATCAAAATAAACACACCAATTAATCTAAACTGAGTAAGGAAATAAAAACTTCAGGCAGGGAAGCATGTTAAACACAGCAGAGTATTTTCCAGAGAAGAGCTTATACACAGTAAAGGATTTAACTCCCAAGCTTTTGGTTTAATAATTTGAAAATGAAAAAAGAGCAATCATGCAAGCAAGTGGCACTCTCCTTAATTAAGGAAGTCAATTCAGAATCAATAAAAGGGCAATTAATCTGTGGGTGCCACTGGCTCTGAATTATGGTGATAGCCCTGAAGAGGGGACCCTGTGACCTCCCAACACTTCTCCCAGGGTCTGAAGGTTTTCACACCCTGATCTGTTATTTTATGACAGACACAGTGTTAGAAAATACACTGATGGATGTCAGGAAACACTGAAGGAGGAGAGAAGTGAAAAAAAAAGCCCGTGTCTTTTGCAAAATTATTGTGATGGAATTTGTCATTGTTTTGGATCCTTCAGAGACACACTGAAGGGAAAAAGGGGATTCAGAGAGGGGCTCATGTGCTCTGCTGGGGACTGAGCAGCAGGAGCTGGGGTTGCTTTGAGCCTTCTCCTCCTCAGGGTTTTCCAACAGATCCCTAACAGGCTTTGGAGAGGAGGAGCACACAATTCAGCACAGTCCCCCTGTCCCTTTCTTTCCATTCTGTGGGTAAAAGAGGGCAGTGCAGGTTTTGGAAGGGGAAAAAGCAGAGAGCCCTGCACAGCATCAGTGCCCCGGCTCCCTCCCACACCTGGCACAGGGGATTTGCATTATTTGTATTACACAAAAAGGAATTACTTGGCTTGTTTAGGGCTGCAGTTTAGCAGCTCATGAGACATCTCAGTGCTGTGGAAGGGAAAGGCAGAGAAGGGTGGGTTGTGTGGAGTGACTCCCTCCTCAAAAGACAATCCCTCTGACTCCACTGGCACTTCATTACTTATGGAATATGGGGCCACCAGAGCATGATAAAATATCACACTCTGAGCCCTTGTACAATATTATATTAAAGAATATGTAAAAAGCCAGATCCAGGGGAAGCAGAGGTACCACTAAGCTGCAATCCAGGGGTGGCTTAAGAAGCTTATCTGCATTGTTCTGTACCACTTTCCACTGACAACTCTAACAGTCACTCTAGGAAACATCTTATTTCCTCCACTGTGTCCCAGGCATCTCCAGCTAATACCACATCCAGCAGAGACCTCATTACAGGTGTTTTTTTCCCAGCCCATACCCTGTGAAGCTCAGTTTTGACTGACACAGCCCCAAATCTGAGAACTCAGACTTGATCTGTCTCTTTGCTTCTATTCTTTTCCTGGTACAGGGTTACAGCTGGTGTTTTGGTGCCTCCCTTTGCCTCTCCTTTATTACCAATCCCCTGCCATCAATTCTAAGTTAGACATTTCACCTTCTCTGGCAGCAGCTCTCCAGTGTGAGATGACTAACAGACATTAAATTGTTAGTCTTATGTTCCCTTTAAAATGTGCTCAGAGCAAATGCTAATAGCAGCACATCTCAAAAGACTCCTACCAGCATTTGTCTTGATCTTTCATTACCCATCTGTCAAAACCCTGGTGACAGCTACAAGTTTAAATCAAAGTTCAGAGGCACCTGTTAGTTTCAAAAAACTTTTGCCTCCAAGGCCTACATTTTAAGAAGCTGGGTGTGCTTGCCAAGTCCCAGCATTTGAAACGTTGGCAGGAAATGAAGTACGTGGGCATTGTACATGGAGAGAAAAGCAAGGCAATTTTCCATTTAATAAACACAAGGGGACAAATAAATCACAGCCCCTGGGCAGAGCATCCAATAAGTTTACTCTGTACCTCCTCAGAGGGGCTCATGACAAGCCAGGCAGGGTAAAGTGACAAAGAATAAAGGAAAAGAGGCACCAGTGAAGCAGCTGGAGCCACCAGAAGTCAGGAGGCTGCTGTTTTGAGAGGCTGGAGATCATGAACCTGTGCTCATCTGATCACAGAGGGGGCTGCAGATGCACCTCTCTGCTCCTGGAGCTGGGACACAGGCTGTGGGTGGGTGTGAGGGAGGATCATGGAGAAAAACAACACAAGAAGGCTCTGAATCCTCTCCAGAAACTCCTTCTTCCCCACTGGAGTCTCATCTCTGAATCTGACCTACAGTTTTTAGCCTTTGGTATCTAAACTCAGCTCTCCAGACTGTTTTGAACAGAAATCAGGCTGAAAAGTAAACTCAGAACCAAGTAAGAAACTCTCACCCCCAAAAGAGTGGCAAGACTTTGGTGGAAAAACAACCTTTGTTCAAACAACTGGCAGCTGTTAATCACAAAATCATCAGCCACAGCCTGGCTCTGTTTATTCTGCCAACTGTTTGTTGTGCCTGCTGCAGACTCTCACACATTTCCAACAGTTGCAGCACATTTGCCACTTTTTAAAATGGTTTATTTTAATTTGAATGTCTCTCATCTATTGAAAAAACACTTGGAAACATAGTACTGCCTACATCTTCCTGGCCATTTCTGGATACTGATGAATGCAAATGCATGCCAGTGTGTCCTTCAGAAAGGACAGAGCTGGACAACTGCTTCACCAGATATCCTAAAAGTTTGCTAGATTATGCACAATTTACTTTCTTATAAGCATAATTTTGACATAAAATATTAGCTCTGGATTTCTATTCACACTTTCCTATTTTTTCAGGAAATTCTTACTTATACCAAACAAAACAATTCATGGTCATCACCTCCCAGCTTTGCACTGAAATGGGTAAATAGTTTGCAGCAAAGCCAAGCAGCGCATTCCTGAGCAGAAATCATTTTTGCAGCTCCATTACTTGCAATCAACAAGCAATGCTATGCTTCAAGGGTCAATCCTGATACCCTGAATAGAAATTCTGTTTCCCCTTCTCTGTCTTGTCAGAGACTCAGCTCAGTGTGTGCCTTGCTGCTAATCCTGTGGTTTTTTATCCACAGAACCTGGAGGTCACATCAGAGCTGGAGCTGCCAACCTCAGTGACCTGTGCATGTCCATGGCCTGATCAACCCTCCCTCAGCTTAACCTTCACCCTGTCTGCCTGCTCCAAGCAGCTTTAAAAAAACAACCTGGAGTTTTGTTCTAAGAAATGAGAAGCTCACAAAAAAACCAAAAAAATCCCAAAAAAAAAAAAACAAAAAAAAAAAAACCAACCAAACAACAACAACAAAACCAAACAAAAAACAAACAAAAATACAAAAACCAAACAAACGAAACAAAAAAAACCCAAACCAACCCAAAATGCACCAGTGCCTGCAAGAATCTGCCTCACTTCTTGTGCCACTCTCTGAACTTAGACCTAATAAATCAAGAGCAGGCTATAAGCCAAGCAATGCATCTTTTTCAGAGGGTGGCAGAATACAAATGCAATAATTCGTTCTGATTTTGGTGTTTGATTGCTGAGCGTGAGACAAGGCTCAAACAGAATGTAACTTTTAATTACACCATTCTGTGGCAGTTCACTGCAAAGCCAGAAGCTCTTTCAGGGCTGTGCAAATGTTTGCCTCATTCCTGATAAAGCCTGAAATATGTCATGGTGCCTTCCATAGCCTCTGGGCATAGTCTGTATTCATTCTTGCAGATCTCACTGTTGATTTGCTATATTTTACTACTGCTACCCTGGCAACCCTAGGAAACATAAAAAGCTGATTTCTCTGTCTCTCATTTATATAAAAAAAAGTATTGAGATACTTCTAAATAAACAACACCTGCTAACTAATACAAACTCATGCTAGAGTTTCATATGGATGTCATTATGCAAATTATGGTTGACCGAGAGTAGCAAATAAATGCACCCCAGAAACTCTGCACTTTCTCTGCAGACATTACACTGAGCACTGCACATGTCTCTGTGGGAAATTCTTGACATAAATATGGTGGCCTAAGGCTGTAGGAATAAGGTAGGATTTGAACTGAATATGCTATGGCTATTTGAATATGTTTTATGTGTGTAATTGAGGGTGGAAATATTCCCAGTTGATTTTTTGTATTTTTTTTTTACTTAACTATCTCAAAGATTAATTGATTCATTCACATAAACCTTTCAAGCCCCCCCAATAGGCAGCAATATCCATTTGTGAACTTCAGGACAAACTTAGAGCCACTCACATTTCCATATCTCCCATATTCTGCTGAAAACCTCCACCAATTTAGCAGTGTCTGTCACTGAAGTGAAACAAAAGCATGAAGAACCCAGGAAATCTCAGGTTTTAGACAGTCACTCCTTCATGGTAATTAGAAGGAGCCAGTTGATTAGGCTCATCATGATTAGGTTAAATGAGCCAGCCTGCCTTTGAGGCTTACTGGGGCAGCTCTCCTCCCAGAGCAAAGTTCTCACTTTATTTAACACTGATTTGTTAGGACCATACTATGTTATCATCATGTCCAGCATCTGCTTTGATCATTTTCTTGCCTTCTCATCCTCAGAATAGCCAATTTTCCAGACTTGGAAATCTTAAACACTTATGTCAAAGAGGAAAAAAGCAAGATGGGATTGTGTCTGTGTGTATAACTTCCCATCAGACACTGAAAGGTTTTATGCAGGTTTCTGGGTACAAATTACATCTGTTCACACTGAACCCCATCACCAAATTACAGAGGTTTGAAGCAGGGGTTGTCCTCACCTCTCCATCGTTCTGACTGCCAGAATCCCTGAATAAACCACCCTCCCCAGCCCAGCCCAAGTCCTGAGTGTGTCTGTGCTTTGTGTTTTTGTGGGGCTCCTGCCATACAGCAGGACTGGGTGCTGTCTTTATCAGAGCAGCCAGGGAATGCATTGCTCTGCATTGCACAGCAGGGTCAGGAGAAGCCACAGTGCCTTGAAAAGAGCATCTACTCCCCATGTCAGCAGTTCAGGACCTTAATTTTAATGTCTGATTCACCCTTATGTCTTAAAGGGATTCTCAGGCCATTTCACGTATCTTTAATTTCAAATCTCGCACAAGATTTAAATGCAAACATTTTCTTCTCAGAGCCCATGAATGCCAATGTGAATCAAGCACCACTAATGAGATCATAAATTAGGCATTTATGTCCCTTCCTGCTAGAGAAATGGCACGACCTTGAAGCATAATGGAATGTGCAGTCCACACCTCTCCCAGGAAAAGCCCTCCCACTCTCCAGCACCCAGGGAAGAAAGCTACACCACTTTCCACCATAATTACCCTGCTGAGGCCCAGGTGAGCCTGTCCTGGATGGAGACCATCCTCCTGTGTCCCAAAAATGTCCATCAAGGTAATACAGTCTCCGACAACACCTCCAGAAGGAAATCAGAACTGTACACAGAGCTTCCAGAATCCTTGGGAAAGCCTCATTGCTGAGCTTTCCCCCAGAAATCCTCACTGAAATCACTTTACAACCACACTTGTCCATGTAAGCTGGGCTTAAGGAGCAGCTCAGGTTCCATCAAACATTTCTGCTTGAAAAGTGTCACCCTCCTGCTCTCAGTCATACAAAATGAGCCATTGTCCCTCCCCAGTCTCACATTTTCTCTCAGGGAAGGGAATGCCCCCGAGGCAGTGCTGGCCAGGTTTTCAGCTTTGTATTTTTCTCTGGGTTCTCAGAAACATCTTTCCACAGCCTGGCCAAGGAATACCCCCAGGCAGAGTCACATCTGGACCAGCACATAAAGTTAAGTCAGCTCCTCTGAAGTACAAAACAAGCACAGAGCCCCTTGACACACAGCTGAGGGCTGTGGGTGCAGATTTTGGATGGAAGTCAGAATTCAAAGCAAAGTTTAATGGCAGTTACTGTTCAGAAACAAGCCTGCCTTGTTATTATTTTTAGTACATTTCTCAGACTTGTCATTATATACTTCTGATTTACAGTTTTAATGCCAGGCAACGGTGTTACCTTTATCCTTCCCTGCAGGATTACGTGAGAATACTCTTTAGAGAGAATATCACACTGGGCTAAGGTTAAAAAACAAGACATGCAGCAAGCCCCAAGGTGCCTTCCCATATCTCTGAAATATAAATGATTCCCTGGCATAAAAGATTCTGAAATACATAGCCATAAAGTCAAAGCTCTGCTAAGCAAATAACAAATACAAGAGGAAGCTCTGCTTCCAAAGGCTCTGAATCACAGCGACAGCTACAGTACGCACCAAGCTAAAATATTTCCAAAAAAGCCAAAAGCTGTCAGCAGAAGGTAGCAAAACATTGGCCAGTTCTTAGACTTTGATTATAATTCACACAGAAATACACACTAGGGGGATGGACCTACAGCTTGGAAAAAGTGCAGTCTGTGTTTCTTGGAGACTTTTATGTCCAGGCATTGGAGACTGAGGGTCTTGCACCCTGCTGCAGTGACACTCAGTAACTAACAGGTAACAGCTACATACCAGCAGGTAGCAGGATATCAGATGGTTTGGGAATTTCTTCCTGCCTCCTGAGAGCCAATACCACTGCTGGATACCATCAGTCAAAACACACACTCACTCTGCCTTAAAAAATTCTCTCCATTAACAACTGCAGAATAAAGAAAACAGGCATTGAAGAAATTGGCCACTGTCTGTGGCATGGAAATGTTCATGAGCACACCTTTGTTTTAGGATTCAAAATGAGACCACAAGCCTCATTTTTCTTTGACAAAAACCATTTTTCTTTTGCCAAAAATGTAAGAAAACCTTGCATTTAAAAACCCAGTTGGGAAAATAGTTTCCTGAAGATTTAACAAAGCTTAAACTCCCACTGACACGCAGCACACCCGAACATAACAGTTCCTGTGTTCAAGATGAGCCTTCCAAATACACCTCCAGCCATGGGCCAAACAGTGATTTGGATTTCCCAGTGCAGATGTGGATTCCTCCATCCACAAAGAAGACCCACAGCGGGTATTTATCAGCTCAGGGGAAGAGGGTAAATTCACTGCTCCAAAATGAACACTTCCCTGGCTGCTTTAAGGAAAAATTAAGGAGCAAAGGAAATTACTCCTGGAGACAAGAGCATAAAAACCCCAAGAGTTTAACACAGAACCTTCAGGACCAGGGGAGCAAGGTTTGAGTTCTTTGCAGACACAAGGTCAGGCAGGATTTTGGCCATCTCAGCTGCATCTCCGGCCAAAGCTGCAGGAAGGAGCAGAACCTCAGCCAGGTTTGTTGCCCGTGGATGACCAGTTAGCAACCAGGGATTTTCCACAGTTTCTAAGGACATGAACAACCAGCAGGGATGAAACACAGCAGAAGTGGGAATTTGGGGGTCTCATTTCCATCCAGAAGGAGGAAAGTCTGAGCTGTCCCAGTGACAAGAAGGAATGTGCAGAGGAACTCAGCACTCAGGTGTGCACACAGATGGGAGGGGAAATGTGCTGAACAACATCAATATTGGGCCATAGTCCAGGCAGGAATCACTGCCACACAGAAGTGTAAACACTCCCACACCTTCTCTAAGCCCTACTCTCTATTAGTTTAACCCGTGTCACTGAAATTGCCTTTTTTCCTGGTTCTTTTTTTTCTTTTTTTTTTCCCTAGGCATATAAGCCTTTTGGAATGTGAAATACTTGCCAGGAGACATAAAGGATTAATGTCAGAGGTCTGACATACAGCACGAAAGACAATGAGCCAGACTTCTCCCAAAATCTGAAACACCGACTGCAAGGTATGTCCAACAATAATAATTCTTATTCCAGATTCTGGGAGTTACTGAATTTTTTATCACAGTGAATTTTTATTTTTTAATGACTGAGGATACAGTGAGTTACGTATTGAGCAACTCAAGCTAAAGGTGCACAGCTGTGTGTCTGCTGAAGGCGTATATATGAGATTATGCAGATCATTACCCAGTAACTTCAAGCACTGTAACATGCTACACGCTGAAATACCCTGTAATCTGCTCTACAAAAGAAGTCACAGTCAGGAGTGATCAACCTGATCTGCCTGACAAAACCCTACAAAATTTCCAAAGAAAGTGCAGACCAAGGGATTGTATTCAGAAATCCTGACAGAAGCCTTGTTTTCCCTCCTTACCTTCTGTAATTCCCTACAAGGGAGTAGAAGCTGCTGCAGGTCCAGGATTTAAGGCACTACCCCAGCAAAAAGCCCTGGGAAAATGACTGTACACAGCCAACACGTAATCATCCATCAAACCCAGCATAAAAATCTGGCAATTTTCATATTAAAAGTGCCAGAATGAAATAAGCAGTATCCTGAATGCACATGCAAGTGTTTCAGTGTAAAGTAAGTAAAAAGATGAAAAAGAAAGCACCCCTGTTTGCAAAACTAATCCTTAAAAATCATGTGCAGCCTCAAAAGATTGAGTAAGAACACACAGGCACCAGCATCATTTGTCACCAGCAGGAATAGTGGCTCATGGTCATATTGCATAGAAAATTAATGCCACATACAATTCTAAATTCAGGTTTGCTTTCCTATCCCGTATTTATTTATGACAAAGACAGCTTTGGGAAGTGGAGATGAAAATATCCTTTGTAAAAAAGAACACAGTTCAGCACAGTGCTAGAGCACTGAGGCACTTCAAATTTGCCTGGCATTGTTCAGGCACCCAAACTCCAAGAAAAAACCACCAAAATCTTCAGAATGCAAGAGCAGCTTTCTCTAAACAAGTAATCCTACTGTAGATGGATCTTTTCAATTCAATTTCCAAGCAAAGCAATGTTTTGTGATTTAGTCCCACTAAACCTTAACAAAACAGCACAAGGAATGAATCTTAAACTCAACTGCTGATACGGTCTATCAATATTAAAATAATCTGGCATGGACTGGCTTGCTAATAAGCCAGCATTTCAGAGATGTTGCAAAACAAAACTGTCTTAAATGTGTGATTTGTGGCGGATATAAAACATAAAAACTACAAAGCAAAAAACCACTGTCATTGTCACAGCAAGATTAAAAAAAACAATTACAAGGCTGAGTACATTAAATTAAACTTGGTGCAGTCATTCCTGACAGAAGTCCTACTGTTGCTAATTGCACATATTTGGACATCTAATTGTTAAAAATATCATACTACAAGTGTTTGATGTATTCCAGATTCTGTTACTGAAAAGCCATACAAAATTCCCAACAGAAATCTCAGGTTTTGTTTTAGCATGAGCTTCTGTATTTGATTCATTGCTGCTTCCCTTTTTACTGTTTATTGCCTTGGGATCAAGGATCCATTTTGTAGTGGAAACAAATTCCAAATCATTGTTTGTGTGCAGCTTTACCATGAGAGACACAAGAGCTAGTGCCAGAATGATTGAATCCCATTATTCTCCCCAAATTCCTGTTCCTCTGGGGATTCCAGAGCCACAATGTCAGATCTCAATGGTTTAATAAGGCTGCTGCTGTCTACCATGGCTTTATCCTGCAGTCCCCAAAACCCAAACTGGACAAACCTGCCCAGCACAGGCCAGCAGGCAGACCCCAGGTGAGGAATGAATTCTCAAAGATCCTACAATAAATGACACCTCAAAATGGATGTAGTGTTAAAGTGCTCCAAATCAACTGCTATGAAACTCCAAAACAAAGCCATGCACCACCATTTAACTAATCAACCAGCCAGTGATTAACCAGCCAGAGACAGAATCTATAAAGTCCTGCTTGCGTACTTCAGCCCAAGCAGGCTGGGGCAAAGCAATTTCTTATTATTTATAAGTAATAATAAAATTATTATCATTATTCTTATTATTAAAATTATCTTATTATTATTCAGTAGAAATACTCTTGCTGGATTGTACACAACTCACTGGTATTCACACATTCTTGTCTTTCAGTGAGGGCTCCAGATGTTTCAATAGATTTACCAAGAGTTACATGGTCACTGTCACATTCACAAGGTGATACTTGTGAGACACAAACCCATTTGTGCTGCTGTTCCCTAGAGTGAACCTCCTGTCCAAACCACACCTATGCCCTGCACAGCAAGCACTCAGGAAAATCCTCTTTTCTCTTGGGGAAAATACATTTTAGTAACTGAGTTTTCTACTACAGCACCAGCACAGTTTCTGCCTGACACCTGCCATTTCCAAAATGTGTGAAGAACATAAGCACCCAATTTCTAGGCAGTGAAAAGTGACATTCTGGGGCTTTAGAAAAGTGGTTTCCTAATCTGTCCATCTGAATTGCTGTCGAGGATCCTTTATGTTCCCTTCCAATGCAGGATTTTTCCTCTGAGCTTCTCAGGATCAGTAGAGACAGAGGTTGGCAGAGGTTTGCAGAGCAACAAGTCTGCAGGACACTGGTGTCATCACTGACCACAGCTCAGTCCAAACCTTTTAAGCAGATAAATTAAAGCACATGAGAACTTTTCTTGAACTCAAGGAAATTCTTTGTGTGCCTCTGTGTCCTGCTGAACCAGAAAAGTGCTTGGCCCTTTCACACAGCTGTAGTTTGGAGGGAAGAAATTTGTCATCAATATACGCCTATATATAATTTCTTGGTACACCAGGAAAAAAGTTACTATTCTTGTTCAGTATCTTCAAAAAAGCAATTTTGCCAGACTCCAGTGCAAATCAGTTATTCAGGCATGTGAGTGGCAGCTGGTGGGATCTCCTGTAGCAACCCTCCTGTTCCTCTCAAATACAGTGTGGAAATTTTTAATCACTGCTCCTGAAAAAGCAAACTCCTTAGTGAGCCTTAAAAGAGTTGCATGTTTATGAAATGTCAAAAAAAGTTGTCCAGAAAAACTTAACACATCTCCTGTGTATTCAGTCACATTTTTGGTGACTGCTGATGTCAGATGTGTGCTGGTGTCACATCGCTTCTGTGGCTTAACTTGCATTAAAACCTTCTGAGCCCAACAGAGCTCCCGCCCCAGCTGCAGTGCCCCAGGTGCCTGCTGTGGTTATCTCACCCTGCTCTGATAAAGTCTGAGTGCAGAAGCAGAACTCACCACCAAAACCTCAAGCCATGGTCCCCACATCCTGAGAGTCCGGAGGGAACGCGGTGACCGCAACTGCCGCGCATCCCGAAAACATTCCCGTTCTGGGAATGCCAGACATTCTGATTAATTAATTAATTAGGCTTGGCAGTTTGTTGGCCATCACACACCAGGTGCCTCCTCCCTCTCCAGGGGCTGGATGCAGCAGGGCCACCACCCCAGGCTGCTCAGCAGTGGCTCTCTGGTGGCCTCATTAGCTGAGTTCTCACAAGAGAAGCAGCCGAGCAGCGTCCCAGATTTCCAGGCACCAACTCTGACATTTATAAAGGACTCTCAGTCGTGTCAAGATCAAAACCTCAGCATTCTTTCAAATCTCACAATAACTCTCAAGCACCCTCAGCACAAGGCTTGGGAAGAAACCCCAAAAAACAGCAACGACCCACAAGTGAAAATGATAAAGCTCTTATGAAACTGGAGGAATGATGGGATTTCTCCCCCACCTCCACCTCACTCCAGGCTTCATTTAATTTCTGCAATGTACTTTGCTCTCAGAGAACACTAATCACATTACCTCCTGGTCAGGCCTCATTTGCAATCACTGCAGTCCTTCCCATCAGCTCCTCTTGCCAGCAACTTACTCAGTTGCTTGTGGCTCTTGTTGGACTCTCAACCATCTACTCCTGTGATTATATTTAAATGCCAGTGCTGTACAAGCCCACTCTGCATGTTAGAGCATCATCCTCCAGCCAAGCTTAACCAGAAATTGTCTCAGGGCTTGCAGTCTGAATTATTTGTTCTGAATTGTAAAAAGGGTCTCTTTTGTTTTATGGATTTTGCCATAAAAACTATTGATCAAAACTAGGTTTTTCGTGTGCTTACACTTAAGAATTGCTCAAAGTGGGAGTCTCTCTTGGTCACAGCAAATCTTATAAATAGTACAGAAAGATACATCAGAAGTTTTGTATTTGTATATGTCAAATTCTCAAGCTGTTCTTCATTAATAATTATCTATTAGAGACAGAATGACCCATGGGTCTCTCCCTTCTCTATAACCACACATTCCCTGCTATATGAGTTTTAAATATTGCTATATGAGTTTTAAATAATGCTTTTGCAGCCTAACATGTTATTTTACATTAAACCCTGCTCTTATAAAATCTGGGTAACTTCATGCCTAACTAACACTCTGCAGCTTATCTACTGGCAATATTTTAGAAAAAATCCCAAAGAGCTGAATACTTGAAACAGGCTGTGTTCTTTCTGTCTTGTTGTAATAGCTCTATTGATAGTTCCCACCTAGAGTAAGCATCAGAGTCCCTGAAGTACACATGAATCAAAGCAAAGTGATGAGTGTACACATGGACAAAAGGATTGATGAATTTTCTGGGTTAAAAGGTATACAGCCTTCTTACAAACAAAGTCTTTAGACAAGTAAGTATTTTCCTTGGGTTGATTCATGGCCCTTTACTTTTTTTTTTTTACTTGTTTATTCCAAACATAAACCAGCTATTAAATCCAAGCTGTTCAGAAATATACAATTGAGAACATTTCAACTATAAACAATCCTTGCAGATTTACTCTATGAAAACCATAAATGAAAAGCAGAGAGTGACTCTTCAAGACAATGAAATCACAGACAAAATAGGCAGGAAACAACTTTAAGAAGAAACAATAAACCACACATCACCATTCCAGACCTGCTTAACAGCATTCCAGGGCTTCATAAAATGAAACGAGCATCAGCCATAAGAGCAGATTTTTAATTAGCAAACTGATGTGTTCTATAGAACAGAGTCACATTACACTGTGTTCACAATCTCAGGTGTGTTTATATGACTTACAAAAATGACATCTTTCATTCAGCCTCAGCTGGGCAACTATATGCAGCAAGAAATGCAGGTTTGTGTTTACATAGCTGAATTGTGATTAATGTGCACCATATGGAAGCAGGGGCCAGCCCCAGTGAACACTTGTGTCTGCACAGGAACTCAGAATGCCTTTGTAAAACAAGCAAAGTGGAGCTTGTAGGGGATGGCAAAAAAAGGATTAAATCACAATATCCACCAATGGGTTGGCAACTTCTAAAATAGCAACACTGGCAATTAGAATAAATACAAAATCAAACATTAACCAGGCAAAATAATTCTGCAAGCAGCGCTTATGAGCGCGGTAGATAATGGGGACAGGTACTTAGGGCACGGGGATTATTTGTGGGTTTTCATTACTAGAAAGAACACAAGCCATATTTCATGGAGCAAATTGCATAACCAAACTGAAAGATTAAGCTTGTAAATTAATTGGAACCAGGAATGCACAGGAATGGATAATGAATGCCTTGTTCAGGCAGCTCCTGGCATGACACAGAGCCAGTGGGCAGATCCTCAGGAGGTGTCTGCAACCCAGCACTGCTCTGGAACCATCCCCAGGGCTGAAAATACCCTCCCTACTGCCCAAAGGCAGCTCCCACCCTCCTGTGTGCCTGGCCACAGGGCTGGTGCAGCTAACAAAGTGGAATAAAGGTATTCCCTGAAAGCAGCAATGGTATTTAAGCAATACTACCCAGATTCTTAGTAGTTGTTGGGGCTTTGCTCTATTTTTGCCTGTTTGGCCCTGACATTGGAGCAGATGCAAATTTCTGGATTCCTGCTAAGTCTCACTAATTTGAAATAAATGATGTATAAACAGGATTGAAACAGCAGAGCCACAGACCACAACCTTTGCCTCTGGTGTGTATCACAGAGAGGAGAACAACTCCAGTCTAGCAGCTAAAAAAGATTATTCTCTTTTATTTAGAGCTGTTGGACAGAAAAGAGATCATGAAGTTGCCACCTGCCAAAAATACTGAAGCTGTCCTGCCTAGCACCACAGCACAGATCTTTCCTGTAACCATTCCATACAGGACAATCACAGTTTGCAGCTGCTGGCTTCAAGACTGAATATCTCCTACTGTATAAAGTGCCTAAAGCAACAATTTTTGGTGGGTTTTATTTGTTATTTTTTTAGTAAGATAGGAAGAGTAAAAAAATAATGATAAAGAACTAAATAAATAATAACTTCACTTTTCTAGCATTTCACATGCAAAGGCTGTAAGTTTATTAATCCCAAAAGAAGAGGAAGGTTCATGGCTTGCAGTTCTGAGAAGTTTATTTTTGTAAGAATTGAGCCCCAAGGGCCCTAAGTGAATCTTGTTGAGTTGGGCCAAGTTTGACTTTTAAAACCACAGGACTTTCCACCTTCCTGTCTCTTTTACAGCACTAATCACAGGTGCAGAACTGCTGAAAGCTGGATCAAAACCGCAGGCACAGGATCGTATTTGACACACGATCACTCAGCCTTTGGAGCTCACAACCCTACTTGACCTGGGACTGAGCAGCCCCTTTTTCTGCAGAACATTCAATTCCTGCCAAACTTGGCCACTTGAAAGGGTGTTACACACAGATTGACACTGACAGTCATACAACACTTAAACTACCCCAAACATACCAAGAACAAGAAGCAACCTGTAAAAAAATATGTATAAACAGCTCAAGTTCATCTTGAAGGAATCTGCTTCCACTTGTAACTCTCTATAAAATCTTTAAAACAGACTAAATTTCTAGAAGCTGAAACAGCCTGATGGGTGATGCCTCTGCCTGATTTTCTACAGAGTAGATAAAGATTTCTTTCAAAGTACTGATACATGTGTAGGACTGGGTACCTGAGGCATGAGTGCACACCTGGGGAGCACTGATGCCCCCCTGTCCCCCTTTCCCATGACATCCCAGTACCTGTGTCAGGTTTGATCATCATTCTTCTAAAGGAATTGCAGTAACAAGAGCCTGGCTGGCACATCCTGCCCAACTTGGGCTTGAATTATTCATCCTGGTCTCAATGAGAGGGCCCCCAGAGCAGGAGCTCTGTGCAAAGGAGCCGCTGGAAGTTTCTGCTGTGAGCTACCCTTGACATGAGCCATGGAGAAATGGGTCAAAGGGGCTCTGGCAATGGAAGAGACCCAGCAGTGAACACGGGAGACATCTGAAATCCATGGGAAGTGGGGGATTACAAGAGCTCCTTGATGACAGAAATCATCAGGATCATCTGAATTGCATCAACAGAAAACTCATCCATTTTGTCGGCACTTCTATTTGAAACTAGACCGCCAATTTCTTTTGCCAATGCAAAATACTAAGAGCAAAAATATAAAGCCCTCTCTTCTCTAAACATGAATATTTGGGCAGAATTTATGGCACCCAATGCCCTGAGACCCCTGTGCAAAGAACACCTGTGGGGTGCAGAGGAGGTCTTGTATTACCCAAATGCAGAGACACAGAGGAAATAACTTGTAAAGAAGAATTTTCCCCAAGAGAATCAGGATTTTCTCATCTCTGTTCATCTCTCCACTGCAGGAAACAGAGCTGGATTTTTTCAGTAGGGCAAGGCATGGTGAATGTACTGAGTGGAGCTCAGTACAGTGGGACAGACCGTGGTGTTCTCGAGTCTTTGCAGAGGGTTTTGCTCTGCAGAGCAGATTTGGGCACAACCCTGAGCCCATCTCCCACTTGTCTCCTGCCCAAGCCCCTGGGACAGCAGGCAGGGAACAAGGCACCCCCATGGCTCAGTGCCCCAGCTGCTCCCTGGTGCTGCTGCCAAGCAGATTTACCCAGTGTGGTGCTCACAGGACTGCACAGTAATGAGAGCAAAGCAGGCTCTTCGTTTCAGGGATGTTTGTATGCTAAGGAGGGTGTAAAAGCATAAATCAGGCCAACAGACCTGAAAAAGTCTGCTCTGTATTCCTTCAATTCTCCTCGCCTCATTTTCTTCCCTTGCATATTTTTACCTCCTTTACCCTGCTCTTTCTGGAGCTCATCTAATTGTCACTTGAGATGACAAATGTCCTCTGCCTCAATGCCCCTTCCTCAATAACGGATGTTTCCTTTCTGTATCACTCTGCTTGTAGAATTAATTTTCTTCATTAAATGATGTCTGCATTTATCACTTCCTAACTTTTATTTTGCAGCTTTCTACCTCTTTTTCCTTGGCAAATGTGCTTAAAAACCACTGCTTGTGCTTTTTTTTTTAATAAATCAAGGCTTAAACATCATAAATCCTCCCCTTAAAAAAGCCCCAACTTCTTGTACTGTTGTTGGCTTTTACTTTAGCCTGCTGGTTTTGCTGTTTCCCATAAAATATAAACATCCATTCAGCCAGTCTTGGAAGAAAAATGAAGAATCTGTATTGATGAAAAGGTTTGAGGCCAAAAAGATCTATTCTGATCATTAGTTTGACAGCCCATTCAACACAAAACAAACATTTGTCCCTGAGATTTCTGGCACAAGCAAATTCCATTTAAGAGCCACTTGGCTGCTTTTAGGTATGGATTTTCAGTCTGCTGATCTGAAGTTGCCCATGTTAGAACTGAAAGAAAACAGCAAATATTACATTCTTCACTGTCTTGTGACCTGTTTGTTCTTTTTTGTTTTCACTTCACCACTTCAGTCAATGAAGAAAAACACCTAATTCTCATCAAAAATTGTGATTTATTCTTTGACTTTTGTTGTCAAAACTGTAACCAAACATTTCATCCACCATTTGAGTGTAAAAGAGGCCAAAGCCAATAAGCTGCCTCCCACAGCAAGAATCAGTGAAGATGAAGTCTTCTTAACTGAATTAGGAAAAAGAATATTCTAGGACTCAACAGCATCTGCCAAAGGTTTTACCCTGCTACCTCCTATGACCTCTCTCAGCACCTGAACCCTGTTATAAATAGAACTTTCTTCTGCAGCAAGGAAACATTTACCTAGGACATGAAAATAATTGGCTTTTTCAACTGTTTTAAGTCTCTCTCACCCTTTCCTTTCCTCTTCCAATTTTCAGCCATCAATACAGCCATGTCAGAAAAGCAGCAGAAAGCAAACATTTTCCAGGGGCATTATATTTGGTGTGGGGGAAGCAAAATGCCATTTGCATTGATGGCACTTGGGATTTCTTGGGAGTCTCCCAAATAAAAGCTAGGTCAACACTACTTAACCTACAAATTCAAATTAAACAGAATACATTCAATCCTTTCCATCTACAGACCTTGCAACATCTGACATCATCCATGCCAAAGAGGAGGGGGGGGGTCTAATTAAATTAAGAGAGTAATTGTTTTAAATCTGAGGAATTAGCAATCCATGCTTTGGAAAAAGGAGACAGAGCATTTTTTAGTGTAGGGAGCCAACCCCTCAGGTTCATCCCTCTGGGTGTCACAGCACCAAATCAGAGTCCCTTGAACTGCTCAAATTCAGGCAATGGCACCATGGACAGCTCCCTCAGCCTCCCACCTCACACCAGAACAGAATTCCTGCGGCAAAGACTCAAACCTCATCATGCAACTGATCTCCCTCCACATCCCTGACACAAATATCTCTATTTGGACAACTTATTTAAACATCAATGGAGACAAAGAAGCCCTTCTAGGAGATGAGTCATCTATCCATGGGGATTTATACCTTGAAATAGAAGTATTGTGCCTAAAGGAAGGATCCATTTCCACCCCTTGATTACCCTTGAAGGGGATCTCTGGGAGCAGGTCAAACATTGAGATCCATCATTTAATGAGATACCTAAATTAATAAAATGAATCAATGTCCAAGCTGCTCACATATATTCAAAACAGCCAAATCACCCCAGAAACATGAAATAATAATTGGCTTAGTTATTCAGCCCACTTGGCTCACAGCTTTACTCTATTTCCTGAGGGAAAAAAATAACAGTAAAACATGATTCAATACATACTCCTACAGCCTCAGCATGTGGTGGGCCTCTGCTAACAGGCTAGGTCACAGTACACCCAAAATGTCACAGCAAATGATCCCATGAGGGAATTACATGGGTCACAGAAGAAGAAAGCTAAGAAAGGAATTTTATACCTGCCACTCCCTGAATAAAAACTTTAGACAGAGCAGACACTGTGCTACATACCCAGAAAAGAGAAGGAAATGAAAGGGAAAGGAGGGAAGTGGAAGCAAAGGGAGAGTGTTAGTTTTCTATAAAATACAAGATGATTAAATACTGTCAGGCTTTAATCCCTGCTGACAAGCAGAGCTGCATGAGAGATATGGGCTGATTAATTATATGGAAAAAAGGCTGTGGCACAGGCATATGAGGCAGAAAGACCAAAAAGGAGGGATTTGTAATTTAGTTATTTATTTATTGCTAAATAAAAGGCATTACCTAATGAAAGGAGAGGTGCTTGTCTGGATCTAAAACTTTCAGCCCTACTTCCAAATCCTAGTGCAGACTCCCAGCAAATACTGGGGGGGGAAAAAATGATGTCACAGCCGAATTTGCTTTTTAAAAAGGAATTGAAGGTAGGGTGTGTGTGAACCTTTGTGGTTTGTGCAGTGGGATTTATTGCCAGTGGCAGCCAAGGACAGCTCGGGAAAGGCTGGGTCAATGTGGTGCAATGGCCAAAGGGGCTGAGGCAGGAGGTGAAGGAGGAGTAGGAGAAGGCTTTGAGAAGCCAAAATGTCAAGAGAAATGTAGTTCAGCAAATATTGCCAAGGAACAAACCCTGATTGTCTTCTGCCTCCTTCACACGACTCTTCAGTGTTCAGGACTTTTACACACTGCTGTAGTTAGGAAATCTGATCACAGCATCATTTATTTTAATTTTTTCCTTTATTTTTGTGTGTAACCACCTCTCCTCCAAACACAAAGCATAGCATACTTTTGTCCTAAAAAGAAAAAAAATCAGAAACCTGTTGCTTTGTTTGCAATCCTAAGCCACATGCTCTGAAGAATTGTCCCCTGAGGGCTTTTCTCACCTCAGTTTGAGGCACCACATTGCCTGAGACCTGGTTCTCATTTCACCCAGACAAACCCTGATGAAACTCAATCTCTTGTTCCAACACCCACAATTGATCTGGTATTTGGAAAGCAGATTCTGTTGGTTTAGCGCATGCTGAATAAATGGGGATTTAGTTCTGGGCTTCCTGGAAATTAGGTCAGTGCAGGTCTGGTGGGGCACTGCTGAGGTGAGTTTTTGGCTTTTGACTTTGGAAAGATATGAGCAAACAGATGAAACAAAACAGAGGGAAAAAAATGAAGAGGAAAGCACAGTTTTGTTCAGTGATGCAATATATCATATTTGTTCAACATTCCCAGATATTTTAGCAAGAATCATAGCTCATTTAAAGTATGTTACAGCTGAAAAAATGTAGGAGGCATTATAATAGTTTGGGGAGAAAGAGAACTGAGACGGTATCTGCTACTGCCCAACTTGGATGCTCCAAGAAACTTTCCTGAATTAAAACTAAAACCTTCAAGCAATTTTGCCTGCTGAGAGAGGCACTGGAATCAGGCATCTTATCAGGAAAGGAACACATCCTAAAAAAAGAAGCTGAACAACCTCTGATACAGCAGGCAAAAGGAAAAAAAAGCCCTGTAAGGTTTTAAAATCTGAGGAGGAAGAAGCAGCTGTGCACATCCTTACTCACAAATTTCAAATGGGAACTTTTCCTGCCTGTAGACCCAGCGTGGAGGACCCAAGGATTTGAATTCAACCAAAACTCCCTCTCCTGCTGTGACAGAGGGATCTCAGAATTCCTCCCCTACATTCCAAGGGCTCTCTCTGTAAGAGATGTCCTGTTCTACTGAGGATTTTGGGTTGGCTTTTTAAACAAGATGTTTGCTTCAACATAATTTAGCCAGCAGAGTTGACCAGGGCTCCAAGATGTAAAGAGTTCAAAACAAATTGAAAATCCAAATTTTCCTGAATCACAACTTCAACTTCCCTCACTAAATCACTTAAAACTTTTCAGATATCAATTCCAACACCAGAAATAAAGAGAAGGTAAAGCAGAGAAAAAAGATAGAATAGAGGGAAGAGTGGGGAAAACAGAGACAACTTATTACAGCCCTGTAATTTCATCCCACAAAATTCCAGTCTGCATGCCCCACCAATTCAATTACTGTACAACTTTACCCTTCAGCAGAACCAGAAGCACAGAAAAACCCATTTTTAAAGGTTAGTGAGAGAGTTTTTCATTGACAGTGACCTGCTTCAATAGGGGCAGGCAGTGTAAGGCAGGAATTGCATTTGCCTCACTCCTCCAACACAGGTATTTAAACTTGTTTGGGGCTGCCAGTGAAAGAGGTCTGATAATCTACTCCCCAGAGAGAGAAAAGCCCAGGAACAAACCCACTTGATTACCAGGTTCTGTGCAAGATACTGGAACTGGTATTACAAAGCACATTTTCCTATACAGGGAGCTGACTCCTCTGGCATATTTAGGAGTATGTAAAAAATAGGATTCTTTGCCACACGGCTGGCAGATCAAAAAGGGTGAATTTTAAAGCTCCCAGCACTTGGAAACACCACTCAAGGGGTTTCACAAGCTGTTTCTCCCAACACCCCGCTGTTATTTTGGCAAATTGTGTTTACTTCAAGGCAGGTATACTGAGCTATGTTGCACAACCCCAGCGCTGAATGCCAAATCCATCACTAAACCATGTCCCCAGGTGCCACATCTACACGGCTTTTAGAGACCTCCAAGGATGGTGACTCAATCACATCCCTGGGCAGCCCATTCCAGGGCTTGACAACTCTTATGGTGAAGGAATTCTACCTAAATCCTGACCTGAATCTCACTTGGTACAAACTGAGGCCATTTCCTCTCATCCAATCACTTGATACTCAGTACAGGATGATGTTCCCCAACCTCCCCCAGTCTCCTTCCAGGCAGGTGTAGGCAGCAATAAGTTCATCCTTCAGTCTCCTTTTCTCCAGGATAAACACCCCCAGCTCTAATAAATACACCTGCACTTCCTGTTACTCATGGAAAAAGTTCTGAAAGATTGAAATGCTATGGAGGAGCTCTCCAAAGGGAGCAGCAAAAGCATCTCTGGTAAAACAGCAGCCACGAGGCTTCACTGAGCCTGGGAAGGACAGAGCCCACAGGATGCCAATGGTGCCAAGAGAAGATGGAATTATTATCAGTATTTACATAATCAGCTATGCTAAGAGAAGATACAGCAAAAGCACTGCTAATTGTATTATTCTAAACTTAAGTGTTCTCAACCCAACATAGAGATCACCAGGGGAATTTTCCTGTTTTGCCTTTTTTTTTTTTTTTTAATCAGCTAAATTATAGCCCTCCAAAAAAACCTTGGGCAAATGACAGCTTATTTTTCAAGAAGACTACTGTACAACTGGATGGGTGAAATATCAAGATCATTTCCATGGAATTTATTCCCATTTCCCATCCTAATTACTGATGGATTAGTTAGTGTCACTGGAATTATAATAATTTGCCTAAGTAGCAGGTTTTTAAATAATGATGGGAATTGCATTCAGAAGCTGCTCTTGCACACATTATTTATACATAGTGTGTGTCTGTTTACCTCCACACATGAGTGGCTATTTTGTCCCTGGAGATCCTCGATAACACGGTAACAAGGATCCTACAAGCACATCCACACGTTCATCTCTTCTCACTTGCAAACATTTCCCTTCACAGGGCTATCAGCACTGCCAGCTGGTGCCCTGCTGCATTTCACACTCCCTCTGCCCTGCATGGCCCATTACAGCTCATTCCAGCAGTGTCAGCTCCCTCTCCACCTTCAGAAAAACAGGGAAAAACCCTCCTTCCAGCATCAGTGCAGGTGGGCTGCTTGGCTGAAGCCCAGCTCTGATGCCCAAGCAATTTCTCATGATCCCCTGCAAGCCAGTGCTCCTCCCCAGGTGACACCACGCACTGATGCCTTGGGAAGGCTGACCCAGAAGAGAGACTAGACAGAGCTAAAGAATACAGTAAGGATTTATCAGGAGACCTCAACAGAACCACCTTGGGCAGCACAAGAGCCCAGCCAGGGCTACACCCAAGATGAACCCAAAATGGTCCCAAAATGGAAAACTGATCACAGGTCTCACACTTTTAGAAGTTCTGGTCTGTTAGCATCATCTTATATATCAAGAGTCCTATATCATTATAGTGCAAGGATTCCATATCACCAGAGTTTCATACCTCCTCAGTGTTTCTCACAGGCAGCTCCTCTAAGCACAGACTCTTCCTGATCCTTACAGCAGCCATCTGACTCCAGATGACACCAATCCACTCTTTTATAGTACTGTTCTTATTGGCTACAGGTGTGGCTTGTTAAGATCAGGCCTGCTCCTAATCTTTAGTAATTGGTTCAGCTGTAACTTGTTGGGGGATAAGATTCCATTCTACACCACCTTCATTTACCCATGCTGTATCCCCCTACACATCAGCATATTGGAGTTAATTGTCCAATTATAGCTCTAGCCCATTCAGTCCAGTCCTTCTTGTTTTTCTCTCTTCAGCCCATGTTGTTTATGCTTTTGGGGCTGAGATTTGAATCATTTGTTCTTTGTCCCCAGCTGGAGCAGGAATTGTTTTGTCTCCCTACTCTGTGCATAGAGCTCACCATGCCCTAATATGAAGCTCAGACCCACACACTAAAGCAGTGCTGAATCTGAAAAGTATAAAAGCTCAAACCTGAGGCATCAGCACCATTTCAGCCATTTGGGGATATTTCCCTCCTCCCCTCTTTGGCAGTTTCAGTCTCAGCATGGCTTCCAAAAGGCTATGAGCTTTTTTCTTTTTTAGTAATTCATTTGCACAAACAGAAACACTTTGTACTACACACAAGGAAGCCTTCTGGAATAGGCCAGGCATCACCAACTTGTCATGTCTATGCTGTTTTTAGCTGCCTGATTGCTTTTCTCCCTTCAAAAATAAACAGAAATTATCTGGAGGAGAAAAGGAGATTTGTTTTCAAACTAAACCGATTTCTCCAAATCTTTGCCATCTGCAATCTCCCACTGCACCAGGGTAGGAGAGCAATGCTCAGGCTGTGCCCAGCAGGCTCCAAAAGCTGAATGGGTACAGATCCAGGTGAGACATTGGGCTCTCTGCCCATCCCCTCATCTCCACCAGCTCTGGACCAGAGTGTGAGACCAAAATCCTGCAAGAAAACCTCCCAGCAACAGCCCCTCTAATTGACCAAATACTCGGCCTTTTGAAGCTTTTCCCACATTCAGAAGTGTTCACCTTCACAATCACTTTGGCCAGTGTAAAAATCTAAATTTTAACTCTCATAGGAGCCCAGAATAACAACTGAACCTAAAACTAAGCCATTTTCCTTCCTCACAGAGTAACAAAGAGCTCAAGTGTAACAGTCCTGCTCAGCCCAGAGTGGTTCATTGAGTTTAGAACCACTGTGTGGTTCTGTTGTGCCATGGTTGGGGCTGTCCATGGACATCCACCACCCTGGAACTGGGAGAGGTTGGATGTTAAACCCTTGAGTCTGCTTGATGGAGGAGGTCAAGGAGAGATTAACAGAAAAGCCACAAAGGGAAATCAGCCACTAAACTCCTGCCAAAAGCCACAGGGAACTGGGTGATTAATGCTTTGAAAATCCTCCTTACCAATCAGGGGCTATTCTAAGGACCAAGATAGGTTCAAAACACCCACAATTAGAGGGAAATTTATATTCAGTTATTGGGGAAGCAGGTTTGCACTTGCTGAAAGCTCAGAAAATTATCTATTTTTACTGTTATTTTTCTTGGAAAATGGGCCCATTTTGAACAGCAGCAACTCATTGTTCCAGGATGGAGCAATATGAAAGAACATCACTGCTCCCATTTCACAGGGACCACAACCGGAGGCAGCAAGGGCTCTGAGGGCACCTTTCCTGCAGTGGGAGAGAGGATTACATCCTGGGAACACAGAGCCCCTGTTCCAGCCACAGCTAATAAATAATACTCTTACACATAGAGGCAGCAGGTACAGAATCCTGGCAGGAGTCCTGCTGTGGCAATGCCCAAGTGTGACAGGAAACCTGAACAGTCATTTAACCTGGGATGGAGAAGCAACAGGTCCCCACGTCAGTGCAATATTCCAACACGTTTGGTAAAAACACCAGAGCCTGCTTGAAAGTAATTCTGCCTGTCTCTGTAAAAAAAAAAAAAAAAAAAAAAAAAAAAAACCAAAAAAAACCCACAAACCACCAAAAAAAGACATTTTGAGGTTTGTGCATGTGATGTGAGTTCATTTTTTTCAAAGGGGTGTGCCTGGGTGTGCCAGAGCGTGCAAGAGTGTGCCTGGGTGTGCCAGTGCAATTCTGTTTTACTGCTGTGACACCGGGGATGTTTCTCAGCCTCTTTGTTACAGCCACATATTTCTTGGCACAATCTTTGCTAATAAGGAACATGGGGTATCATCATTTCTTTGGAGAATATTTTATGGGGTTTTTCTGTTGTTTGAAACAGGAGCACCCTACTCCATGTGAGGCAACTGGCACTGCAATTATAAGCTACATGAGGGAGAGAAAAGGAAGTTTTGCAGACACTTCTGCCTTAGACAAACTGAAGGACAAGCATGACAGCAGGCACTGCTACAGAAGGCACTCGGATTTCTCTGCCTGATGTTCTCTGGTGTCTCCAGAGTGGCCCCTGACTACCTCACATCTGGAAAATTACTCAGTTTTCCCAAATCCCAGGTAAGGGTGAGGGAGTGCCCCTGGCAAGATGGAAAATCTGAAGCACAGAGAAGGCATGAATTTATTCCCAGAAAATATGTTCCAGAAACACATACTCAACCTCAGATTAGTTTTTCCACTATGTTATTTTTTTCTGTTGGCACACTACAACTTCCTGGTGGTTCACAAATATTTTTGAGTGTGTCCTCCATGAAACTTCAACACTCAAGGTCTGCTTGGAGCACATTCTTGTCCGGAGGCACAGTTGTAGCTTGGGCTGCTCCAACATCATGAATGCAATGGACTTTAGTAAAGCACTCCTCACCTGCGAGCTACTCCCTGAGCCTAAAAGCTCAGCTAATAATTATTAAAGTCATTAAAAGAAGAAAGTACATAACGGAATGCACTTTGATGATACCCCAGAGCAGATCAGGAGGGGAAAGGTTTGGGCATTCTGGCAGCTCCTGAGCACAGTACAGGTGAGGGCAGAGCTGCCATCCATCCACTCCCTGTGCTCCTGCTGCCAAATGCACATGGTCCTGCCCTGCTGCCTACACTTCTCCTTCTCCGTTCCATGAGAACTACTTGAACCCTTGATCACTTCTCATTGTGGTGTTGCAGAGAGAGAAACTGGAGGAACACGAGTCAGGGATCAATGGGATTGTGCCTGAGTGATGTGCTGGGGAACAGGGAGGGGAGCACCCAGCTCTGCCACTGTAACCCCCCTTCCTCCCCTTCCTCCCCAGCTGCACGAGTTCAGAATCAGCTTCAGCAAGTCAGCATGGCAGAATATAAAGCAGAGCAGTATCAGCTTAAGCAAAAGCTCTACAGCACACAGCAAAGCACCAAGGGCACACAATCCTACCAGCACACCTCACTGCTCCACTGGCCTGTGACTTCCAGATCCAGAGCCCCAACCAGCCCCAAGCGCTTCCAGCTCTCTTCCCTTCTCCCTGAAGGGCCACCAGAGCAGCACAGAATGCAAGATCCAGCCAGTGCTGTTTTACATTCAATTTGTAAACTGACTACTCAAGGCAGGGGAGAATCAGCTTTCTTTAGCAACCAAAGGTGAAGTGATGCTCCATTTCCAGGTGTGCAGCCTCCTTCTCTTAAAGCTGCCCATGCCACACAAACCTGCCCCTTCCCATGAAGGAGATGACACATTCCCACATCACAGCCTGCACTGCCTCAACACAGCACCACATTTCCTGCAGGAGAGAAGGGGAGCAAAATAAGGACCTCATGATGGGAAGTTCTTGTTCTCAGTCTTCCCTCCCAGTTCTGAGCTCAGACTTTGTGCCTGACACTGTCTGGTTTTATATGCAGGTCACTCAGTCATTCTTCTCACATGTACATCAGGTGCTGCTGGAAAATGTGGCCATTATCCATCAAGTCCTTACTTCAGTCAGCTTCCAGAGGAAGAGTAATAGATGCACTTGTGTTGTCACATCATTGTCCAAAATGTCAGGGTAAAAAGCCCTGAGCATTAACAACTCCCTAAGGAAATCAGTTCTTTAAAAAAAGTAGAATAGAGAGAAAAAAAGAAGGAGAGGGACAGAAGAAAAGCGCAGAGCTTCCCTTTTCATCAGTGATTGCTTGCACAGCAAAGTGCCCCGGCCTGCTGCATGCCAGCCAAGCACCAACACTGCCATCTGACTTCCACTAGGTTTTCATTTTGTCTGGATAAAGCAACATGTGAACATGTTGGTTTTAATTCCCAGCATCCAGGAATGGTCTTCACTTTGGACATCATACATTAAAAGAGACGTATCAGTTTGAAGGGTGAGAGTAATCTCGTCCCAGGGCACCTGCATTGAGATTCAAGCAGTGTGGAGAGGTGATGGCATCAGGCAGTGCAAATCTTCACAGACAGTAAAGGGAAAGGGGGAAAAACAGAAGAGAGAAAGATGAAATCAAAGATGACAAGAAGCAGTAGTCAAAGTTAGGAGGAAGAGGAGGTCAGGCACCCAAACTAACCAAGGTGACACGGTGATATTTTCCTGGTGTGGCCAGTCTCTGTGATCTGCTTTTAAAGGATTTGCTGAAGTTAAGTGAGAACTATGCAAACCTTCAAAGCTTTTAAAGGCAGGTAAAACACAGGCAAGAGCAAAGATATTTCTTTGCTGAAATGCAAGGAAGGAAATGAGAAGCAGAGCATACCCTGTCCAGAACAGTCTGAAGCTGAATTTTTTGTCCTGTACTCACCAATTCCTAAAAAAAACCCTGACCTGGGACTACAAACCCTGCAGAGGAGTTGCTGCCATTTCTGGAAAGCTTATGAAACTTATGGCACATATTTTTGCATTTGCAGCTGCAAGTATACAATATCAAAACCTCAAATGACAAAGATAAGGTGCAGTAAATCTAAGAGTGCTTTGCCCTGTTCTCCCTAAGTACTGCTTTTACACAACCCCTCATCACAGCACAGTCAATACAGCCAAGAAAGATGCTCATAAAAAATAGGAAATTAAGCCAAAGTTAGACAAGAGCACAGGAATCTGTCTCAGAGATAACAGCACCAGTTGTCACCTGCACCAGATACATCCCTTCCCTCTCCAGCCTCCAACAGGAGAGGCATGGCCACACTCTCAGCATTACATCCCACCTCCAGCTCTTTAATTGGGCTTGTGGATTACTAATAAGTAATTGATACACAGGAAATGAATGTGAAGCCACCACTGTGTGTGCTCCTGCATACAAATGGGGGCAGCTGAATGTGCAGCAGCAGCAAACGCTGCAGCCCTGCCATTCCTATGGCATTTCCAGTAGGAACGTGCTTAAAATACCTCAGCATAAAGTGTTTCACTTTGTACAAATGATGCTGGCATGATTGCTCAATGCCTTTTCAGTGAGGAAACTGCAGAGGGCTGAGGGGGTCAGATAAAACCCAAAGATAACAGGTTATGCAGACACTGCTCTCGATGAATATCAGGAGAAGAGAGAGACTTTAAGGGGCAACACAATAAGAAATCAAGATAAAGATTTATTTTGCAGCACACAAAGCCAAGTACACAGCTCTCCACGCATTCAGTCTTCAGGAACAATCTTCCTATTTTTTTCCCTGGGAGCCAAATAAAGTCCCCAAAATAATCTCAGTGCACAGCCTAAATTTGTACTTAATGCCAACTTTGTATCAAATTCCTCCACAGCGTAAGATGCAACGCTGTAAATAGGCTCATTTTCCTTATTTCATCAAATTGCCTTAACTTTCTCTCTGCAGCATCCTCTGGGGCTGGCAACACAGAGACGTGCAGGAAATGTAAATCACTCCCCTTTTGATATGATAACCGTGGCAGTGAATTGCATCCCAGAAATCAGCTCGGGATTATGGCTGAGAACTCGCTGAAAGCACTTGGCTGTGGCGTGGTGCCAGCAGGGGAAACTTCAGCTGGCAGGTCAGTGTGACACGGGCTCAGGGCTTGGGAAAAAGGAGCAACATGCAACACCCATCTACCTGGGGATGCACAAGCCCCAGAGCCAGCAGCCTCAGGGTCCATCTAGAATTAAAAGATGCAGACAGGTGCTAAAAACAAGTGTGTATTTATGTATGCAAATACACGGGGGAGCTCAATTAAATATGAATAAGCACCTAGGAAAGCAACAGCCAGAGGCTGTAAGATAAAATCTACCTGCCAGACAAATACAGATGTGTGTGTGTATATATATATAAACAACCACACACCAAAAAAATTTCATTTCCTGCGCTGACCTATTTGTGGTTACAGAACATTATGACAATAATTATAATCATGTATCTTTCATTTAAATAATGTTTTCAGTTTCAAAGATTCAGAAGATGTTGGAATGCAAATAAAGATAATCAGGACGTAAAAATAATTGTTTTCCTAATGCCTTATTTTTCATGTGCAAATGCCACTGATAACAGCTCCCAGCATTAACCCTGGGCCAGAACCCCACGGAATTCAGTAGTGCACAAAAACTGAAAGAAAAAGCTGTGTGAACCCTAAGGAATTTGCAGATCTAACAGCAAAGAGGCAGCAGATGGATATAGACAGAAATAATCAAGAGGTAGTAGTTAACAAGGCAGGAGTTAGCCTCAGCAAACCAAATCCCTGATTGCTGTGAGCCTTGTACAGGCACCACAACAAAGAGGAGTTTTGATCATTGATGCCCCACAACACACCAAGCTCAGCACATCCTTCATCTGCACCACTGTGCTCCATCTGTCGCCTCCACCCTGCCTGGCAATCCCTGCCTCCTCCTCCCACTGCACTCTGATTTTTGATAAAAAAGCTCCCTGGGCCAAGGACTGTCATGTGCAACCTCACTCCCCAGCTCTGAGCATAGCAGGGCTCAAACAAGGGCCGTAGAGAGAGATAAAACCATTTAGGGACAAAATTAATGATAATTTTTACTAATAACTAGTCCAACAGAGTATGAGCATGCATGCACACAAGCCTACAGGCAAAACTCATGCACACAAGCTCCATGTGAAACAACGGAGACATCTGAGCAACTTCTGATGGCTCTCACTGAGTCCACACTCCTCTTGCTCACAGTATGAACCGTGCAGGGGAGAGGAAGAGCAGCTGGCACACTGTGATTGTGTGAAACTGAGACACACCATCAGGAGATGCAGGTACTACATCAGGTGCTACACCCAACTCAGCTGGAATCTCCAGAGGCACCACACTACATACCACAGTAATCAGAACTAGCCCAATGGACCAATGGCTGGGTGGTTATGACAAACAAGTGTCACAAAAATACTTAAAATGTTCTCAAGCAGTCCTTTGTAACAGAAATAATGTCTGCAGGATACAGCATTCATGCCAGGAGGTTTTATTTCAGGATGTTTGACTCACTGACCCGCTTATTACAACACCTTTCAGACTAACTTTAAGGCAATGAAATATTTCATTTGTGTAACCAAACCTGTCTTTGATGACACAAGACCATTCCATGTGGCTTTCAAGTTCTTAAATTAAATGCTTAAAAGTCATGAGGTGGGAAAATAAAAGCTCTACCAATCCATCCCTTCCTCGTGCCCAGCCAGACCTGCATTGCAGGGAAGTGCTGCTCTTCCAGCCTCCACTTCCACAATCTACTCCAAGGGTTAAACAGCAGATATATATTTTTATTATGTTGTGTCTGTTTGTTTGTTTCTTGCACATTCTTTTTTCCCCCTTGGGCATCTCCCAGAAATCAAAAGCACCAAACAAGAAATACTGTTTATAGTCTGAATTCACAGAGTCTTCGCTCTGAACAGTTAGGTGTGCTCCACAGCCAGGAATTACTTTATGTTTTCAGTAAGACACAGTGAAATGCAGGGTAGTAAGGCAGCCCCCACATAAAGATATGTTCAACAGGGCATCAGCTTCCACTTCCATGCTTTAATGTCCAACATGACCCGTTTTCCTTTGCAATTCAAACCTCAAAAGTGGAAAAGAAATGGCATGTAAATGGACCTTGCTTGCACTTTAAATCACTGTTAGCAAATCTTAATCTCTTTAAGTCTGGCCATTTAAAATCAGGCCTCTTTAACTTGCAAAGGTAGGTCAGGTTTTATTGATCACCCCAAATGCACTCTTAAAAAAATGAGAGCAGTGAGATACACAGCTCCGTTGATGAAGGCTCACTGGAAAAAATATCTGATAATATTTACAGCCTTCAAGCTATGCTGTTGTAAATGTGATTTCCATATTTCCCAGAATGCAGATTACAGGCTTGCCAGTTCACACTGCAAAGAGAAAAGCTCTGCCACAGAGGAGGTGGATTCCTCTTTGCATTGACTGAAAGCACAACTATGAACTTATTCTAGAATACAGGAGCCCAAGCCCATTTAGTTCTCAGTTATCATTCTTCAGTGCAGTATTTTGTGCCTGGATCTCCTACTCAGAGTCCATGCTATGTCCAGAGTTTTGAACAAACAACAAAACAAACAAGAGTTTTGTTACAAAAAACTGGCGACATTTTTCCAGCTGCTATAGAAATAAGGTGGGTTATTGTTACTTATATTATGGCATCACCTAGAGGTGCTCATAATTAATCAGAGTTCGTTCTTCTACACTTCTCAGAGAAGGACCAGAGCAGAAGCAAGTTTTAATAAAGTGCAGCATTTTCCACCCACATGGACAAGCTCAGATCAGACACACTGCAAGGTCTAGATAGTTCTACTTGATAGAGTTTTTTGCTTCCCTACTCTGGCTATTTGTGAAGGATTTCACTCATGAACCACCATTCAGAGAAATGAAAAGTATTTCTCCATGCAAAACTAAACATTGTTTTCACTTTTTTTATTTTTCATGCTATGCTAAAATAAAACCACAATGGGTTTCTAATTGAAACCTGATATACCATCCTATTGCAACTATTAAATAGCCATTTTTGTGGCATGAGAGAGATTCTAAATGTATTTACAGACACAAATAAAACCACTGCAGTTAATATACAAGAACAGAGGATTTCCAGGGTTACTTCTACTGCAGACTTGTGCAACTCAGACAAGTTCCTTAATCAACCTTTCCTCCCCCACCTAATGAACACATGAGCTGAGGAAATGGATCACTGCCTAGGACATGCTCTGGAGCTACACTGTCAAATAGAAGACCTAAATAGGATAAATCCCCATCAACGACTTGAGGCAATTATCAAATGTTTATTAGCCTCCAAAGTGAAGGCTAATAAACCTGCTTATTTTAGCAGATAAAGTCAAATTACCTTGACTGAAGTTGGTAAGTGTTCCAAGATTAACAGCTCTGGCCTCATATGCTTTTGGTTATTGGTGATGAAGTGTCAGCTCAAAAAAAATCTGAAAGATACTTCCTAGTTATTTAGGCAATGTGAAAACTGGGCACTTATTTTGCAGGAAACATGGCCTGCCTGACAGGTTTTAAATGAAGAAAAGTGATATTATTACAATTATCATTAGAAGAAGATGTCCCTCATCAAAATGTGTCTGGATTTTAATTGACAAGGTCCAGGTTAATTCTGTGAAAATGCCAATGAAAGCAAAGCCTGTGGCTCAAACTAATTGTCAGCACTGAGCAACCTCCACCTCTAACCCACCACAGATTTATCACTCTCTGCAGACTGTACTCATGACAAGAAACGTTTGAATTAATCATTAACAACTAGAAATTCCTCCCAGACAGAAAGCAAGCAGAGTGCAGGGCTGCCCACCCCCTGTGCTCCTGAGCCAAGGAGAGGTGCCAACAAACCTTCCTAAGCAGAAAGACCTTTTATTTTTGTTGGTTTTCCCCCTTTTAAGAGCATTCCAAGGGGAAACTTGCAGTGATCCTCTGTGTTTTGGTGTCACCCCTGGGGGCAGCACAACAGGGCAGAGAAGGACTCACAACCTCCCTATTTCAGACATAAACTCAAGGACACTTTGCGAGGTGTTACCCTACAGTGCCAATCAAGCACCACCTTTCCTACCCAATCTAACACATAAAATGCAAAAGAATTTGTAGAAAACTTCTGGATTTATCTTTATTATATTTATATTTCCTCTTTCTCTTTATTATCTTTATATTTCCAGCATGCTGGTGCAGACCCACCAGAATATGACTGGGCAGAAGGAAAGAAGCTGACAACCTCCAATACCTGACAGAGGCACAAGGACTTCCAGGCAAATGGCACAGTCTTAACCCTCATGGTGCTTTTTCATTCAGAATGCTTTGATTTTTCAGCTTCTCCATCCACGTGGGTGATGGCATCACAGCACAGCTTGAGTGCACATCAATTTGATGGCTGCTCAAGCCCAAGTCTTTATAGAACATCTAACATAAAACTGAAGTGTTCCTTCTCACACTGCATTGAGGCTGGAAAGCAGAGCAGCACTGGGAAGAAAAGAAGAGGGGAATCTCCACAAAGGTCAGGGACCACTTCCTGAGGAGGACAAAAAGGCATCTGGCCACTCATGTCAAGGGCACCGAGCTTGTGTGGAGAGATATAAATGGAACTACCTTAACCCGACTAACAGAGAGAGAGACAAAAAATAAAAAAGGTAAAAAATATTTTCCATGTTTTTTCCTGGACAGCCAGGAGTAAAAACAGATGGTGTTTGGTGTTGTGAAGGAATAAGACAACTTTGTTTAGAGGAGGTCAGTGCTGTGGGGTCTCTGCTGGCCCCTTCCCAGTAACTGAAGGCAAAGACTGAGGGGGTGTCAGCCATAAACAGAAATCTGCTCACTTCATTGTCCCTTTTACCCCAGAGGTGAAAGGCTCCTTCCATTCACCTACAGCAACCCTGCCTTTTTGGTTTTGCTGTTATCAACATATTCACCACAAAACCGGGAGCTGGAAAGTTCCCATTAAACGATGCCAACGAGAACTCTCCATTCACAGCTAACGCTTGGCTGCACACATTCCCTCTGATTTCCAAACATTTTCAGAATGTTTTAGCTTCCCTTCATTAGACATTCACAATTATTTGCAGCACATCTAAACCTGTGCAACGGGTTTGTGCTTCCAAATACAGTCCCCTGGCTGCAAAAAATCAGCATGACGGCACTAGAAAGAAAGTAGAATTTATGTCAATCAGGAGGCAGAGCTCAGGAAGAGGATAAGGTTCACACTATCATGATTTGAGTCAGTGACTTCCCCCAGGCAGCAATTTGGCCCTTTACAAAATCTTTGGTATTTCTTGGAGATCACCCCTCAGTTAACCATTACATCAGTTAGCAACTATGACAATGAATTTTGTAATAAAAATGTACAAAGTGGAGACTTCTGGTACTGAAAACCTCAGCAGCCAAAAGGGTTTTTCTGGTCTGAAGAAACACAGTTATAGAGAAAAGTATGTCCATAACACCTCACACCTGTTACTGTGGTGGCTCTGCAAGGCTGTTTCCACCACACCCTTCAATACCCTTTGAACTAAACGAAGGCTTCATCCAGGAAAGTTACACCAAATACTCAATTCTTTATCTCAGCCCAAATAGCCACTGAAGATTTGTCAGGGCTTTCCAAAGCCCTCCCTCTTTCAGACTCTTTCACAAATCCTAAAGGGCTCCCTGAGGAAGGGCATCTCCGGCACTCAGACTGGGCTCTGCTGGGCTCAGCCCAAGGTGGTGGGAGCCAGACTTCATTTATGAGACCAGAACAGCTCCTGATCTGCCCACGGTGCTGGGGCTTCCAGCAAATGCCTGTGATCATTAGGATAGAGGTTGTCCAGGGACAGAGCTGCTCCTTTGGGTAATTGCATTCCCAGGGCTGCCTGGTGCCTGTCAAACTCCCCCCTCCCAAGGACACTTTTTGAGCATCATTATGAGTAAATATGTCATACTGAAGGATGAAAATATAAAAAAGCTGCAGCTCCTCCAAACTTGAATGTTACCACTACACTGGAACACAAAAATGTTGCTCCCTGACTGCAGAGGTGACACGGGTGACTTCCCCACCACACACACAAATCTTTATCAACTTGGATGCACAATTAAGCAAAACATTCCTCCAATAAAAGGCAAAAAATTACTCCTTGGGTGGTGTCACAGCTGAGAGCAGAGCAGTAAAGGCTCCAGAGCATCCTGAGTGATCAGTCCCATATGAGACATTCTCCCACTAAGCTTTGTTCTGGCAACATTCCCACTATGTGAGGAAGGAAATGCACAGCTGGATGTAAAGCTTGCAATGCACAACTGCCTTAACTACATGGCAGGAGGATGGCAGTTCATAATTAATTTTCCACATCAACTGTTGGCTGCCCTCCTCTTCCTCTCTGCTAGGCAGCAAACTGTCAGTGGATACTTATCCAGAAAGCAGGCCTGCCACAGAGCAAAAAGCATGATTATTATTAGCTAGTATTTTACAGGGCATGCTAGCCAAAAATCAGAGGTAAATGAGCCTGAGCAGAGTGAGAGCAGCACCAGTGCAAAGGCAGCTCTGCCAGAAGCTGCTTGTCCTCTGAGGGATGCAAAACCAAAGGGAATAGAAAAGCAGGATGAAGAGAGCAAAACAGGCAGGAGAAGGCTGTAAGGAGACAGAGAAAATCTGTTCTCAGATCAAGGTTTTGAGCCAGCTAATTTCAAACCACCTGCAGCCCAAAGAAACACAGGCCCTTTTCCACCCTGGCTGGACTCAGCCTAAAACACAGCCCATGGGTGCCAAGCAGCAGCTCTGCAGAGGACAAGGGGCTCCAAACTGCTTTGACTTCTGAGAGAAGGAATGTGTGCTGCACTCAGAGCCAGCATTTCCATCCCTCAGTCCCCAGGTCTCTGCACGACTGGAGTGCAGAGTTACCACAAGGAGGTTGCTGCTCCTTGCAGGGGAAATGTCTCCAGAAGAAAACAAACCCCAACTTCATCACGCTCTCTGAAACACCTCTACAAACATCAGAGGGCAGAAGGCAGAGGCACAAGCGGCCAGCCCAGGAGCAAGGCCATCTGAATGACTGCAGACAGACCCACTGACTTCTCAGCACTTCAGGAGAACAGGTAAAGGACTATTATATTTCTGTTCTGTGATTGGTATCTTAAGAATCTCATGTTAGTATTGGAGTTTCTTATTTTCTTTCAGAAATTCAACTCAGTTCTGCCGCTGCTATCACCTCTTTAATTCATTTTACAACAAGATATTTGTTATCAGAAATTGTGCTTTGATATGTGTCAGGTTGATGGATTCAATAAAAGCCCTGTGAGGAGAAGCTGAGTGAATGGGGCTGCAGAAGTGCCGTCATCAAGAGAATTGATACCTTAACAGCCAGTCTGCTGATCTTGCAACAAAAACATGCAAATAAAATAGCTGTTTTATATCCTCACCCTGGCAAAACAGTCCAGAGGAACATTAGAAAACATTTGCATAAATGTTACTCATGCAAACAAGCTCATCCTGCTCACTGATAAAAAAAACATATGTAAAACACGATCCTGCATGCTGTCCTCTTGTCCTGTCTGGTGTGCAAAATTCAATCCAGGGGAATAAAGGCTTTAATCAAAATACAGCTTTTAACTTAATTTTGGGAATTCAAGCAGCAATCCCGTGATGCCTCAACCAAAATTTTCCCACAATAATGTTGGAGGACAATTTTACTGACGAATTTTCACACACAGCCACCTGTACCGCTCAGCAAAGACACTGAAATTTGCATTAGGGTCTTAGTGTGAGAGCCAAACCCACAGGCATATGAAATCAGAGGTTTTTTCCTGATTTAATAAATGAAATAATGTGAGAAAGAAGAAAAATTTGAAGAAAGAAATAATAAGGTTTTATCAGACCATATAATACAATGAATGAGAGAGGCAGACCTGCTCACTGCTCTGCTGCAGGTCAAGCAGGGCTTGAAGTCTCTGCTTCACCTGGCCAGAGCAGCACAGCTGCAACACCACCCCTGCACTGGCCTGGAGCACAAAGAGATTTTTTTTAACTGGAACTGATCTACAGAACATCTGGAAAAGGTAAAAAAAATGTGATGTTGATATTCAACTTTTAGAAAAGAGAAATAATATTACTAGTCCAAACAAAGCAAAGGGAAAATTTCCATAGCAGTTAATCTGAAAAAGGTGAATTACATTGAGGATTTATGTTCATGTAATGAAGACAATTAATTGCTATGAGAGCCATAAAACACATTAAATGAACAGGTTTTTTTTCCAATTCTACTTGCAAGATAAAATTTATTAACTATGTTTAATGGCTACTTAAAAATTTCTCTTACATATTTATTAAATGTGCCTTTTCAGCCAAACAGAGCATTTTACTAACCAGATTCTACTAATCTAAAAGTGAGCAATTTCAGAAAAAAAACCTACTGCTCTGCACATTATCTGCAGATCCATTTAGACTAATTCCTCATGCAATAAGATTACCATCAGCACAATTTCATAAGTGTTGCTAAAAGGGAATCTGCTCGTCTCACGTGAGCAAACACCCTGCTGCAAAGATGAATTCAGCTCACATTATCTGAACAGATGTTTCAGTTTTCAGTAGAGATAGGGAGGGAAACCTTGAGTCCTGATGTCATTAAGTGTTACTGTAATCACTTAATTAAAACCCTCTCTACTTGGGAGAGCAGGACTCATGGAAGAAACTGGATTAGGTGGGAGCAGTGACCTCAGAAAGATCCATAACTGAATCTGGTGCTCAGCCAGGGCTGTGTGCCTCCAGCTGCCTGAAAATCAGGGACAGATGTTTGCCACTTAAAAGTGACCTAGAAGTGACTCTGTTTCTTATGCACCATTTACAAAATGGACATAAGTAGCACTTCTGTCTTAAAGGGTGTTGTGGGAACAGATAAAGTTGATGGCAGTCAAGTACTCTGGCAATCACGAGTCCCCAAGATGAAGGAAATCAATAAGGAAAGGTCTCATCTACTCAAGTGAGCAACAGTTTGACCAATTCTTTATAGTTTAGCACAATCTTCTCCAAGTGCAGTGTTCTTCTTGAAGATGAAGTTTCCATAAGTGTGAAATTTAAATAAGAGCCAAGTTTTAGATCTGATGGTAACGAAGTAAAATGCAAAAGTATAATCCAAGTCCAACCTAGAGTTTAATGCCTCAAAAATAATTTCACACAAATCATTTATAAAGACCTTAGAGTGAGACTTGGATTGGCTCAGGAATGACAGGGGAGCTCATTTCCTGCCCCCCTATCCAAGGCAGGAGCAGCACCACAGTCACACCAGCAACCAACATCTCTGGAGCAGATCCTCACACACCCCAGGTACCCAGAAAAACTCACACACTCTTTGCAAAGAAGATTTACATATTTCAACTCAGAAATCTCAAACCCAAACAAGGAATAAACAAAACTGCTGTGGTTTCTATATTACAACACTGCCAAATTTTTCTCTGCAAGAGTCAAGAAGCTCTCTTGATTACAAAATACCTCTCCTACAACCTTCCCTTTTAAGTGTTATAATCACAAGAGCAGTAGCTTGGAAATAAACAGAAGTGAAGAGGATAATAAAGGCAGGAGCAATGTCTAACAAGCTCCTCTTCCAGAAACCAGAGCAGGCAGACAAGCAGAGCTGAGCTGTGCTGTAATGATGGGAACCTTGCCCTGGCAACCGTGTTGTTTGCCTGAAATTCCTGTACAAATTAACAGCACATGCTGTGGTTGGAACAGACCTTTCTTGACCCTCAACATTTAAAAGTTAAGCACCCAATTTAAGCTGTTCCAACCAACTTTTCCCTGCAATTGCCAGACACTGGCAGAGCTCTGCTGGAGCATGAGTTAGAGCCCACAATTTCCAGAGCTGACATGACAAGTGCAACCAGATCAAAAGCAGGAGAAGTAATGTACACTCACCTGGATTGTGATTTATTTTAGAGGCTTTTAAGAAAGTCTTGACTTCTTTTCCCTGCTCCTCCACTGACACCAAGCACAGGTGTTATATTGCTGCTGTACTTTTCTCAACAAGATTATAGTGCTGGTTCAGTCATATGGAGGAAGTCAATACCCATGTGCTAAATGAAAAAGGATAATATCATCTGATACCACTCTACTGAGATCTTGGAACCATTGCTTTAAAACTGTTTTTTTGGGGTTTTTTGACTCAGAAAACTTTGCCTTCACAGAAATAACTTGACCTAGGTAAAAGAAGCAATAGAGACTGTATTACCCTAAAATCTCACTAGCATGATCTTCATTAACAATACATCCTGCCCTTCAGTTTCTTTTTAGAAAATGGTTGCATATTGCCTTGCTACAGTTCCAGCACAGCCAGGGCAACATTTGTGTGAGTATGAGAACACTCACACAGACAAAAATTTTAAGTGCTACACAACAAAGGGAGAATACAATTATACAGGAAATTGGTAGTGGTATTTCCATCCTTTGCACACAGTGAGGATATACAAAGCACAAAGAAAAGCACGGGGCTGAATTACAAATGGGCTACTTCATCTCCTTTTATTTTCCCCACCTCTGACCCCCAGAATTACAGTCATTAGTGAAACACAACAAGTGGGATTTTCAAAACACAGATTCCTATCACCAAGTATCCATCACCAGCAGCAACACACAACCATCAGCGAGCATTTCGTTCAATAAAGAACTTCACATGAGCAGACACCCCCTCAAGCCCAAGACAATAAAAACACTTCACTCCTGGTGAACGCTTTCTAAATTCAGGGAGAGCAAAGCTTATTTACAGACACAGTATGAGCATGCCATGAATGCAGCAATATACTCAAAGGCTGCTAATGCTCTGCTTTCCCCACATGTAGATATTCAGAAAAGAGTAAAAATACAAGAGCAGGGGAAGAAATACATACCTTACCAAACCTGACTGTTGGACACGACTCCTTTCAGAGCAACATTGGGGTGAAGGTAAGTTCCTCAGGCGACCACCAACCACAATTCCTGTCCGAGCCCCCCAGAGGCTCCAGCTCTCCCTTGCCCGTGTCCCTGAGGAAGATGCAGTGTCCTCCAGTATTTCAGAGCCTCAGCTGCAGAGGATGCTGCTCAGAAAAAGAAAAGAGAAGAAGGTGTGGCATTAAATTCTAGGGTCAGTTGTCTGGCAGATTCAGAGCAGAACACAAGACAACATTGGATAGGAATGAAATGTCAAGGCAGGACAGAGAGTCTGTGACAATCCATCATGTGTGGCACCTTCAGAGGGCAATCATTGAATTCAAGAAATGTGGTGCAAAGCTATTCTTGCTTTACAGTACTTTCATAGTGTCCCTAGACCAGGAAATGAATGACAGCCTGGCTGCTTTTTATTCCAGTCCAATATTGTAACACAAAAGTAAGTAATGCACTTCTCCATAGGGAATATTTTAATTCATTATGGCATTTCTGAAGAATAACAGGACTTTCATATTAAAAGCAGAGACATCACCTCAGTCTTAATACTCTGCACAATAAAATGGCTCTTACTCAAGAAATTCAAAGCTCAGGAGCTCACAGCAGATGGGAAGTCGTGACTGCCAACCCAACACGCCACAGTTCCCAAAGTTCTGCCTCCAACGCAATTGTCAGAGACTGGGAAATGTCCTGGGGTTTTCTGGGAGCAGGGGGCTCAGCAACACCACATTTTCCAGCCCACTGTCACTGCTGGAGGTGCTCAGAGCTCCCAAGAGGTCAGACCCTGGCACTGAGCAGGGATGTGAGAGACAGCGATGGAGGCAGCACTACCAGCAAGCAGAAACCTCAGAGCAGCACTGGGAACTGCAAATGCTCATCCCTCGGCCCTGGCAGATGGGAAACACTCAAAGGATCATCCTTCCCCCATGAAGATAGTACAGCCTTTTGTGAAGCAAAACTGGGCACAGCAACACAAAACAGGTGAGGACTGAGGAAAAAGCAGCACCTGAGCACCCTGTGTCAGATATATCCATGGCTCACATCCTTAAACCACACCCAGAGATGCTCTCCTAAGATCAACTCAGAAGCCATGAAGATACTCTGACTTTGCCCAGGAATTTTATGAAAAGCAAAGGGAAAAACCACCAGAGATATCCAAGAGGTTTCCCTCAGAGGAGGAAACCCATGACAGCTCAAAGTATCACAAAATCCCATTACACCTTCACAAGAAACCCTGAACCCCCACACCTATCTGGAAAACACACTAGGTTTTGGGCTTGCAAGAAGGAAGATTTCAGCAACCAGCACATGAAATTGGGCATACTGGAAGTTAGCGTCATACGGCCTTTTATATACATATAAATAAATAAATAAATAAATAAATAAATAAATAAATGTGTATATATATATTTATACACACGCATACACATACACACACACAAATGAACATAATGGATTTTTTCTTTTTTTGTTGAAGTCCACACAGATCACATAGTCACACCAATCAGAACAATCCAATAAATTTGCTTTATTTAGCACTAATTACTTTACTGCACTCACAACACCTTGCAGGACACCCAGAACAGGAGTCAGGGAGGCAGACCTCAGCCCTGTGATTATTGTCCACATTCGCAGAACTCCTGCCTCTCCTGAACTCAGACATGAAGGACAAAACTGAACCTTCAGTTCCTGTCCTCTTCCAGGCCAACCATGAAAAATCAGACTGCCAACTGAAATGGCTGCTGAGTGACTTATGGGCACAGGAATGGCTGATGCTGCACTAGTTTGATCTGCAGGCAGCAGTAAGACCTAATTCTGCTGCTTTTAAGGGATTTTATCTCTGGAGACCACAGCTACAATTACTTTTTCATTTCTACTCGTAAATTGTAACATAGAATAGTCACTAAAGAAAATCAGTGCTACATTTCTGTGCATTAACCAGAGCATCAGCTGAGTGGAGGAAGTAACAGCAAGAGCACCAGATCCTCACTGTAACCTGGGCTCAGGCTGGGAAAGGTGGGGCTCTGGATGTTCCTGTTTAGCACAGTTTGCCAAAGAATATCTAGCAATGTGAAGAAGGAACATGAGGTGAAACAACGTTATTCATGACAAAATGCAGTTAGTGTGCACAGTTCCCATTTCTCATGATATAACTGAGATGGGGCAACTTAATGAAATTAAATCAATGGCCAGCTTTGCAGGGAGCAGCAAAGTGTAGATGTTCCATTCTGACGGCAGTGCGCTCCCTCCACACTCTGCTGATGTGATCACACAGTACAGAGGCAGGGAGCCAGGCCAGGGACCATCCCAGTCAGCAATAAAGCAAAAAAGCTACAGAAGATAAATGCATGGAAACCCTCATGAGCTATAATTTGTGTTGGCTCAGAACCATACAAGGGGAAAAAAAGAAGAAAAAATATAGCTAAAAAAAAAAAAAAAAAGAATGTATGCCATTTGTGTTGGCCAAACCTGCACAGTTTTACAGAAAATCCCTTCACATTCAGTAGGTCAGTCCTGACCTGATGGTCAGTGTCCAGCTGGTTTCCCTGTCAGAGTCTCAGAGATCTCATCACAGAGCTGCCAAGATGGTTCTTGTACCTCCTTGTCTTTGGGCAGCTCTTGCCAAGCCCAGAGCCTCAGGAGCTGCCACAGAGTGAGAACAGGGTGCCCAGAGCAGCTGTGGCTCCCCACCCCTGGAACTGTCCAAGGCCAGGCTGGACAGGGCTTGGAGCAACCTGGGACAGTGGAAGCTGCCCATGGCAGGAGGTGGGACTGGATGGGCTTTAAGATCCTTTCCAACCCAACTCCAACCCATCCTTTCCAACCCAAACCATCCACTTAAGCCTGCACCTGCTGTAGGAGCTGGCACTGTTCCTACCTGAAACAAACCGAGTCTGAACTTGCAAAAAATGCCCCATGTCCTAGAAACCCCAGAGTCTGGTTGTGTTGTTCCTAAGTTGCTGTGCTCCCCCACTCCCTTTGATCAGAGGGAACACGCCGACAAACTGCAAATTACTTTCATTATCCCACCACTTCAGATTTTTACATTCAGTTAACATAGTTAAGTGGTATCAGATCCGTCTTCCACTCACAAAAGCCAGCATATGGATGTTCTCATTAATCAGAAAAGGCAGACAAGACATTTTTCCAGTAAAAAGAGAGTATTTCCCTTGGAGGAATCTCAGTCCTTTGCTGATGGAAAGCATGCATTATACAAAATAACTACATACTTTAGACGTAACAAATAAGCTCAAATATTAAATTTGAAGACACCATTTCTATCTTGGGATATTTCCAGGCCACAAATCAATGAAGTCTGGGAGACTTTGTGTCTCTCAGGAAGCCTTGCTGTACCTTTGCCCTGTTCTTAATTCTTGTCTTTAGGCATCAACTATTGATTCCTGTTGGGGTGAGGACAGGAGCTGGCTGGATCCTCCTCTGAACCAGCACACTCATCCTTAGATTTGTGTGTCATACAGCTTAAGGGCCTTGTGGCAACCTTGATGAGCATCTGCAACTTCAGCAAGGGCAAAAAAGAGGTATCTGGAAGCCAAACAACACATCTGTGTGCAAATATCACAGCGTAGTAGATATGCAAATTAGTATTAGTTTGTCTCATCAAATATTAATTACAATCTACCTAATTGCAATTGAATAAATTAGTTGGGCGGAGAAAAGATTAAATATTTTAAGTGGCTGGTGACTGAAAAATAATTGAAAACATAACTCCTTGTTTAAATATTAAATTTCTTTTTTTTTATTGCTAGCGTGGCCATTAAGAAATCAGAATTCCATATGTGTGTGCATTCACGCAGATTTGTATGACACATATGGAACATGTTCATACACATTCTTCTAACTTCCCTCCTTCCCTGAAACTAAACTTGAGTAAGTATTTTCAATTAATAAAGAAGAGCTCCAGTGGTAGAGCCAGAAGAAAGGCTGTGAAACGGGCAAAGGAAAACACATTTTTACTGCTAAGTATTTAGCAAGGTCACCTACCTCTGCAAGGCACGAAAAGAGATCCCCCAGCAGACTCTGAGCGCAGCAGGGGATTACACCAATTCATTAGCAGGTATATCTGCTAATTACAGCCTCGGACACAGTCCCCACACGGCTGAGCAGGGAACAACTGCTGCTTTCTGCTTTTTCCTCGGGATCAAGCCCAGAGCTTCCTGCTGAGCTGCAGGACAGCACCAGCACAACCCCACCACAGGCTCCAGCTCCAAGCCAAGCTCTCTTTATCCCCAGGGATGCTCCTGACTCCTCTCAGCTCCAGTCCCAGGGGAAGCTGTGGCAGCAGCAGCTCCCCACGTCAGCTCCATCTCTGCTGAAGATCTCACATTAATTTACTGCAAAGGTGACACGGGTGAAGAAGGGAATAAAATGAGACTTTGAATCTTTCCCTGCAGAAGGCTAGTGGTAAAAAATTGGTAGCAATGCAACTCTGGCAGATTTCCAACTATAACACTTAAGAGTGTTGCCCACAGCCGTGTCCCAGACACACTTTATCATTCACCATGGCTCAGTGCAAAACATAAATAAAACAGAAGTCATCAGCACTACTGGCACTCAGCTGTTTGGAGGCTTTTTTTTTTCCCCTTCCCTGCCAACAAAACAAATAGTGAAACAGGAGAGCTGCAATTCAAGTGGTAACACCCAGCATTAGAAATTTGGTGGGGGCTGGTGGTATGATGGGAAATAAACTCTATTAAAGAATGCAGGCAATAATAAATGAAGAATATGCTGACTGGGATTAATACAATAGCATACTGTGATGCTGCTGAAGATCAGCATTGATTTTTGTTATCCAGGTACAAACTCATGGTGTCCAGGAAAAAGGAAATAAGTGGTCAATCACCCTTGTTGAAGGAACTATTCCCATCATCATAGCATCAATGTTACATTACCAGGTTCAAGAATGTAATTATTATCTTGGTGTGTTAGAAAATGCTCTGACACTGAACAGGTCTTGCTGCTGTTGCACATAAGTAAATACTTTCTGAAGATGAATCCAAGAAGTGCCATGGAAATACTACCAAATTTTAAATAATATAAACTCCTTTCTTCAGCAGGCATTTGGTTTTAACCAAAGCTGCTTCCCAAGTTCAAAAGCATTAAGTTGCAGGTTACTGTCTAACTCTCCAGCTGCCAAAGCTGCATTACACTATTAAGTGTTTTTATTATTATTACTCCTACTATTACAGTCTGCTTAGACTATAAAATAACATCTCCTGGGCCCCTTAGGTGTTTACATCTGCCCTTGTTCTGAAGCTCTTTCAGGAGATTATTGTTTCTTCTGCCAGTTCAATTGAAAGCAATGATGAAGTTACTGCAATGCATATGTCCTTGTCAAATAATGCTTTCAAAGGGCTGGAAGCACATTTGTCAAATAATGCTTTCAAAGGGTTGGAAGCACATTTGTGGGGGGAAAAAAGCAATTCTGAACTCACTTCAGTGGTGAGTAGCAACCAGCTTCCATTTAACCAGACAGACCATCGAAATAATCGAGTAATGAAATGAAGCCACTTCTCCCAACAAGAGCTGACAGGTTTGTACCAGAAGCAGCTGTGTGATACAACCTTCACTGATGGAACAAGATCTAAGTGGATTTCCTCTTCCTCTAACCTGAAATGGGAATCTAACAAGGGAACAATCCTGTCACTCATCTCAGTGTCACAGTTAAGCCACAGGTCTCACTCTCACAGCTACTGGTTCAAGCAGGTCTCTTATATCACAAATTTGAAACAAGTTTCTCCAGCCCCAAGCACACAGCATCAACATCACCTTGTTCTGCAGCTCACTAAAAAGCTTCATTTCCAAATTTAGGACGGCAGAGTCCTTAACTCATTGGTAAGGCAAAGTCAGTGCATTTATTTTCCTTTTTACTCCTCATCCCTTTAACACTGAGCCAGGGATGTTTTGCAAAAGTTGGGACAGATTATCACTTTTCCACATTCCCTTCTCCTCCTGTGGCTCACATACTCACACACCTCTGCCAGGGAGTTCCCAGGTGAGGGCTCCACTCTGCAACCACAGCACTGCAGAGGTGGGATGTGCTGTGAAAACCTCAGCTGACCCAAGGGAAACAAAATTTATCAACCTGTGCAGCAACGCAGAATTACACTAACCAGAGAAAAAACATTTTTAATTCATCCATCCAACAAGAACTTCGACCCAAGCAAAGTAAGCAGGAACAGGACATCAGAGCCTAAGCTTTTAATACACATACTATCCTTCTTTATTAAAGGCATTAACTTGACCACTATTAACTTTAATCTCATTTGAAATCAGCAAATTTCTATTATGCCATCCAGAACTGACTTCTGTGTATCCAAAGTCCCACCATTCCCTTTTACAACCCAGGGAAAGCAGGAGTCAGCAAAGTCCACAAATGACACAGAAAGGTCCCTCACTCAGTGCAGAGATCCGTTACCTTGGAGAGTGCATCGAATTCAACAACACTAAAAAACACCAGCCTGACTTCCCAAATGTCCTTTTTCCTATGTGGATTGCATAAGTGAAGAGAAAGAAACTAAATTTGAGCTGGTAACCAGCACAGAAGCCTGGTAAACCCCTAGAGCCTTTGAGTGCCTTGATTTCAGCAGAAAGGACAGAGCAGGAGGGCACAGAGAGGGCAGGATGTGATCTGGCATCAAATGAGAAAAGGGTGAGCAGGGACTGGGGAGCCAGAACAGGCCAGAGCAGACCTGGGGCTCTGGGAGGATGCTGAAGCTTTCTAGGAACAGTGTCAGGAGTTTGGAGAAGCTGATGCAAGTTAAAAAGAACAACAAGGAAAGAAAAGCAAGCCCCAGAAGCTGGCCTTCCACTACACAGCACCTGCAATTGCAAACCACAACTCCCTCAATGCTCTCCCTCCTCTCCAAACACGCACACATCCCTCTTCAGCCTCCACATGGGAGAGATCTCCAGTTCACCCATGCAAACACCTCCTGCTGCCTGCTCTCAGAGAAAGGAGGTTTGCTGGATTTCAACTAAGTCAGCAAACACCGGCAATACTCTAACTCACCCATAAAACAAGGCAGTGTCACAGCGCTTCCGTGGGGAAACTCTGCCTTAAAGTGCTGTAAATCCTAAAGAAAGGAGCAAAAATACAGCTCCCAGCAGAGCCAGCCTGAACAGCAGTGCCTGAACTGCCTTCACTGCTCAGGTGCCTCAGAGCAATGTTTGATTTGTGCTGAAAACCAAAACAGCTAAAAGGGGACCATCAAACGTCAGGGAGTTTAGAATACCCTTGTTACAAAACAGGCTGGATTCTTGTCAGACATGGCCCTGCTGACTCCAGGGCCAGGCCCAGCCAGAAATATGCCATCAAACCCAGGCAGAGCTTGGCATGACATGAAAAAAACTCATTTAGCCACCACTGGCAAAAAAACCATACAGGGCACCTCAATGCCGTCTAAACCTAGACATGGCTAAAGTACAATAATTAAATACAGATTAAAACTACTTCTAACAGAGCAACCTTTGAGATAGAAATTGGCCTTTTCACTGATAAAAATTTGTATTTCCTACAGGTGCACACTGACAGACAGAGTTAGCAGTGCTTACAAGAGAACTGCCTGTGCCATCAGGTGCTTGCATCGCTGCTCTCCCACCCACAGCTCATCTCACCAGCACGTAATTGTGTCCAATTAAAATATCATTGGCAATATGGACCCACAGATATCATGCATGAGAGTCTAGCGTGCTTTTCTTCTTTTTAAAGTGTTTCTAAAACTCCAGATAATATTGTTGTCAAAACCACACCTGCAGTTCTGTGTGCATTTAAGTCAACCAGCACAAATTCAGCTCAAAGATTTCTTTTTCAGTCCACTAAAGCTTAAACACTTGGATACTGCAAAAAGCCTACAGCTGCCTATCTGCAAATGGTTTGAACACCACTAAAATAAAATTCATTAACTTGAATTCATCTTTGGTGCGACTTGAGTGGGCCTTCGCAGGGATAAATTTGCCCCCTGGGTTCTGGGACACGAAAGGACTATGAAATCACAGCTTGTAAAAATGTCAATGAGCAGGTCTGGATGTGGGCAAGCCTGTGCATCGAGGAATTTTCCTCATTACAAATCTGCAAACCTTTGGCAGCTTGCAAAACGCTGCTCTTAGAAACATTTTGAGGAGCTATAAATAGACTGCTCGGCCCATGATAAATTATAATCTGTGGAGACTGCAAGACCAGAAATGTCTAAAGCTCTGGGCTCTCAGTACAAGCTATCAGGACTTCTCTGAGCAAATTTTCAGACTTCAAGTTTTCATCCGTGTGTGCCCTTGTCTATAGATGAATGTCAGAGTCACCTCTGAGCTTTTCCCATTTCTAACAAAATGTAGTCCTTTTAAGAGTCAAAAACTGACACCAGTCATACAAACTGAAATGCTCTTGTGACATTCCCAGTCTAAAAACAAAATGAGAAAGGCTCAAGTTCCTACAGTCTGATGTCCCTGAAGCTTCTAATTTTCAGAAGCCACGGAGTTTCACTGCCTCTCACAAGAAAATTCAGAAATTTTGATGCAACCTCCTGAACCCTTGAGCCAGCTTGAAGTTACAGCCTCACACTGCTCCTGGGGATCAACTACCCAAAGGGCTGAATTTCACCAGCTCTGAGCTGCACTCAGAGCAGAAATAGTTGCACATTCCTACTAACTCATCTCCTCTTATCAAGAAAAGCTTTTCTGCTCTGATTGCTCACCAAGCTGGAACACTGACACGAGGACAGCACACGCTCCTCACAAAAAATATAAAACAATGAGTAGGGGAGGAAAAGTGTACGATCAAATTTGCAGCCTGTGCAACTCAGACTGGAGTTTTTTAAGTTAATGGCTACAGAGTAATTTTTTTCCTTTTCAGATCCATACTGTGCATTGTGGTTTTCCAATCAATCCAAAGAGATGTGACAGCCACTATGCTCTGACAGCCATTGTACAGTGGCCATTACAATTATACACAGGCAATTATTGCTGGGCCAGAGACTCATGGGAAATGTGCTTTTCCTTCCTATTTCACTGTGAAAGGACAAGAAGAAGTAGTTAAAGTATATATTAATGGTTTTTCAAATAATATACTTGATTACATCTACTGCAGAATAATTTTTCTTCATGTTTCTATAATGAATCTGACCATGAAAAGCAGATTTATGCCCACAGTTTGTATCATTATAAACTCAACTCATTTGATGTGAAAAACCTACAGTTTAATTGCTTGATTTAGATTTTGGCTGGTAAAATGCGTACTGAAACATTACTATTTTAATTATGTTAATTTATAAGTGAAAAGCTAAATTTGCAAAGGCAATAACATTAATTATTTACTTGCCCATTAAAGCTGAATATTTATTACCAGGATAATTGGCTTCATAAGTCTGCCAAAAAAATTAAAAACAAGTTTATGTACTGACTTACAGAGAAATGAGTGATACTGTAGCATCTCTCAGCAGGTTGTGTCTTTAATGGATTGCTCTGATATATAACTGCATTTCTTTCATTTATAGTCTGTTACATTTAGTTTTTTCAAAAGATTTTTTTTTTTTTACTTTATAAAGATGCTGGTTGTGACTCAGAGCAAGCTCCTTTACTGCTCTGCAGCCAGAATCCTTTGTGCAGCATGAGGGACTTCGCTGGTCTTAATAATTTATGAAGATTGCATTTCACCTGGTCATCTAAACACCCACTGAATGTAGAATTACATTGGGTTAAATCAACAGAAAAGGGAAATAGTGACCCAAAATAATCCAGCTCACAGCCAGAACAGGAGGGTTAAGAAAAACCAGTAGTGAGGAGTCTCCAGCTTTGCTGGTATTTTAGCTTCATTTCCATTTGCACTATAGCAAATATATTCAATGCTTATTTATGCATGCATCCTCAAAGTAATACAATTAACTTACTAATGCTTAGAGAACAATTTGTATATTACCTTGATGTAGGATGAAAGGCTAATTTTGATTGCTGTCTAGACACAAATCCTAATTCCATTTGGCAACGTCTCACCAAGCAAACACCTCCCCTTCCTGTCCCTTAAAAATGTGACTTTCCCAGCAGGTGCAGGATCACCGAAGAGCTGCAGCACCACGGCCATCAGCAGGAGCCAGGATGGACTTGGGTCACCTCCATCTTCCCTGTGGGTAAAAACCTTCTCTGGCTGAGGTCTGCAGAGGGCACAGGTTAACCTGAGGAGGCAGCCCTGAGGCACAGCTCATGGAGACACTAACTAGGATTGCAATCAATATTTATTTATTCAGGCGTCCTCAATGCAGGATGATTACATCCAGATTACAGTCTGAACTCCCAGCCATGCTGTAATTATATTGCCAAGGAAGGGCAGAAGCATCCATGAAAGAGAGGCAGTAGGTCAGTGGATTTGGCATCTCATCTTAAGTGAGAGGGAATGGGTTGAACCACAGTTTAAAACTTTGCTGTCCTTATTTTTTTTCCTGCAACTCCTCTGCAGCTGCCTGCAGCCCAGATAGATGGAATGTCTGAACCTCAGTCTTGGAGGACAATAATCTGATTTTAAATATCTGTATCTCACACTGCTATCTCACATGGCTGGATTCAGGACAGCTATTTTTATTAGTATTGTTGTTGTTGATATAATTATTATTATAAAACTGATACAGGGGAAAGAAAAATCAAACCCCAAAACCTGAGGTTTCTTTGTCCATATGTAGCTCTCACACTACAAGACACTTCAGTCTTTTCTCAAATTATGCAGGACACTGATCCTCTTGCCAACAGGGCAGACATGCCAGTATCTCTCAGTGCCAATTTTCCCTGACTACAAAAGCAGCACAGCTCAGCATAACCCAGCACTGCATGGCTACAAGACACAAAAGTGGAAAAGCCAGCAGAATTTGCTCACACCTAACCAGTGATGCCAAAGACATGTTTTTTGACAGGGTAATTCAGTGCCCCCAGAATGACATGGGGTGATATTTCAAGTCAGGATGTTCAATCAGGTTGGAGCTGGAGCTGGTCCATGCCCACACCCAGGACATCCTGGGGGCTGCAGGTGAAGGCTCCACGTGCACAATTTCCATGGCAAGGCTCCCCACTAATTCCTGGATTTAAATCAGAGCTGGAGCTTTCCCTGCTGCCTGCTCAGCTCACACAATCCAACAGCCATGGCAGCAACCACAGCTCCTGTCGTGTCTCTGGGAGCTTGGTGCACACTCCCTTCACTGACAGCCTGAGCAGCTCAGAAATGCTCCATATGGTGACACTCACTCACACAACGATGCTACTTTCCAGGCTTTCCCTCAGAAATATCTGACTTGCCTCAATGCAGCTGCAGCTTCTTCCTCTCAGCAAAGCACCAATGAGGTAATAGCTCAGAATCACTAAGCAGGGCAGAGTAAGAAATTTTTCTACCTTTAAAAATTTGTTACTTAGACCAAAAGTCAAAGTTTCAGAAATACTAATTATTCAGAAAGATATTATGAGTTCAAGTCTATATAAAACTCATTTATTTGTAAAATACTTCACTGAAATTTAAATTTTTTTTTAGAAATTTGTTAACTCTAATGTAACAAATACTTTTTAGGGACAATACAGTATTTCAAACTAAAACCAAGCATTTTTAATTAAAAAACTGACTCCAGAAGTTTTGTGCTGTTCCACTTTGGTTTCAGCCCAGTGTTTGCTGAACCTGGCCTCTCCCTTGCTATCAAGGTATTAATGGTCTGGCACCAACCAGTGCCAACACATCAGACTGTGAATTCCACATCAGCTGTGGCACCAAGCTGCAAACCTCACAGATAAAAACCTGGTATGAGGCAGGGTGGTAAACAAGAATAATACTGCATGACAGACTACTAGCAGGAGAGAGCATGGCAAACAGAAGATAATTGTCAAGCATGTGGTATTTTTAGCAACAATCAACCAAAATGCCTTAGACATCAATTTCAAGCCACTTAATCCTCTTAATGACATGCTATGGCATTTGTTTGTGATTAGGGTTTCACTTTGTTTTCTATAGAAGATTCCCCTCAGACTCCTGCATTCAATGTGCTTTGTAAATAGTTCTGCCAGAACGCTGAGTATTAGGTTAGAGTTTACTTATCACAGTGCTAAATTATTCCAGCTGGGTCATTATTAATTCTCCTAATTTTACTGTCATTTGCCATCATTACAACAACGCAGCACCCTATGGATACATTTATTACAGAGCATAAATCCAGGGCTCCTCTAAGCTGCTGGAGTGCCTACTCTGCAATCTTTATGCAAAAGCCTGAGGAGTGGTTAAAAAGAATTATCATTTGGAAAACTTTTAAAGGCTTACCTCTAGCTCCCCATCCTCCACCCACCCATCACATTTCTGCAGGATGTTAGGTAAGTTCTCAGCATGTGATACTCCCCTGCAATACAGGCTGTGGCCCACGGCAAAGCTCTTTCATAGGAAATGCACTGGGGAAAGGGAAGCTGGAGAGAGAGCAAAGAGGATGGTACTGCAGCCTGTGCAATTTCCATTGAGAGAAAGCATACATAAAAATAGACATTTAAAAATATCCTAATGTATATTCCTCCCCCCTTCAGAGAACTTAGGCACTGCATATATCCTTCTCCTAACACAAGCATATGCTTGATTGGGTCTCGATTCAGCAAAGTAATTCATTCAGGGCAGAGCTTTTAGCACCTGTTAAAACCTGTCAGACAAAAATTTAAGCAGATGCTTCAGTGTTTTTCTAAATCAGGACTGTAACTGGATTTACCAGCGCATGAATTGCTCCACGTCATACAGACTGTGAAATTTTGGCTCTGTTATGAAGGCAACTGTCCACCTGTTTTGAGTTTGGTAACAAGAGGCCATGACTCAAGTTTTAGGAAGCTGCTCTAAAATAGCCCTGAATGTATTTCCCCACATGACCCCCCTCAGTAAATTTGCAGCATTTTCTCAGTGCAGTAGACCCCAGATTAATAACAGAGGTTTTGCTGACCTGGTGTTGTTGTTTTCCTGCAAAGCTGTCCACATCCTTAGGGAACACCATGTCACCACAGCCACCCCTCAGTTCAAGGTCCACAATGACATCCCCTGAGCTCACCTGAAGCACTGACCCCTATAAAACAATTCCATATGTGCAACTGGGTTTCATCTTTCATATAGGGGCTCACTCCCACTTGAGAATTGCACTTTTTGGTCCATCATTCAAACAACTGATCAAAATTATAAAGGCAGATACTTCTCACAACCCATGGCTAAAATGTCCAATAACATCTGAGTTAAACATGAATATACTTCTTTTAAGACTTTGTTAAAGCCAGGTGTACACTCAGTTGCACAGTGAAATCCTTGCTACCTGGGCATATGAAGCTCTGCTAAAAGAAATTTATGATCCACTGATCAAGAACTTTGGCAGTCACAATTCTGAGCTTTCTCTCAGGTATGAGAATGTGATGCTCACGTGAACATCACACTCCTGGCTACAAAGTGCTTTTGCTTTCCTCCTCTCTTGGGTATTAGTCACACAATCAGAAAAAGAAATCAGATTATTCTGGGCTTAAAGCATGTCAGTTACTTTGTGCTGCTCACAGGTATGTGCTCACAGGTAATTTCCTCTGTATCTTCTTGGGTATTTACAAATCTCTGTTTCCCTTGTAGTGTCCTCTGTGATGACAGGTACTATGTTTGCCTTGCTCCAGAATTCTGACAATTGCCCTATTCTCCACAAGCTTCTGAGAGTTGTAAATAATTCAGTGGGTACATTTCTTAAGGCCACATTGACCCAAATATATCACAGTTACCTAAATACTCCTTATCTTGTTCTTGCCTTTGCTTGTAAGCCCTCTTACAGGGAACACTGTTACAGATCTGACACAGTTATTAACCTTTCTGTGAAGAGCAGTGCAAAATAATGGCATTTTGTATTTCTGTCTTCTCTTCTAGTCCATTTATTTGCTTCCCTTTCTTCCTGATGGACTTCTGCCTTCCTCTTACTTCCAGTGTGTTTTAAGTAATTTTATAACCTTTTATAGCCATAACTGATTTTGCCTCTATGTCCTTTTGATTTTAGCCTATGTGGCTGCACAGCTGGTGGTGTTCTTGGCCACACAGCTTTGGTTTGTCCCATTTGTACCAATACACAATACTGAAAAGCTTCCTTTGCTGTGCTACTCCCCCAGAATTATCTTTGTGCATCTATTCCACAGCTCTGCTTTAGTTAACAAGTTTGCACAAAGGATTTAATATGAGAACATGGAACTTCCCCTCTTCCAACATTTGGCAGCCCAGTTCATTATTCCAAACAAGCTCAAAAGGTGAATCCCTTTGTAATCTCTGCCCAAACCCAACCCACTCAGACATTCCAAAAAGAAGTTCCATGATGCATCCCATAATTCTGGCCAACAACATATCTGTGTTCTAACTTGCCTGCCTACAGCCCACTGATCAGCACAAGTTAATTTTCTTCACCAAGAGCAACCTTTGAAAAAATGTCCCACAACCAATTCCAATCAAAATGCCAGCTGCTCTCCACTTACCCCTGTATTCACAGCTTCCCTCTTAAATATTCTGGCGGCATCATTTTTTCTTCAATACTTTTTGGGTTTTGTACACCTTGGTCACGACCCCTCTTAATCTCTCCTATTCTAATGAATATAAACATAATTTTCTTAACCTTGCCTCCTGTTTTATAACCCCTGAGGCCCTTTATCATCTTTGTCAAGACTGTATCCATAATTAGGGTATGTAAAAAAGATCAAATGGAACGAACAAGAAAGTGCCTACTTGACACAAATTGTTACATGCATAAGCAACATCTTCAGCCCAGACTCCCCCTTCCCATCGCAGCCCCGTGTCAGAGGGCGAGCTGCTGCTGATTCCTGCACATCGGGTGGTGCAGCCAGGACAGGTTTTGTCACTGCAGGGTGCTCCACTCCCCCAAGGGCATTCTGCAACATTCACCTTTTCTGCTGTTTGTGCTAACTCATTCCAGCCGCACACACAGGCACATGCCTTTATATTCTGCACAGGTGTCACAGACAACTTTTATGAGAATTCCTTTCCTTAGGATTTTTCCTCCTGAGAAGCTGAAAGGCCTCAGGAACAAAATGTAAACAATGGTTATCTGCTGCTGTGGAATGCAACAGGTGCATCTGTGACTGGCCCATGTTGGATGTTTCTAATTAATGGCCAATCACAGCCCAGCTGTCTGGGACAGAGAGCCGAGCCACAAACCTTTGTTATCATTCTTTCCTTTCTAAGCTAGCCTTCAGATGAAATCCTTTCTTCTATTCTTTTAGTATAGTTTTAATGTCATATATATCATAAAATAATACATCAAGCCTTCTGAAACATGGAGTCAGATCCTCGTCTCTTCCCTCATCCAAGAACCCCTGTGAACACGGTCACACACAGGTAACCCAAAATGTTGTGTATCAGCCAGGCTGTCCCCTCCCTCTGTGCACACACAGCCATGGACACTGGCACCCAGACTGCTCCCTGCAGCTCCTCACTGGTGTAGGAGCATGTTCAATATTGCTGGCCATTCCTCATGCAGGAATTGCAGATTTTGATAACACAACAACTGGCCTTCAGTGCTCACAGTGACCAGCATTCCTCAGCTGGACACATCCTTGAATACTCCACTGATTAGCAGAGTAGAAGTTTCAAAGGGATGCACATAAAACCATGAAAATGCCCAGGGCCTGGAAGTACAGAGAATATCACTGTTTACTTATGGATTATTCTGTATGATATTCAGAATTTGAAATTTGCCATAGCAGATCAGACAAGTGCTCTGTTTAGAGCATAAAGCTGAATCAGACAGCAGCAAAAGCAGATGCTTCAGGGAAGAGTTTGAGAAATCTTTGCAAACAGTTACACAACAACTGAACCACCTGGGTTGTTTTCTTCCTCATCTTGATTCACCAGAGAATAGCCAGATAACCTCAAAAGGAAGAATTTCTCTACCTCTCTCAAGCATCCCCCTTTCACTCCTTACCACTGATGCTGAATGGTCTCACTGCTGTGAAATCAGGTCCAACCCTCTGGACTTCAGCTCTTGTGCTTTTGTCCTTGGTGGCACCTTGCTGCAGTTTGTCCCCCAGCCTCAGCAACTCCACAGCCCATCCCAAAGCCACAAAACATGAAATCACAACCCCATAACCAACTGTGCTGCTCTTCCAAGAGAGGCTCCTTGCAAAATTAGTGAATCACTCCAAATCTGTTTGCATAGGTATAGGAATGTGTCCCCTGCTGACAGAGTCACAAAACTATCCTTTGTCCCCTTAAAAAGGAAACAAGCCCAGAAATTTCTCTCCTCAATTAGATGAAAAGACATCTCATAGAACCTGGGGGACTTCACCTCAAACTTAAGGATAGCTAACTGGACAGAAGCCAAAAAATCCAGCCTGAGAAATTTACTAGGAAAAGAAGAGAACGAAGAAACTAATCACTTTTTTGATTTTTTTTGTGATTTTTTTTTGTGATTTTTTTTTTTGTGATTATCAGCGGCAAGGACCTTTTGCACCTGGCTCAGTTTTTCTCTGTAAAGAGTTTTGTTATTTTACCTTTTATTAAAACCTTTTTGTTTCCAACACTACCACAGAAGCCATCCTGCTGATTTTATGCCTTCTAAGGTAGCTGAGCTATCTTGGGTGTGAAAGAGATCTCCAACAGCTTATGAGACCTGGCTCGAGGAGACCCATATTTCACATAGGCAAATTTAAGGTGGAATTTATGGATTTTATTACGGAAATGTATGCCAAAACACCTCTCCACAGAGTGTGGCACTCTGTGGTGTGGCACAGTTACTCAGGGCTGACACTGCATTAGGTTTTACAGAACACAAGGCTGCAACCTGTTTGTAGTGGGGTGGCAACCTGTTCAGGAATAAATGGAGGAAATGAATTTATTTGCCCTTGGCACTCTTTGCAACTACATATCTGCTGCTCAGCAGGTACAGGCAGTAGTAACAACCTGCAGAAGGAAATGGTGCTAAAACTGCAGCCCACGCCAAACTTACGACTCTTATTTTTCTTCCCCATTATTAGCTATCAGATGGTTACTATGAAACATTATCTGCGTATTTCATCATGCCCACATTTATGCTCCATGAGCAAATCAGCAGCTGAAAATAGCTTTGCACTCCTCCAAGAAACCCCGCTGCCTTTACAAGATCTAAAGTTGGGAGTTCTTTATCAGCACCTTATTTACAGAGGCAATTCCCACGCTGCTGAGCTTTGTCCTTATGGACAGTGGGAGACCTGCACTGCTGTTAATGCCACTGATCTTTGAAAGGAAAATGCAGCTGCAGCTTGGAAGAGCAAGGGCACTCAGCTGCCTGACTGGGTTAGGGCTGTAGGATTCAGCAGCAAACATTTATAACGCTGCTATTTAGTGACCAAAATATCACCCATCAGCTTGGATGCATTAAGAAAATTATTCCATGGCATTTGCTTTGTGGGTTTCTTTATTTCATGTGAGTTTCAAAAAGGTTTTTCAGTCCCCTCAGATAAAGCAACAACTTGCTCCTCCCCTCCTACCGTCTGCAAATTTTGACTTTAAATCAACTCTTTGTGGACGACTGAGTAGCTGCCACATTACAATACTCTGAATCAGATTTTTACATTGGTATGGAGCTTAAAATAACAATTAAGTTAATATTTCTTCACCAGATACATGCATGTAGACAAATTCTGCCCATAATTCTGCTATCCTGAAGATGCAAAGTACAGGAGCTCATACCTGCTCCCCATCTACTACCTGGGCAGCAGGGACAGAGCTCAGCCTAGAGAGGACAATTGTTAAACTAGAGCAGGTCCACCACTTTTTGTCCTCTAAACAAATAATTCCATGAGCTTTCCTCTACTTCTTGAGCCACAAATAGTAGGTAGGGAAAAAGCAGTTCACAGAGTTCCTGGCTGAAACACTGCAAACACGGAGTAATATCAACACATGCTCTAATTCCTGCCTTTAGGGTATAACTGCTTGGGGAAACTCTACATTTTGGTGTAACTGGGCAAGTTAATAGCCACAAAGATCTATGAATGTTATTAAAAGTCTAGGTGATATAAGAAAATTGCAAAGTGAAAGTCTGGGAATACAAAACCACCAAAGGAAAAAAAGAGTAAGAGCTTATTTTAGACTTGGCTGCTGGTTAAAAAATAGAAAAGGAAAAAGAAAAAATATCTTATTGCTTCTTACTGGCAAAGGTGCTGGTTTGACAGCCCTGAAGAGAGATCTATTTATTCAAAGTAATGCTGGCAGCAATGGCACATTTCTTCCTATATGCCCAAGCCTGTATCTATTTTCAGTTCCATCAGTAAGCTAAAGGTTAAAGCTATTTATTTAAACCCACACCCACATGCCATTTAAATTGACCCAAATTATTGTCTGAGTTGTAACCTCTCTGTATTAAAGTCCCCTTAGGGGCTGCTTCTTCATTTCAGGCTCAAAAAATTCCTCCCTCGCAGGATAAAAGCAGATAAGGAGCATTTCCAAAGAGAAATGGAGAAGGAAATGGGGAGGAGTTCAAAGAATGCCTCTTGGTGTGGTGAAAGAGAACACAGAAAACTGCAGTTTTCTGTAGAAAAATTCATTTTCATTAGATAAATAACTAGAGAGCTTAGCTCCAGTCATATTAAAAGATGTGACTGCCATTCCTGCTTTAGGGATTTCTTAAAAAATACATATGAGAGAAAAATAAAGGAAAAAACACTACACATTCTGCTTGCTTTAATGATGCAACTGGAGTGAAGCCCACCAAAATATCTCAAAATCAAAAAGAAAAGGTGGTCCCAAACAATCAATCCACAGTGGAAATAACCCTCTGCCAAAGGCCAGGGAACAAGGAGAACCAAGGAGGAACAGGAGGCTCCTGCAGTCACGCCCTGGTTAACAGGAGCAAAGTGCCATCCCAGGAGTGAGATTATTCTCTAGGCTGATAAAAGGCAAAGGGAAAGCAGCATCTGGCCTACAATATTTAGCCTTTTCTACACAGTTTAATGCTGTGTGAAGCATGGTAAAAGCAAAGCTTCCTCAGCCCCGGGAAGACAGCTGGCGAGGCAACGCAGCAGGGACACCAGATGATGGAAGGCTCCTAATTACAAAATCTCTGTCTTGCCTGTCAGAGCAACTGCACACTGGTACAGGGGAGCTCACAGAGGAGCTGGGGAAAAAAATCAAGCATAGATAAGACTTGAAATCCATCTCCAGATGCAAACTTTCCCTGCCTTTGAGTGCAGCTGGCTCTTGGATCTAGCTCCAGCCAAAAAGATGCAGTTCAGATAGGTGAAGATATTCCCAAAGCTCAGGGCTTGTCCAACTTTGCTTCTGATGGTGAGCCAGCCTTATAAAGAGATATTCAGTGGAGTATTTCTGGGCTGATGGACCACAGACACCTAATTCCATCAGCATGAGTGACAATCTCTGGAGACCAAAATTCACAAACACCAAGAAAAAGCACAAGAGTGGGGAGAAAAAACAGTCACCCAAGAGGTTTGAATTTCATTTGATGTACTCTAGACACATAAATAGAAAAGGACTTTCAACATACAGAGAGTATCTCATTATGTACTGATCCTGTTAATTGCTATTCAAGAGCCTGGAGGCAAAGACACAGTACAGTTCTAACGAGCTGAAAAGTATTGTTAAATACATCAGCATCATAGAATCAGAACTCCAGAATGGTTTGGGGTGGAAAGGATCTTAAAATCATCTCATCCCAACCTTCCTGCCACAGGCAGGGACCCTTCCACTATCCCAGGGTGCTCCAAGCCCCATCCAACCTGGCCTTGGACATTTCAGGGATGGGGCAGCCACAGCTGCTCTGAGCACCCTGAGCCAGGGCCTCCCCACCCTCACAACGAAGATCAAAATTAGTAAAATAATTAAGAATGAGGTAAATGCCACCAATACCATGGAAGCAAACCCACAGAGAGCCAAGGAGGTAACTCCACGCTGATGGACAGATTGGGACTGGTAAAGCTGATTTAACACACCAGAATTCAGCCCCACTGTGACCACAGAAACCCTGCAAGACCCCAAACAGCAGCAGCTCACTGAGATCACTGCAGTGACAGGAACAGCCACATGGAAATGAACTTCTAATCCTGGCCTTTCCCTCCTCCCCTCCTCTTTTGGTGGCAGAAGCTCTCTTCCTATATTAGTGCATCAGAAATATAAAGGTTCCTTCTGCTGGGAAGGAATATTTTCAGCTGCCCTGCCAGGATGTTTCTGCAGTGCCATCAGGGGAAAAAACCCACTGGAAGAGCTGGCTGAACTCATCAGTAAATATAATTAAGCTCCTGCTAAACCATATGACTTCTGCTAAATTTGAAGCACAAACAAAACTGGTTTATCAGCTTTGTGCTGAGTAAGAAAGGGATAAAGAATTAAGATTTTTACAATTCAGTGTGAGCAAACTGCAGCCCTGCAGAATCTGCATCATCCAACTGTACACGGGTGGCAGAGCTGGGTGCTTAATTTTTGAGACAACAGCAGATAGATCTTTAAAGCTATTGCTCAAAGGGCTTAAATAATGAGTTGTAAATTAATTCATTACCATTTGCTGTATAGCTGATGGAAAAGAAGTCAGATCTCATATGCTGTACAAGCTTTCCTGAAAACTGACAGGTGAAGCTTTTGGCCAAGAAATTGAAGCTCCCAAAGCTTGAGGCTGAGTTTGCTTCAAATCCAAACATTTGTTTTCCACCAGAGTCAAGTTTTCATGAACTGTGGGTAAATTTGACTAATCTTGGTTGAAGTTTCAAAGTTGACAAGTATATGTGTGGAAGAGAGACTGACAAAACCTTTCAGTCAGCAGCTTTGATATATGTTTCTTAATTATGCTAAAGCATTATGAGATCCAAACAGCTCGAACTGAAACCAAGAAAAAAATTAGCGCTGCTGTTTCAAAAAGAACAAACAGTAACAAGGAAAATCTGGTAAAAAATAGTAACACGGATTAGTAAACACAAAAGTCAGGCAGAACAGTACACAGACTTTCATTTCAAAGAAGAAAAATGGTCCCAGAAATTGTCAACTAGTAAAACAAGACTGATAAGCATTAACTCTCCACAAAATTAAATTACAGTTTAAAAAAGAAGAAAAAAAGCAGGAGCCCTGGTAGAAAAAAATGACTGAATTAACATATCAAAGGAAGAAGATAGGAGAGTAATCCAGAGGGTAATACAAAAGAAAAGTTTAAGGGACACCTTGGGAAAAGTTTTCTTTGAAGTACTGCACTTCCTAAAATAATAGGAGGGTTATCTAAACACACCCATCATGCATCACAATTATTGTACTACTCTTTTACTTACAGAAAATTCATTGCATAAGTGGAGAGTAAGTGTTCCTGTGAAACAGGCCTAATTAAGAAGCTCTCATTATAAGTGTGGAATTAGTACCAGGGACACAGGAGCCAAGTCTGTATTTCAGACCCTGGGCATGCACAGAATCCTCCAAGGCAGAGCAGCCTGGGGGTGAAATCTTCACAGCCAGGGAGTTTTATTAAGCTAAAAATGATGTCATTGTCCTGTATCTCACCTGTTCCCTCCCCATTTCCCATCTCCACAGACTCTGACATCAGATGCAGGTGAACAACAACTGTTACATCACATGCAACTGGCAATGCTCCATTTTCCATCTATGCTGGAGCAAAAAGCCTTGCAGGACACCGAAACAGCATAAACCAATCCAAAATGTGAAGAGAATTAATCAACCATCACTTTGCAATCACTGCAGCAAATGCTGCAGGAGCATCCCCTTTGTGGGGACATCCCACAGAGAAGAACTAGACCTCTTTAGAGATTTACATCACACTTAGTATCCAAGCAATAATTTAATTTTGGGGAAGACTAAAAGATGTGGCACCAGCTGGAGAAATGTCCAGTTTCTACACAGCAAGAGATTACTCATGACTGCACAAGCCCAAAGGGATCACAGCAAAACCCCACCAAAGAGTTCATATTTTGCTTTTTTGAATAACTGGAAATGCAGGGATTGAAGAGTTCACAAGGAAATATGTACAGTGCATTTCCTGAGGGATTCCATGGGGCTTGAATAGGATAATCCTGCTTCCTTTCCTAAGATCATCCATGTCTCATCACAATGAGGTACGACTTTGGAACACACTTTTATTTTTGGAGATTTAAGATATTGAAATACTTTATCCTATCTAACTGTTTTTAACATTGCTGGAGCTGATTTTGCTTCACTTTGCTCTCCTGTGCCAGCCCAGTTCCATGACCACAGAGCAGTGGTGCATCCAGAGTGGATTTACCCTCCTGAGCAGTACTGCATCCAAATGGGGTAACTCCAAATGAGCAGCACACTCTGATTTCTGAATGTCATTTATCCAACTTATGTGACAGATGATACAAATATCTCCATGTGATGGATTTACATCCAATAATCAAATACAGAAAAGATAAGATCTTTAGATTAAAATCATTCTGGAAGTTTAAATGGAAAGGCAAATCAGATAATTAAACCTCTACCCTCAGTGGTACATTTTTTAAAGTGACAAAATCTATACAAACCTAAGGCAGAAACAGAAAGTGCAGCTGAAAGAGAATCATTGAAAACCAAATTAATATTTTAATTCTGTCACCATGAAAAAAAGTCTCTAAATGAGATGAAGTTTAGAATGAGTACCAAGCACAGTGATTTATTACCTTTGCCCTGTAATTTAAATTACTCTTTCTTTAATATTCACTGAATTCTTCCCAGAGAGTTTTAGCATCAGCTGATCACAAAAAAAAGGGGGAAAAAAAAGAAGCTGAACAGTGAATTAAGAAAAAGCCAGTGGTTTTCCAGTAGCCATGTCAAAAATCAATGAGACTGAAGGACCAGAGGTCGGATTAATAAAGCTTTCTTCAACTTTGTAGCTCTGCACCTACTCCCTGAGCAGTAGGAATGGGCTTGTTTGCCAGACAGTCTCTGTGAACAAGTTTCAAAGAAAAATCTGAAGATTCTTGTGTACTTGTAATGCAGCATGATGCTTGCAAAGCCAGAGCAGCTGATCAGGGCAGTATTTTAGCTACACACACACTTCAAATGATTTATCCAGCATTTACCTTTTAAGGTGCTTCCCTGAAACATGTCCTCTCAAAAAGCAGTGAAAATAAATTAATAAATATATAGATATATAAATCATGAGCATTTGGTTTGACTGCTGAAAAGAATCTAGAACAACCCCTAAATGATAGGCTGTCAAAACTGCAGTGTTAATTAAATGAAGATTAATTGTTAAATTTACTTAAATTTAATACAATTAAGGGATGCATCATGTTTATATGAGCTGATCAAAAGCAGTTAGCAGCTTGCACAGATCCATATTTAATAATATCATTTTAATGTTCAGTTGACACTTACCACACAGCCACTTTTATTAAACACAAACAACAATTAGCATGGCACTGCCAGCCCCTTCCAGCATTCTGTCATCAAACAAACGAGAATTTACAGATGCCATTCCCTACCACCAAATCTCCCTGCTTTGATATAATTACACCAGGACATGAAGCACCCTGAACAGCAACATTCCATGGCAAGGGGATGGCACAGAGTGATGCCTTTTTGCTAATTGATGATTTTGCTAATTAGAGGCAGGTATCTCATGACATAAACCTCCATTCCCAGTATCCTCTGTGGCCTCTTAACACTTGCCTTTCATAGAAGATTATTTTGTATATTATTTTAAAGATGGGAATAAGTATATTTTAAAGATGAGGATAAACATAAGTCTTACATGCCTTTACAAATGAGAAAGCTTTCTTGAGCATCATGCTTGAGACAAAATTTAGGTTCTTTCTGGTGAAAAATCTCAGTGCAAGATAACAAACCATTTCCATACAAATGAACACCAATTCTGGTGACTTCAGCAAAGGTTTTACTGAACAGAAGTATTTCATACACTCTTTCTGTTGTTCAACATAAAAATAATTCCTATTCCATCCACAAATCTCAGGTCTTAGCCTCAGTGTAACAATTGCATCTACCATCCCATTAATTTTATTCTGACAGGCAATATATTTATAAAACTACTTAATAATTCAGTATTTTCTTAGTCAACACAGAGCATCCCTTTCCAGAAACAATCAACATTGTGGGATTTATTCTGCTGTGTTTACTCATGTCCAAGTGGATTACAAGAAAATGGGAATAATATAAACAAAAATAACCACTCCTAAAGAAGAAATTTAAATCTTATCTGTGACTGCCTTTAAAGTTATACTAAAATTAACTTAAAATGTTGGGAATATCCTTAAGGGCTAGATCTCAGTTCATGTTAATTACATCACCTCACTGAAGGTAACAAATCTGTGTGGATTTCTACCACCTGGAAGTGTAGAAGCAGGAACTTAGCAAAAAGCCACCAGTGTGCATCTGAAGGCAGCACATAAATCTTGCAAGGAAGAGAAGCAACTTTCACACCAAAGCCCAGAAGAGCAGCACTGGAGCTGTTTGCTTCCTTCAAGCTGCGTGAGGAGAATCAGCCAAGCACAGACTCCGGCCCCTCAGAGAGAGAGATCACCGAGTGTGGGCTCCAAATAACTGAAACTGAGCCCACAGCTGGCCAAAAAATGGGATCTTTGAATATCACTGAAATATTTGGGAGTCATGTCTTTCAGCTCCTCGCCAAGCTTTTGTCCCTTCCTTTGGAATTTTCAGTGATGCTTTACTTGAGGCTGTTTATTTTGCTCATTTTAGTGTTCTCCAAATACTTGCTTTGTTTGGATATTCATGTTAACTCTTTCCATTTGAGAAGAAACACCACAGGCAGTGCCCTGGGACTTTCTAACTGAACAATAATTCACCTAATTTAAATTTGCTGGAGCTGTGTCCCCATGTGTGTCCTGCCAGCTCTGTCCCTCACCAGCCCTCACTGCTGGGCTTTGATCTTCCAGCTCACACTTCATTTTCAGGATGTGAATTGTTTCAAAGCTCATGCTACAGACCTGATTTTCAGTGCTAACAATTATTCTTTAATACAAATAAAAATAAATGAATGGATTTACGGAATCATCTTGGTTTGGAGGAAGAGAAGCATCCCAGCAAGTGGATTTTGCCTTTGGGGTTTGCCCCACTGTGTCTCCCTTCAGTCATCCCAAAACCTCTATTCCACAGGAGCAGCTAAAGCTGTTGGTATTCAAGGCACACCCTGAGTTCAAACTCCCACCATATGCTGAGAAAATATCTCATATTAGATCCTAGGACAGCTGCTTCACCACCAACTCGTACGGCATAAGGTGAGAGCAAGAGGAAATTATAAGTAGGAGAAGAATTAAAAAACCCAAACAACTCAGCTCAGACATCAATCACTTCTATTATCCTGCTTGGGTATGGGAGAACTTTGTGCAGAAAGCAGGATCCTGAACTCTAAAAGTGCCTCTGCCACACAGATTTACTCCTACAGGTGCTTAGGAAAATTATCTCTAATTATTTCTAAAATAATTCCAAATATTTCTAAATTATTTCTAATTTAAGTCTTTAACAGTGGTTTTTCAGGACTGGCAGAGGAAATACAAAGCATCCTTCCACCTTGTAAGAATAATGCAGCAATCTGGAAATACCACAGCAATGTGTCACTTTCACTCATTCTAAATAAAAAGAGGGAAGAAAAAATTAAGTATCACTAAACACAAATGCTATTTCATTATAGATATCTAAACTGCATCCATTTTAGGATGCAGTCCATCTAGCACATCTCATTATTTTAAAAATTAGTTTAGCGTTGAAATAATAATCTTTTGCTTAGTGAAATTTGATCTCACTTTGCAGCTTTTCTAACTTCATTAGAAACCTCTTAGTAAAGCATGAACTGCCACAAACTGTCCTTCTGAAAACTGGACAGTAATTTCCATCAGAGTTCCATTAGAAAGAGAAAGGGAAGACAGGGAAAGTGTCACTGGCAGAATACCTGGGAGCCTTTGAACTGCTGTTTTCATGTAAGGAGCAGTGCTGGCAACCTCCTCTGCCATTGTCCCTGGTACAATTCAGGCAAATAAAATTACAGTCTGAATGCACTGCTAAACTGGTAGGTGAAAACTATTACAGGCACAATCTTTGCACAAAGGAAATCTACTCTCCTTGGAGTTATTTGTTTAAAAAAGGATTATTCTATTTATATACAAATATTTACACAGCATTAAACTGCACTCTGTTTAATCTCTTCTTGCATGGAATATGTTATATTTTAAAAAGAGAACTATTTTACTGCTTTCCACAATCTTTAAGTGTATATATCACAAAAATATCCTTTGCACTGAGAACATAAAGACACTTGAGTTTGTGTTTATATCCTTTTTAATGCAATGAAATGGAGATCTAAAACAGCTCCCCAAACCCTTGAAGCTCCTTGAAAATGCTGTTATTAAAAAGATATTTGTGATTACAAATATTTTCCTAAACCGAAGTCAAGCAGCCTTGAGCCACCTCCAGTTTACCCACGGTCAGCTCGTGTGGATTAAGTGGGATTGGGATGCAGCAGCTCGTTATCCCTGAGCCCACACACGCCTGCTGACCCCACAGAGCTGCAGCTGGAGATGGGAATCAATAGGCTGCAGCTCCAGGATTTCATCCCTAAAGAACACAAAAAGGCTTCCCAGAGGCAAGCAGAGTATTAATGATATTCTCATGGCACAGATACTAATTTCTCACAGGCCTCCTGTCTGTCAGGGAAGGGAGATCCTGATGTTGCATGGACAGCCACACTCCAGAAATCCCCATGGAGCTCAGGCAAGCACCAGCAATTCCAAGTGAGACTTAGTTATAAACCACCCTTTCTTTCTAGATTGAAAAATAGCACAAGCAAATGCTGGAGTATTTAGCCCACCTTGCTTTTCTTTTCCCCAATGACTTTTAAATAAAACAGTATTGGAAACACAGTCAAGACTTTTCCTTTATCATAAATCATTTTTTTCCCAGTCAATCCAATTTCTAACATCCATCTGCAAAACAGCTTAAAAACACTGGAGAAAAAAAAATAGGCAGAAATACTGAGGGCAGAGGGAGAGGGAATATCTAATTAAAAATAAAGCTAACAGTAAACTAACTAACCAGGTTTATATTTATCAAATACACATGTTGAATATGCCCAAATGAATACACCTGGCTCATAGCTCCCATTGACCAAGAGACATTAGGGAACAGATACCCCATCACGAGCCAAGATTAAATCTGGATATCCTTACTACTTCATTCATCTCAAAAAAGGCAGGATTTTTTTTTTTTTAATATTAAATTTAAAATATTTTTAAAATATCTCAAGCCAGAGAGTATTCTCACAGAAAGTAGCAGCCACCCCTGCATACCAGCCCATCACCAGAGGCATTTCCAAAGGAAAGCACCTGTGTGAAATGGATCTGCCCTGGCTCACAGGGCTGCCCTGGGAGGCTGAGGAATTCAAACATGAATGAAGTGTTTTCCTTGCCCTGTCCAGTGTAACTCCTCACCACGCCTGGCTGGCGTTAGGGAATTGTCTGCTTCAGCACAACACTTGCCAGAAATTATTAACACTCAGATTTCTCACAGAGAGAGATTGGCTCCTCTGCAGGGCCGAGGTGGGGCAGGAGGAATGAGCAGCACGAGGCAAAATTCAAAATTCAGAGCTTGATTTTCCCCTGAGACACACACAGGGCAGTGCTGAAGGAACAGCAACAATTTTGTCAGATGAGACAGACACCGAGTTTAATTTCGTTGTGTGGATACAAACTCCTGCATGCAAATTCTGTCTGCTTTAAAAAAAAAAAGTCATTTTCCAGGCTCTGCTCCCAGTCCCTCCCCACCTCCCTGTCTGAAGAGCCTGTTTGGCCCTGTTACTGCTGTACCCATAAGCACCTCATCACCATCAGATTCATTCTCCCAAATCCCCAGGAGGCTGAGAATCACAATCATGTCATTTCTGCAGATGGCTGTGATGTGCCACTTCCCCAGGCACTTGGGCCAAGGCAGCAATGCCAGCCAGGGAAGGGAAGGGCTGGTACCCACCCCACTGGGATGCAGCTGCATCCCCTCACCAATCACTCTGTCCTCAACAGCAATAGCCATCCTTTCCCCTTAATGCCTCTTGAAGCTTTTCAACATCTTGAGTATTATCTAAAATGCCAGACAGAATTATCTGCCCGCATCTCATTAAACATTTGGGACTTTAATTGCAGTGAGCTTCTGACACTGACAGGTTCAGAGCAGCCAATACACAAGCTCAGTCTGCAGGCTGAGGCCAGGCTGCTGCTGCCTTACACTGAACCACTATGATCCACAAAATTCAAGTTATAACTCAGTATTGCAAGGAAGCACATATTTTTCTTTAAGTTCAAGATTTTCTGGCATGTTTTCACACAAAAAATGTGTTCAAATCCAACGCCTAACAAGATCCAATGTTAGCTCAGAGACCAATCCTACAGTAATTTACAAGTTGTGCAGGTGAAATGATTTTGAAGTCTCCATTTTTCAGCATGCAGGAAAAGAAGATGCAATGAAACTCAGAACAGGCATCTTTAGCCAGCCAAAATCAGGGCATTCACTGCACTGCATGGGAACAAACCAACTTTTTGTGGACTGACACAATGCACATCAGCTGTGTTAAAACACACACAAAAAGATCTTTTTCTTTTTATTGTTCATTTGGTTGTTTTTTGGTTTCTGTTTTTTGAGGGGAAACTGGAGAAACAGAAAACTCACATTCATAACAGATGGAAGTAGATGTTTTACTACAGTGCACCTGCCCGTTGCCTGGTCACACTGAGGCAAAAGTTTGACATTATTGCTGGACAGCTCTGAATATGCAGAATATGACACATCCAAAGCACCCCACTGCTGCTGGACCACAACAGGTTGCTCTGGCCAAATGCTGAGCAATGAGGAAGAGAAGAAAAAGCCCAAATGCAATATTTCCCCCTCAGCAAAGGATAAACTTCAGCTAGTTACAGACTTTGGAACAAAGAGAAATTTAAAGCATGCTTGCTCTCTCATAGCAAATATTCATACTAATAAAGAAAACAGCTACTAGAGCACAACCAGAACTGAGGAGCAGCCCATTATATACCTTTTAATGGATTACAATGGTATTAAACATAATAAATAAAACAAGTGTGGATGGCACCAGATGACACATGCTTTAAACACAACTCCAGGTCAAAGATTTTTTAAATGACACGATGTTTTACCCAATTAATCACCCTACTCTTGTGAGGTTTTCTTCCCTTTTCACTCCCACAGAGGTCACTGGATAGTGATGCTAATTTGGGAAAGTTCTCATGCACTTCTCTGCTTATTAAAAAGTGAGGAATCACAGTGCAATTTCAAAATCTATATCACACAAGGCAACTTCAGTGTCAGAGTCTCAGAGTGACCTCTCTCTTTTGACAGAATAAAAAATAAGCCTTTTTCCCTTGCTGTATCAGACACTACAGCTTCCCTTCCAGCAATATTTTGCTATTGGTTTTGCTTTGTTTTATTTTTTAAGTACATACCTAAAATGAGGAAAAACACCACATTTGTTATTCCAATACAATTTCCTTCTGACTACACAATTTAATTACATAAAGATGGAAAATCAATTTTATTTTAAAATAGCATTCAAATGTGTCCCAAAATGAAAATACTTTGTTTATCAAGAAAGGATGGAAATTATCACTCAAAGGTATATGTGAAATGAGGAGAATTAGGAGAGGAAGTGCAATTCTTTGCTCTGAAAGATTCAGCCACAAGGAAGAAAATTAAACAGTCTCTAATTTTAAATTTTAGAAATGAGAAAAAGAAAAAAACATAAATGCTCTTAATTTCATATATCCTTTTCAGTATATGGTATTTTTAGATGCTTCAAAAAAAACAACCAACCAACCAAACAACAACCCAACCCTTTGACCACTTCAGGCTCCCCAAGGAACGTTATTTCAGCTACTAAAAAAGATCTTAGGCTCAGATGGTTCCACGTGCAGAGCAGTGAGCTGGCCCAGCACACAACAGCGTGCTCAGCACTCTCTGAGCTGCCCATAAATCTTCACATGCTCCAAAAAAGAGGCTTCAGACAGAGGCTGCTGGCCACCAGCCCTGCAATAATTCACTGCTACAAAATCATTTTCTACTACTCAAACAGAGCCAGTGGCCAGCCTGGTCTTTGAAACAAATGGGGTGAATTCAGCAGGAGGAACAAGGCAGAGTTTTTCGCGAGTGTTTGGTTTTTGGGGTTTTTTTTCTGCAACAGAAGGAGGTCCCAGACTGACAGAGACATGGAGTGGGTTTGGAGGAGGAGTGGAAAACAGAAACAACAGATCCTCCCACCCATGGCCATGTCCAGATTTCATATTCCCAGGAGAACAGAAACCCTGGATGCAAGAGCCTAAAATTATCAAAAATCACATTTAGATGGGAGCTTGGGGTCCGCTCACGGCGCGCCCTGCGGGAAATCGGAAGGCAGAGACACAAATCTGCTCAAGGCAGCCCTGGTTAAATGGAGCTTGGCAGGAACAGATAAGAGGGTCCTGTCAAGGAGATTAAAATAAAGTAGATGGTTGCAGAGGAAGGACAGAGGGAAGATCGGGAACCAAGCAGTGTGAAATGGGAGGAAACCACAAAACACGACAGAGTGAAAGGTGAGAGCACCTGAAAGGCACTGATGGGAAACTGCTGCCCTGAGTTATGACCTTTCCATCAGGTCAAAATGAAGCATTTACACAAACAGAAAAAATTAAAGCCTTGGGATCTGATCTAGGCTTAATATTGAAATTCATGGGGTTAGTGGGGGATTACCTGCCCAGCTGAGAGAAGAAACACAGAAGCACTGAATTTTTCAGTCCCAACTCCCAAGTTCATTTGCAGCCATGGTGTGCTAAATATTGCAAATGTTCAAACTGACAGTAGCAGGTTATATGGACACTGGATTATATCTCCATCTCTTTAAAAATTATTAGTAAAAAAAGTTATTAATAACTCAAAACTTAATAGTTTGAGCAGGTTTGAACGCACAGCTCAGATTTGAGCCACATCAAACTTAGAACCGATTCAGAAATGTATTTTATGCATAATTCTTGTCATTAACACAAGTGAAATCCAAATCCTAAAATGATCTGAGAGGGTGAATCAGCTTCAAGAGACTTTGTATTACTCAGTGTTCTGCCCTGCCTCTCACAAGACAGGAATTCCAAGTGATCCCCAAATCAGCAGCATTTGCATCTTCAAAGGCAAAGGAAACTAAACTGGAAAGAAACTTAGAAGCAAAATGAGCTCTTCATCACAGCTGTGATTAAATTAATCAACTGTCTCACATGAGGACAAATATTGTATTTTATTACATTTTATCTAGGCAAAGCTAATTATAAAAGCATGAGCTGATTTGCAATTATGCACTAGAAGCACCACATTTTTCAAATGGCACTCAAATATAATATTGTTCACACACCAACATGTGACATGTGCCATCATGATTTTAGGATTTACCCCAGTGAGTGTGCCAGGCTAAGTGAACCAATAAACTACATCCCCCACATTCAGAACATCACAAGTTTCTCCAGGTGTTCCTTCCCCCTTCACAAACTTGCAAAGCGAATCTCAAGGCTGAAAGCTTCAACCTTGGCAGTGAAAAATAAGGCTCTGCAAACCACATTTGTGGCACATTGTTTGTGTGCCATTTTCAATTAAAGACACAGAAGTCCTTCAGTATTCTCAAAAAATCCCATCACACTCCAATTCCAGGAAATTGAGAAGTACCATTACATTCACCCATACATTTCTAAGCTACATAGGAGAGAGAAGCACCAACCTCCTCTTGCACTTCTGATAAATTAATTCCCCCATATGATAGAGCAGTACAGCAAAATAACCCTCTCATTGAGGTTTATGACATACTTAAGCTTAACTCTGAATTCCTTGGATTTGCAACGTTGCTTTTGGTAAAATTATTATATGCCTGTAAAACTGTGGGAAGGCTGGGAAAAGCCACACATAAAAGGCAGTCTCAGATTGATCCTGAGTGTGCAGAGGGTTATTTCTGGAGATGTAAAATAACAGCCAGAGCTCCTCCTAAGTCTGAGGCTGCCTTGCACAAATGTCACTACAGAAAATACAAAGTGAGCAACCACTGTGAGAAGACAGAGCAGAGTGATCCACTGTGTCCAGGGGGATGGAGGTCCAGCAGATTCACCTTGCTGCTCCATTCAGCTGCTGCCCACATCACATAAACGCTTCCCCACAATCCCACAGGGATGGAAGAGTGGGGAAGAGAGTCTGGAAGAAGCTGCAGCTGATTTGTCTCTCTTACAGATTTGCACCTCCAACTCCACTTCTCTCTCCCTCTCAAATTTCCCCTTTTCTGGTTATTTTCCACAACTGAAGACGTCACCAGGTTCCCTCATCAGCATGAAATGTTCACTTGAAAGAGTCAACTTTATTTTGCTCAATGTGTTTGTGCTAGATAAGCATTTGGGAATTGTTATTTGTCTTGCAGAATTCCTGTTTCCTCTCGATACAGGCCAGTACCCTGCAAGCCCATTTCTGTAGCATTCTACTGAATTGTGAGCTCACTTCAGCCTTCATGGTTCCAGTCAAGTACTGCCCTGTCCTGATATGCATGCAGCTGCAACTTCTGTCAGATGTATTTATATTCAAATATTACAGGCCTTTATCTGGAGCAATTTTATTTTTCCCCTGCAAAGCCAGGGATGTTTCATGCTGGTGGTTGGTGCACAGAGTGCTGAAATAGTCCCCAAGAGCTCTTCCTGCAGGAACAGTAAGCAGGCTCAGGATCCACAGTGAATTTGAGCCAAAGGCAGGAGCAGCACGCATTTCCAGGCTTCTCATGCCCACACTATTTACCAGTGGTGGTGAGAAATCAAGTTCTCCTTGCCAAGTGGCCACGAGGGGATGGTGTGGCCGTCTCCCCACAGAAACAGCACCCCGCCAGCCATGGGCACCGCTCCAGACAGACAGACTGCGGCAGAGCACACAGCAGCTCATCAACCTGTGTCACAACTCATTTGTTGAGCATCTCCCAACAACTTCTGTGTTTTGAAACACATTATAACAGGATAAAAAAGGAGGGTTGGTCGCTTTGTGGCCTGGTCATCTCCCTTGTTAGAAGGAGTTCGTGGTAGCCAAGAAAATTCCTAACAATTTAAATTAGTCTTCTGCTAAAAGTATGCCAGAATACAGGTCAGAGTTTTTAATGCTGGAGAACCACCCTCTTAAAGGAACTATTTGCTCTGGACTAAGAGCTGGCAGGAGAAAGCCCAAAGGCATTTCAGCCAAGAGCAGAGCAGCATCACCCAGCACAACCCTGCTGGCACCACTGCCCCTCAGTCAGTGCCCCTGGCAAACACCAACACAGGACACTTGCCTTTGCTGCAAAGCTGCAAAGACAGCAGTGAAAGAGAAAGAAAAATGCATTAACAGGCTCGAGGCAGCCCTTCCCCTGAGCACTGCAGTTTCTGTTGAGTCAGAGCTGTCATCTGCCCTGCAACAAACTTATCTTCACTGGCCATTCTGCAAGCAAGATTCAATCAGGGCTCCCTGGCTCCTGAGGGAGCCAGCACTTCAGCATCAACTGCCTCCACTCAAACCTAATGGAGGGAGATTGCTCATGCCATTATTTTAAATGGTTGGAGGCCACACAGTCCCCAATTTCATTAGCTGCATTTATAAACAGATCTTACACTTAATACTGTGGAACACAGAGATGTACATATGATGTATCATCTTCCCATCACACACCAAAAAAAAAGGAAAAAAAGGAAAAAGTAAAAACCAGCTTAAGTGTCTCCATTTGATACAAGTGTCTTCATTTGAGAGGATATTTCTGCAGATATATATAAGCAAGAGCTGATTGAACTATTCAATCAACTGTCTGCAAGTGGAATACATGGAATGGGTCTCCCCTTCTGCTTCACAAATTAGAAAAATTACAGTCAATCAGACTGGTCACACATAGATGTCAGCAGTGCATAAAACTGGGAGCCCCAGATTTTACCTGCACACAGGAGTTCATCTAAGTTCAGGTGGTATATTTGAGTTAATTAGCTAAATTACTGCCAGAGGCAAGAGATGAGTCAGAGCTGTGAGCCTGCACCATGTCCTTCCACAGCAGGGCAAGGGGCTGGGAATGTGCCCGAGGAGCTGCCTCCATCATTTATATTTAAGCCAACCTTAGGCCAGTTTACACTGATTTGAAACAGCTTTAAACCTCAACACAGGGGCTGATGTGATATTGAATTGTAATAACTCAAAGAACACCATTCTGAGCCATGTGCAAGCAAGAAATAAAAAAATAATACAGAGATCCCAAACTGAACAGCATGACAGGAGTGAGATATGGAGCCCTCAAACACAAAATCACAACCAATTAAGCTTTAGTGGCTGAACAGGTGTGAGCCTAATCATTGCTCATATACCTTTTTTCTGGAAGTGTTATAATTTTCTATCAATTTGTTTATTTTATGAAAAATACACTTCTAGCAGACTTTGCACAAAGTTATAATAAGCTTATCTATTTGCCTATTCAATTATTAAGCATTGTTTGTATCTTTTGTGCTTTTGCAGAACCCACTTGAAAGAATAATAATGTAATAAAAAAAGGAAATAAAATTAATGGAACTAAATGCTGATATGTTATTACAGTTTGTTGTTAATTGCAACACAGATACAGTTAAACAACAGATGCTGCAAGTACTTTTTAGCTGCTGGTAATTTTTGGGTTGTTCTGTTTTTCTTACAAAACAGATTTTTCATTTAAACAGCTGCTGGGTGATTTTCAGCATGGAAAATTAAAACCTTCTCAATCATCTAACAAAGAAATAGTGATTTGCTGTTAATCCAAAGTAAAACAAAGAAAAAAGCATTTTTATCCAAATATAAGGTACTAAGAAAAGAAAGGGCATAATCAGCTGAGATGCAAAGTTATCCTGCAAACACTGTCACAGCTATTTCGATGAAGAAGCCAAGTATGACATGTCAAATCTGCCTCATCCACCTCAGCAACTGCTTTTTGGAGGCAATTTTCTTTCCATTTTTCCCTTCTTCACTCCAGCACCCTCTCCACAACAAGGACAGTGTTATGTCTGCATTACACGAGACTGGGAATACTCAGCGGAGTGATCTTGTTTCAAGATGAACTTTCTGGTTTAATTTATGTTGCTCTGTATTTTGTGCTAGAGAAGGTGAAGCCCAGAAGGGAAGAGTAGGGACTCCTTGGTGTTGGAGTTCTTTTCCCATATCCAGCACTCTGGTTGTGCCCAACAGCGAGAAGAGAGAATGGTTCAACAAACACAGCATCTGCAGCCACCTCTGCCCACTCACTGAAAGGGACACCCACACAAGTAGCTTAGGCTGGACTATTAAATCTTACACACTTAAGTCCAGAGAACATGAATCCAAATAAAACCCAGCAACAGAACCATGCTGTATCCCCACCTGGCTCCCAAAACTCAGAGCTTTGCCTAAGATGGCACAACCCAAATGTCCCCAGGCATCTCAAGGACAGAGGATGCAGGTGTTTCTGGAAGGGCTCTGGGAATCATGAAGGGCCTTTTAGAGAGACCAGTAAAGTACTGGGAATGGGTAACCCCATCATGGGGAAAAAAAAAAGGAGAAAAAGCAACTTTGGGGGATTTTAAAATGTGTCCCACAACCCTAACTAGTGCTATCCTAGCATGCAAGAACTATAAACAATGAAAAAGGTCAGCACACAATCACCTAGGCAGGCCCAGAACAGTGATGCAAGATGGAAAATGCAGGCACTGAGGCCATAAATTCAAGGGATGAGAAGAGAAGCCTCCTAAGCACAATATTTACTGCCTGCTCAGGATTCCTTTTTATTTTCCTATGTTTGCTTGTCCTTGGGCACTCCCTGTTTGGCATTCTCTGAGCAGTTCAGGGCTCCCTTTCAGTCCCCACAAGCTTTGGCCCCTCCAGGCTCACAGGGTGCTGTATTTCACCCTGCCCAACATCAGACACCAAACCCAGGAGCTGCCTCCTCTCCCTAATGCCTGAGATAAGGCTGCAGTGACAGGCTATAAACCCTCCACACACACACAGCTGATGAATATTCATCAGAAGTCAACACACAGGGAGGATGAAGAGCCTCCCCCAGGTAGCAACACTTCCCTCGGTTCACATGGGCCACTTTGTACCCTGTTAGATAAAACCCACAGCCACTCACATCCTTTGCATTTCAAGTTTTTCCTCCTCCATAAACAGAAAGGAGACTGAGGCATGCAGGGTGACCCTGCCAGCACTGCAGAACACATCACCTTTTCCACACACACACCCCAAGGTATTTTTCTGTGAGATATTAGTTTCCAAGCTCTTTTGGACTTGGAGAAAAAGGGCTTTGGTGAAATAAAAACATCTCTTATCTTAACACAACTGTCAGTTTAGGAAACAACTGAGCAGCACATCCTGGGTAGGTACATACATTGTTTTATATGAAGGCACTCCTTAAAAGAGAATCCCAGAAGTCCAATTAGTTTGTGAGCATCTACCTCCTGCTGACCTCTCCTAGCACCATGAGTGTACAACCCAAAGCTGTTTTCATGCTTTCCAGGATTGCATCTGGACTAGAAACACCAGATAATTATCTTTAACACTGCAACCATGAGCATCCCAGGCCTTTCTGGACCTCTGTACATTCATTATATTCAGCATGGAGAGTCTTCCAGATTAGTACAGAGATACTGGAAGGGTGATGGGGAGATAAATAGCAGGAATTGAACAAACTGCAGATTAGGAGGCTTTTAGGCACATTCCTGCTTCATCCTTACACACAGCCCACATCACCTAAACATGCATTTGTATTTCATCATCTGCTGTACAAGGCACAGAAAAAGTCCCATGGACAGATCCTCAGCCTCACTTATACTGAACTGTGCTGGTTTTCAGGAGCTGAGAACTGAGCCCTGGAGCTTTGGAGAGACTCCCTCAGGTTTATTTCACCTCCAGGATGCAGACCAAACTCCGTGCTCATCCTCCCTCTCTGCTTCACTCCTGAATTCATGCCTCTGACCATTCACACTGGATGAAACAGCCACTGGGGCTGAGCCTGGGGTCCCGAGAGACAAACACACATTCACCCTCTGAGCTCTGAAAAACAGGTTACAATTAAAATCTAAACATTTTCAGCTTTAGGGGGCGATCAGACATCCCAATCTGACTCGCTGAAGCCCTGTTTTTACAATCCCAGCTGCTAAGCAGCTTCACCAGGGTGTTTATTTGCCACATCTCCTCACCCCATGATTCTTGAATTGTTAAATGTTATAGAGTAGTAATTCAGCATAGTTCCGTTGCTTATGAAAGCTGTGCTGAAAAAAAAAAACCATCAAAAATAATCTAGGCTAGTTCATTTGAAGTGTAAATGACTTCTGCATGCAATACAAAATGCAACAAGTGCCTTTCAAGCTGTCTCATTTATGATAACATAGAAGTTGCTGATGGAATGAGAATTCTCAGGTAGTTATCAGGGAATTTTGCAGATCATTTGTACTTCAGACTGCATTAGCAACTCTCACATCATGTCAGCAGCTTGAAAAAAATAAAACAATGAATTACATCCCTCCCAGCTTTTATTCTGCTTTGACTGAGTAATCTCATCACTTATCTCACATGATTTTGCATTTGCTGCAAAATGCTTTGTTCTATTTCTAAAGGAAACCTAAGACTTCCCCTGAATTATTCCAGTTTACTCAGATGAGCAATCAGCCATCAGCAGAAGAAATATCTGCTTATCACATCTCTGAGGCACACAGGCTGCACAAGACTATCAGGTATCTCACTATTATCAAAGTTACAGAGCTGAAGCTAAGGCTGTGCTTCATCCTTGACCTGCACAAACTAAAGCAGAAGGAATAACCAGCACCCCAAAGGTAAGACAGACCTGCCTGTACAGATGGATTTTAGGAGTAGAAAGTGACACCAGTGAGAAAAATATATTTTTACACTTTTGCTGGAATCCTTGGCAAAAGCCAAGGGAAAAAACCCAAAAATCCCTCAGTTTTTTTTGGTTATGGTTCATTGCTCTGGCTAGAGTTGTGTGAACATTTTATCAGCTTGACACCACAGTTGGCAGCTTTTATGGGTCAGGAAGAGCAGGCAGCGAGAAGGTAAACACTCCTCTGGAAAAAACCTGCATTTTCACCTTGCTTTTATCTGCAACCCCGGGCTCTGGTTTTGCTGTCCCACCAAAACACCTTTGCCCTTTTAGGACACTCACCCTGCAGTGCAGCATGTACCCCAAATGCTTCCCTGGCTGCAAGCAGGAGCCTTCAAGTGCTGGGGAGGCTGAAGCTGTATCATCACCTAGGCACCAATGTGCTCGTTCTGCACATTGTTGGTTCTTTCTGATAGCCACAGAAGCTGCTGGAAGCTTCCAAAATGTCTGGCGGAGCCAACCTCTGAGGATGGATGCTGCTGGCCAAGGCTGGCCAATTAGAGATGATGGTAATGACTCTGTGGTAATATATGTAAGAAGGAAATCAAAACAAAGTAGGGTGCAGTTTTTTCCTAGCCAGAGAAGAGGAGGTGAGAACATGTGAGGGAAACAACGTGGAAACACCAAGGTCAGTGGAGATGGAGGGAAGGAGGTGCTCCAGGTGAGCACTTGGAGTGATTCATCTGCAGGCTGTGGTGAGGAACATGGTGAAAGAGCTGTGCCCCTGCAGCCCATGGGGATGCACAGGAGATGCAGAGATCCAAGTACAGGGAATGGGGATCCATGGGGGATGCAGAGATCCACCCATAGCCCATGGGGAAGGTGCCCACACCTGAGCAGGTGGATGCCTGGAGGAGGCTGTGATTCAGTGGGAGATCCAGGGGAGGGAGGGCCCTGCTTCCAGGCTGGAGCAGCCTGAACTTGGAGGTCTGCACCCTATGGAAGAGTGACCCATGCCACAGCAGTTTTGGGAGGGCTGTGTGCCCGTGGGAAGGGTTCACATTGCAGCAAGTGCAGTTTGGCTGCTGCTTGTGAGAGTGGACCCATGGACCCACACTCCACTCTGTGGAGAACTCCATGGAGAGCTGTCTCCCACAGGAGGGACCCCATGGCTTCAAAGGGGAAGGACTCCTCTCCACGAGCAGCAGAAGAAAATCTCAGGTGATGAACTGACCCAAACCCCATGCCCTGTCTCCCTCAGCTGGCTGTGGAAAGGAGGGGAGAAAAATATTTTTAAGGGCTTGTTTTACTTCCCATTATCCTCCTTTGATATTGTTAGTAATAACTCACTTCGTACCTCTAAGTTGAGCCTGTTTTGCCCTTGGAGTGTTTTCTCTCAGTCCTTATCTAAACTTATGAAATCATTCAATTTTTCTCTCCTCTGCCCAGCTGTGGCAGGGGAGGGTGAGTGAGCAACTTTTGTGGGTGCCTGGAATTTGGTCAATGTCAAACCATGAAAACCACTTTGCCTCCTCCAAGAGCAGAGAATCAAGCGGGTGCTGGGCAAGGGAACCCGAATCTCTGGCATTGCCAATGAACTTGTGGGATGACTTCTCCCACTTCTCCATGTGGGATGACTTGTGGGGTGACTTCTACCCTGTCATCCCACAAGCTCATTCCCCACCTTGCCCACTGCAGCTCGGTGCAGTTCAGAGCCTGGAAAGGTTTCTGTCAGCTCATGGCACCAACTCATGGAGGGCAGCACTGGCTGGAGTCACTCAGAGCCTCTGTGGCTGCTGGGATGGCACCAGGCACACGACACTGCCAGCAGCACATCTGAATCCTGAGCACCTCTGGAGAGCCCTAAAAGCAGAGCTGCAAGCGGGGGACAGTGCTTTGTAATTTGGGCAATTTGCAATTGTGCATCATTAGGCTTATGTCCCCTCATTAGGCTGTGCAGTCTGTGCCACTCATTTCTCCTCTCTTAATTCTTTTAGGAGCAGCAGCACTTAGTTGGATTTCTGAAACTGTCCTTAGTAAGTATTTTGTTTCCCTTAAAATAAAATTTGCAGGAAACAAAAACATAACATTTAAATGCCCTCCAGTGATCCATCTTCTAAATTACAGTACACATTAATTTTTTACAGAACTTTGTGAAGCAGTTATATTCTCTTATATCACATTTCAAGAGACAAGAGAAAAAGATTTACTAAAAGCACCAATATAAAGGTTTGTCAGCAAAAATATGCATTCAAAAGAACTCACTCTAAAAATTGCCTCACTCCCTTTTTTATTCTTAAAGATTGCCATGAAATTGAAATTTCTGAAGTATTAGGGAACTTGCACACTCCCTTCAGTCACGTGGGCAAAGCATCAGAGGTCTGACACATAAACTGGCTAAAAGCAGATGTTGAAAAGTCACATTTCAAATCAGGAGAGGAGCAGAAAAGGGGAAAATAAATCAAAAACACACAAAAAACATGTATGTAACAAAACCCTGAAACAAGCAAGAAAACAGATCCTAATTGCTAATGGAACACCGGCAAAATAAGAGCATTGAAGCAGATTTAATTGGCTTTCCACAAGTGACACCTCGAAGCAAGTAAGCAAATCTGGATGGCTGAGGAATTTTAAGGACATGTCAGACAGCCATCTGTCAAGGATAAAGCAGGACCTGGAAGAACAGGTCCTGCCTTCAAGCAAGGGATGGACAAACTGACCTCTCCCTATCCTTCCTAACCTCATTTTCTCTGTGAAATTGGAATATGTAACACTTCACCAAATCTCTAGACTAGTAACAGGTTGGAACAGAGGAAAACTGATAAAGCTTGTTCTGAGCCACATGATACAGCAGGTTTTAGCTCTGAATTTCAGTAGAGAGTGTCTTTTGTAGATTAATACAGAGCTGGACAGGAAGGAGGGGAAGCAAGGTTAATTTTCAAGCCCGAGATCTCTGCAAGCATCCCTTTTCTGTTGGAGTTACCCTGTTTCCAAGCCAAAGGCAGCAATTCACGGACATTAAGCTCCAGGGTAAATTGCAAAGCACATCCAAGCAAAGGCAACTGAGTGGGCTGGGGAGAAGCAGCACACAGAGCAGCAATTAGGAATCTAAACCTAGACAAACCTAGACAAAATTATTTTAACTTCTGGCCTAAACCAATAATTGCTTTCACCACTGAGAGTTATCTTTAAAATTTTCCTGAAGGATGTTTTAAAACCGTAATCCATAAAACCTGGGAAGTTTTAGGTTGAGCAACCATGTACTTAATTCCAGCAAAGTGAAAGTGAATGAAGTGAAACATCTGACCATATCCAGTGCCACCATTTGATGTATCAGAGCTGTGTCAAAGTTACATATGAGTGACCATATTGCCCTGACTAATCTAAAAACCTACTGGGGTCTGTTTCACACACTGAGAAATACAAAAACAAACTTAGGGAAAAGATGCCATGAGGGAACCGTTTTTGTTTTCCATTCACTGCACATGCATTTTTACGAAGACAACACATGGTAAATGGATAAGAACAATTTTCCATCATTAAGGAAGCCTTAAACAACCCCTGACTGCTAATACCATCATCTCTTAGGCTCCTACTAAATTGCAGTTATTTGCTCAAAACAAAACGATGAGGCCTGTGATATAATAGAGCAATTTAAGCAATGAAGAATACAACACCTGTAATTCAATTTCATGGCAACTGCTTTCACAACATGTTTCTATAACACAGTTAGGATATAGGAAACTTCTCTCAGAGCAGCAATTCGTTTTTAAGTAAGCCAGGCTCTCAAGAGAGAAGTGGGCTTTAAGCAGACAAATTCTATAAACAATAAGCAATTTTTATCTCCATGCCAATACTTTCAGGTCTATTTCCAGGTAGTTGCCACTCTTCTATTTTGGTTTCTATTTCATATTGAGAGGCTGTTGTCAGAAAAGGTAACAATAAAAGTCACCCATGATCTCTAACCTTGAGAAAGTTTTCAGGCAGAGGAACATACAAAAGATTCCCTTCCCATCCATCTTTGCTGTAACAGTCACCATATACCAAAAAGGGCTGTAAATCCCAGGCCTGTGACCTTCCCAAGGAGCCAAGGAGGGAGCAGGGGGAACATGGGGATATCAATAATGACTAGTCAGTGCAGGAAGTACAGCAAGAACATTGTCCCAAAAGGAGACATCTCATATTAACTCAAAACCCCACAGCTGAACTGCATCCAACAGCAAATCTTTCTCATCCTTCACAGCAAATGATGAGGCCACTTGCCATCCTGGCAGAAAATTCTTCAGAGTGCAAGTTCATGCAGACATCAACATAAAGACTTTCAAGGAGTAACACTGATGTTTTCCTTCAATCAGTATTGAATCATGCCCCCCTATTCACTTTATAGACTGAAATTAGAAAGAAATTATACACCAAATTAGGGAATTCCTTCTGGGTTTGATGGCTGGAACAAATACTAGAGCAATTGTTTCAGGAAGTCTGTGCAATGGCATAGAATAGCCCTGAAGATGAAAACCTTTCCATCTTTTCTCCCATCTTTCTGTTCATTATAAACCTCCTCCCCCTGCACAGGGACAAGGATTTGGGCAGGGATCTGGATGGAGGTGCTGTGCCAGGTGAAATGCCTGCAGCACTCAAAGCTGTCAGTGCAGAACACAATGGGATTCCCCACCAAAAAAAAGGCAAGACCCTTGTCATGGAGTAGATCTGGTGGAAAAGATCAAGGGCACCCACCTGTAACCTTCAGGAAATGGATGTACAACAAGGACATGCTGCGTCTCAGTGACTGCAGGTTAGAAAAACACTCCTCTACTCAGGATAAGAAGAAATATTCCTACTGATGAAATGTGTATCTGGTCATAAATTACTCCTTGTCAATCAGTTCTGCTTGAACCCCAGATCAGCAGGACAAGAAATTCACCTCAAGTCCCATCCTATGCTACCCTCTCTACCCTCAAAGCAGAAACCAGTATAATCAAAATGGTTTAGTAGCTCCGGCTGCATTTCCTGTCTGTTCCTACTTTTATATTTTTTCATTTTAAACAGAAAAGCTGCTGCTTTGAGCATGAACCATTCAATTCTGCAATTCTTCATCAACAACCATTCTACCTACACTGATATTCCTACCATGAAAGGAAAACAGATAAAACCACCTGAACTCAGAGTATTAGTATTAGGAACCCCATATAACAATGGCTCTTTGGTTCTCCCTGCTTAATTTCTACATTGCATGACATCAAAATAGGTGGTATGCAGAAAATACAAAAAAAAACCAATCTCTCCATCCACCTCAAGAAAACATTGAATGAAATGTTGTTGTACTGACCTCTATAATTAGGGAGCAAAAAATTAAGCACTTCTGTATTTAGATTAGCTACCCACAAGGGAATAACAATTTCTGGAAGTGTACATATAGAAACTAAGAGTCAGCTGAACTAATTTCATCCCCTCTAACCCTTGATTTGGTTGCTTCTACAGGCTACATCTGGTTGCATATCAAAGGTTCAGCAGGGCTGTTCTTTAAACTCAACAGGAGACTCGTGGCTCTTTTTGTCTGAAGATATTCAATCTGTGCTCATCAGTGACTTCTTCCCATACACCATTAATTAGCTCTGCATGCTGCCTGCCATTAGAAACATGAAGAAAACTCCAAATGAACATGTGCACTGCTCCTAACAAAATGAGACTGACACAAGTGGCACCTGCCTGCACTGCAGATGCAAAACTGGGTGTTTTGGGGAGGAAAATGTGACTTCACAGAGGTGAGACGGCAAGTTACGATGGCACACCTGATGTTTAAATAATTTTGGTAATAAAATACACATGTTTTTAAAAGTGTCAGAGTGTAAAAAAGGAGTGTGATGTTCATTGGGAACTCAGGAGGAAACTGGAGTCCACCCTCTGTTCTACTTGAGATGGGGCTCATCACAACATTTACCGACCTACAGGGGTCACAGAACCATAAAATGTCCTGGGTTGGAAGGTCCTTAAAGATATTTAGCTCTGATCCCCCTGCCATGCACAGGGACACCTTCCTCCAGACCAGGTTTCACAGAGCTCCATCCAAAATGATTACTGAGACTCTTTACGGAGTTGGTGGAGAAAAAAACACCCTGTCCAGTGTACATTTCATTATATCCTAAGACAGAAGTCAAAGATAAAGGAATTCCACTGTATGGAGGTGCCTTTATGTGCAACATTTACAGTGGGAATATTAAAATTAAGAAAAAAAATAAAAAAAGAAAGACCAGGCAGTTTTTTCTAGCTAAAGCTAAGCTAAGCCTGATTTTACTGCAAATGCAGGTGGAAGGCAGGGATGCCACATCTTCCCTCATGATTCACAATAACCATGGTCACCTTGGATTGAAATATGGAAGAAGGACAGCCTTCAACAGTGTATGGCACAATAAAGATTTAATTTCAAGTAGAGCTTCCCATTACTGATGCAGTAACAAGAACAAAAAAAATATTCTATAAATCCTGATGTTTTTAGCAACCAACCCTCTCACATAAGCACAGTGATTTAAGGAAAGTCACCATGCAGCCCCATCATTTCTGAGCACTATGACAAAAGAATATCAAAAACCCAAAACAGAACAAGGCATTTCTGATCTTGGTGAAAATAAAAGAGCAAAGCCACAGCTTCAGCAGCTGCTACAGCATTACACAAAATATAGCATTTACTGAATATTCCACCATTTCAGGACTCTCCATCATTCAGCTGGTCGTGATGTTAGTTCATTGTCAGGCCTGATCCTGATTAAAAATCTCTGTCCCAATCCAATTCCCCTCGCCACACCCCTATGGCATATTTATCTTTTATAGGGGACCTTGATGTCAGCAGTTAACAGAGTTTATCCTTCTTCCAGCAGCATGAAGGACCTGACCTGACTAAGGCAGGAGAATGGAGTTACCTTCTGTTTCCCCACCAGCTTCTTTAGCTCAAAGAGGGTTTTTACTAGGTGAAAAAGAAAAAAAAAAAATCAGGCATTCCAAATTCTCAATGTTTTAAAAGTACCTCTCAGGATTTGGGCCTTCTGATGTCACATTTCTTCTCTTTGCCCAGAGAAGTTGTGGCTGCTCCACCCCTGGAGGTGTTCAAGGCCAGGATGGAGCTCTGGGAGACCTGGTCTGGTGGAAGGTTTGTGCTCATGGCAGGGGGCTGGAACTGGAGCTGGATGACCTTTAAGATCCCTTTCCAACCCAAACCATTCCATGCTTTTATGATTCTCTTTGAGGAGAGGTATGAGACAAAAACTTCCTCCAAAGCCTAGCAAAGCTCTGCCAGCACTGCCAGAAGGAGGTGGGCAGAGAGCAGGAACTCTCACAATTAATTCAGTAGAAGCTGAAAAATATTTACAATTGCTGCCTTTGCTGAAGAAAGCACAAGCAGAATTTTTCTCCACTGAAAACATGAAGGAATGGGTCAGGCTCCTGCTACACACACATGGATTCCAAATTATGAGTTTATACAGTTACTTTTTGCTCACTTAAAGCAACCCAAATACACAAAGCACCAAAGAGATTACTTGTCTCACAAACTCTGATCTTAATGTTGCACCTGTCCTTGACTTTGATTAAAAGGGGGGGCTGAGGAGGAAGCATCTATGTTTTTTGGGCTGAGGGTAAGATAAAGGTGGAAGAATGGTAATAGAAAGGCAGAGATTGCTGTAGCACACATTTCACAGCATCCACCTCAGCCAGCCTTTCTTTATAAAGTCAACACTTCTCCAGCTACAACACATAAAATAGACAAAACAGAGTTGGAAAGGTTGAGCACATGAATTTTACAGATGGAGAAGCAAAGGTCAGGGAAGTTAAAACACGTGCCAGGGCTATCCAGTAAGCACATGCTGCAGGACCTGAGCAGAATACAGCTCACAGGGGTATTTTACTTCAAAGTATTGCCCAATTCTCTTTTCTTATGTATTACAAAAAATACTGAAAATTAACTCTTAGAATTCCCATATTGAAAGAAATCGCCTTCAATGTCTACTTTTGAATTTCAATTCAGGCAATTTTCTCTCCCCACTTCCTCACACAAAGAACTTTATGCCTATTGATTGTTTGATAACTTTTGCAAACACTTTATTATTATAAACCAACCATGGACAGAAAATGTTCAGGCAGGGTCTGCATTATCTATTCAAATTCATCAGCTCTATCAGCCTCCTCAACCTCCTATGTTTGATAAGGTCTCATCTCCCACAAACTGATTAAATCTAGTCAGCCTCTTTAAATTATTATTCCTCATTAGTCCAGTGGTGCTAAATGTTTCTAAATGTGACAGTAATCTGATTTTAAACAAATCAGCTGCAGAACCTATAAAACCATCCTTAGCAAGCTGGTCATTGATAGATTCCCCAGCACCAGGGAGTGGATGTGAGTCCTGCCCAGCACTGATGGAAGGCTGGAGAAACCCAGAGTGTACACAACAGTATTTCAACAAATTCTGCTCTGCATGCACAAAAAGCCCAAAATAAAAGGCCTAAAAGCCAAATGTTAAAAGGAAAGCCGCACACCAGAAATACAAAAATTTGTGTGAAGCTCCTGAACCTGCCATTCAGGGGCTGCTGACCCAAAGACAGTGGATGTGTGTCTCAGCTTCAGCTGCTCTACTTCCATATATGCACTTCTAAAAATCTTTTTTCTAAACTCAACTTTTTTCTTTAAATAGTAAGCAAGAGCCTAGCTGTCTTTTTAACACACAAAAAAATATCCCTCCATAATCACCTGCCTGGCAGTGGGAGGAAGAGAACACACCACTGCCTGAAATGGAGTTTATGGATGAAAGTCCATCAAGTCTGATGTTATCTAAGGACCTTGGACCCCAAATTCATTTTTAGAAACGAGATCATTCTTAGGCAGGTGAGTTTGCATCCACTTGCACAAATGAAGAGCCCCTGCCACTCTCTTCCCTACAGGCAGCATAGTTTCTCTTATGAAAGGTTCTGATCATTTCAGCAAATTAATGAGAACCAGATGCGTTTTTTTCTTTTTGAACCATTGCTCTCCAACGTGTACTGGGCCACTCACGGCTCTAAGCAGTACCACAACAAACATTGGAAATACAGAGAAATATTTCAGCGCTGTGTCAAGCTGGGATGATAAATGTAAGAGAAATCTCTTGAAAAGGAAAAGTCTTGCACTGGCCAAATTAAGGATGACTTTGCAGCAAAGAAAACTCCTGATACAAAGTGTTCTTTTGCAAACACCATTTTTCTGGGTTGACCTCTTGTAACAGATATATAAACAAGCATATGCGCAAAGAGAATTTTTTCTCCAGGGGTTTGTGCTCTTCAGCAATTGGGGAATCTTCGGGAAAAAAAAATTATTAGCAGGTCACAGAAGATTGCTCTTTGTGTTGCTCAGCTGAGCTTTCTGTCTTCCAAAAGTAAACAGCCTTTTCAGCCACAGCAGTAACACGATGCAGGCAATCACCAGTCATGTTGAATTGCCATCAAACCACTGACGTTTAGTAAATTAAAGTCCCCAAGCCATCAGCTGTGCTCAGGGCCCATTTCAACTTGAGGATGTTCCATTACATTTTTTTTTCAAAGGAACTTCTTTTTTTTGAACCTGGGAAATTGCAAGTGATTGCATTCAGCAAGGAAATAATAGAAAATTCATACATGCTGGAGAATAGGAATGAGGAGCCTAGAAAACATCGAGCGAAGACAAGGATCTGGTGATGATAACAGGAGAAAAAAAAACTTAATATAGATGTACAAGGGCAAAGTGCTGCACTTGGAACCACTGGAATCCAGAAGAGCAGGAGACTAACTTTGTGAAAACAGTTTAAATTGCTGACTGTGTATCAGCCTGGTGGCTACAGCAGCAATAGAATTTTTTTTTGCCTTGAAATACCCATTTCCATTGTAAAAGCCTGACTGCCCATATAAGCCCTTTATACCTACAGGCTCCCCAGCCTGTCATGCTCAAGACGTTGGAGCCCTCAAGGCTTAAGGATGCAGAAGCATCCCTGCCCATGGATCTGAAAATCACCTGAATTACTTGCTCACCCCATTTTGGTGGGCTGGTCATACATGGGGACTTTCCAGGTGTGCAGCAGCAATCAAACCTCAGCTAAAGGCTCATAGCCACACTCTCCACAGCTGCACACTGAAACTCTAATTGCTATTGAAATTAATATAATTAAGTATGCAAATATATATAAAAAATTAAGTAATTAATCCAAACTCTAATTCAATTCTAATGAGCATCTTTATAATATATTTACTCACAAAACTGAGTCTTCAAGTCCTTTTTGGCACACCCAACAGACATCAACAGAAGTGACATAAATTCTCAGTGGGCTGGTGAATCCATGAGCCACAGACTACACTGTGAGGTTGCAAATTTTGGTGAAACCAAGCAGGAGAAATCAACTGCACTCTCAGCAACATCTCCTGCTGCCACAGGCACTTATGGTGGTGTCACACAACTGGGGAGTGTAAAGCCCTAGGCTTGGATTTCTTGTTAGAGATGCGCTGCTTTGTCTATTAGTCCGCAATTTGTTTATTCTCCTTCTTCCAAACAAACTCAAAAGGGGCTGTCAGGACAGACAAGTCAGTTTTAACAGGTTGCCTAAATACCCTCGATCCTGGGGCAGGCCCAGCGGTTATTGGAGGCTGGCAGCTGGCACCTGCGGCCACTTTGGGACACTGATGGAGGAGGCCAGCTGGCTGGGCTGGCACGGGGTGCCAGCTCTGATGGATGGGTGATGCCAGTGTCACAGGCTCGTGGGCTGTCATTAACAGTCTGCGCTGCCTCCGAGCACAGCAAAGCGCCCCGAGAGCAGGGTCTGTCTGCGTGCTCTCCCACCTCCCAAAGCCCCACCAAACATCTTCTTTTCACACATCAACACGTGTATTTCTGCAGATAAGGGGTGCAGGGCATTGCAGCAGACAGCTGCTGAAAAGTCCCTCCCTTTCGCGCGGAAAATTCAGCGTTTTTTATGGATAAACGAGTCGTGAAACGTTTTGTTCAGGCTATTTAATTCATCAACTGGCTGGACAGCAAATATGCTCGGATGTTAATTTAACAGAATTATTCCCCTCTCAATAAGGTAAATGTTAGATGAAGATCATTAGGCAGGCTGGCAGCCCTGTCATCCTCCTCCTGCCAAACCCACAACGCGAAGGAGCTGCTAAAGAGGCTCTGGCAATGTGAAGCTTTATAATCTTCCCTGAGTGGACCCTCCTGCTGCCATGTTTCCTATATTTTTTGGAGCTGGTTTAGCTTTGTTCCTTTATCCTACAGTTTTCATTTGTCTTTCAGAATACCAAGGCTATGATTTCAAAAGTCAAACATCCACATGAAAATCCATCAATACATTCATAGGAAAAACAAAGCCTTCTGCCTAAATGCTGCTCTGTGTGTCACATCACAGCCAGGAACCCTATTCCTGATGTGCTATCGAGTTTATTTGACCATCAAATAAAATAACTTTCACAAATTGGGTTAGTGTTTTTCCCCACGGGAAGTGCCATTACTTATAAGTAGATCTTGACCTTACAAATGAACTCCATTCTGCCTTAGATAGTTTAAAAATTGGGCCATAGTTTCTGGCAGTTGTGTGGTTAAGGGCTGCATTCTCTTTTTGGGGGAAAAAAAAATTATTATTGGTTCAGATCTTTAAGCTGAAAAATCATCATGATAAAAATATTTCATTTGTTTCCCCACTCCCAACTCACTACAATGCCTTAAGGAAAACAAAAGTCTAAACAGAGAAGAACAAATACTGCAAATTGCAACAAGGAACAGTAAGGGAATTCTTGCATGATGACCTGCTAAAATGATTTGGTCTGCTCCTGGCTACAGAAAAATACAAAGTCCTAATAAGAGAACCATCTGAAGTTTGATATTTCCCCCCCAGAAGCTATAAAAAAATCAGAATTGTTAATGATTCTATGATAACATAACTGCACTATTTTTTCTTGTTCTAGTAACAGATGGTAGGTATTGAAAAGCACCCCAGACTTCCAGGCTGGAAACACTGTAATTCAACTGAATTGGACCTCATTTCTCATGTCTCACTCCCTTATTTCTAGATGTTTTCCTTTGTCTTAACTTTTTAAAGTTTGATAAATTCTTAAACGGGGATTTTATTTTCCTGGGCATTCATGCAGCACCAGCCCAGCACAGACCCAGTTTAGTGTGTGGGAAGGGGCTGAAAGGATACAGGATAAGCCCCATTTATTGCCTTTTCCTGACATTTTTACCCATTCCAATCTCTGTGGGTTCTCAAGTTGCACTCATCACTGTCAGCTTCATTTCTAAATGCACATAAAGCAATAGGAGGAACATCTGGGCTGTTACTCATCAGTGTTCTTCCCAACATTAGGAATTCTTCTATCTAATGTGGCAGAGCCAAAGCCAATACAGCTCCCCTGTGTTTACTTATCTTCATGAAGGAGCTACTGAAGCATCTCAAACTCTGCCTGAACAGGTCCTGAACAGGCTGACATGTCTCCCCTTGTTTCCCTTCCATTTTTCTTCAGCTGCATTACGTGGTTATTGTCTCACGTCTGAGCCCACAACTGTTCCAAGCCTGCCTCTTCCTTGTGGATAGTGCTTTTGTAAAAGAGATAATAAAACCTATTCAGCAGCTCTTAAAAGTCTCCTCACATAAGAAGGCATGTGGGGAAAACAGCCTTTCAAAGCTTTGAGGCTCTGTACCAAAACATCTGCTCAGGTTTCAAGGAGTTTGCAGCCCAGTTCCCAGAGCTCAGAGCTGGAGGCTGAAGAACCCTTCAGAGCTCTGGCACAGCTTTCTTCAAAAATCCCCCCACGATGGACAATAGAGGCTTGAGCTTAAATTCAAACTGCAATATCTTTCCTCTCTCCATGTTTTCAGGGCTCTTTATCTAACTCTTCCAGCAGTTTTTCCTACAAAATCTATTATGATGTCTCAGCAAGAAAGTTTTGAAATTTTTGGGTATCTTCAGTTGGAAAGAGAAGGGCCAACTTGCATGTTAGACAAAAAAACCATACAACAGCATTTAAATGGACCTATTAACCAAAACAGTCATCCTGATACTTTTATCAGTTGTAGAGATGAAAAGTTCACAAGACACACAAGAACATACAATACAGACAAAAGCACTTTATGAACAGCTGGAACAGATGAGTTCAGAAGTTCAGTGAACTTAAATCAACTGACCTAAATTACTGAACTAAAAAATCTACTGTTGGACCTGGGAAAAACAGAACAGGATACAAACACCATCCTCTTCCAAAATAATCCCAAAAGTTGTGGCCCCAGGGCTTCCTAAGCCAGCAGAGGTTGTCTCTCCTCCCATGAGAACCACCAGTGTATTTCTCACAGGCACATCTTTCACCTGCAGAAACTTTCAGCTAACATATCATTCTCCACAGAGATTTCCAGAAGCAGGTTCTGTGTCAGGAATAATCTTGATCTGTATTTTTTAACTAATTCACATTTTTTATATGATGCTTTCTGATTCCTCAATTATGAAAGAGAATGAACAGTACCCCTATTAGCTTTTTCCATATTGTGATTAGCAAACCTTCACCATCATCCCCCCACTGTCACCTCTTTCCCAGCTCTTTTTCCGTGTATGAAATTGTTCAGTCATTCCATCCTTTTCTTTAAATTTAAAGCTATTTGTTCAGTCATTTCATCATTTTCTTTAAATTTAAAGCTATCACCACCTGCCTGGCAAAGAACGGTTTGAAATTTGACTTCTCATTGACCAGAAGAAAGAAATATGCAGCTACAGCATACCTAAAAAGAGATAAAATCTTGAGCAGAGGTGGTAAAGGGAGAGCCCAGATTCTTTTGGATCACACCAAAATACCAAAAATCCTTTTCATGAGGAACATCTCTGTCTACAATGACAGCTCACACCACCATAGCCAGCATTACTTTCCACAATTTCCCCCAAAATTCCTTGTGCTACATGAGAAATACTTCCCCAATTCTCTCCTCTTTGACTTTTTCCTTAAGGAACTCTAGCATGAAAACCCCAATGCTCCTCATACTGCTGAGCTTGGAAGTTTTCAACAGCCACAGCTTCAATGAAACAAAAAAACTGATGACATTCTTTACAAAGACCACAACACAGAAGTTTAAAAGATTCTCAGTTCAGCTGTCCTTTAAAGTTTCCTCTGCCTTTTTCCCTTTAGAGCATTAGCAATCGCTGAGAAGAATTTCTCATGTGGGTAATTTGATTTTTATCCCTGGAGTGGGTGGAAAGGACTAAGAGGATGATTGCTGACCTGACCAAAGGAAAGCTGGGGAGAGTTGAACTTCTGCTCCTGGGTACACCACACAAGGAAAAACTCAAGGGGAAAATGCTCACCTGTTCAAGTCTGCTCAGTAATCACTCAGAACCATCCCCCTTTTTGCAGTCAGGGGATGCTTTGCTTTTCTATTTCCATCCATCATACACCAAAAAAAAAAAAAAAAAAAAAGCTTTAATTAATAAACCTCTGTTTAGGTTTAATACAAACCAAAACCAGTATTTCTCTTTCAATGCGGAATTACATTTTGAAAAGACAACACAAAACATCAGAAAGACATTCACCTGCTTGTCAAAGGGTTTGGAATCTTGCACCATCAGCAGCAAGGGAGTTTGCACTGGATATCAGGGATTTTGAGGACCACAACACACCACTCATTTAATTTTATCAGTCACACAAGGCAGCCTCCCACAGTCCCCCTGTATTAAAGCTCATACCTTCAGTCCAACCAAAAGTCTCCCAGAAAGTCATTCTTTCATGATCTGAGTACATCAAAAACAAGAAAATGTAAAATCAACACACAGTTCTCTATTCAGGCTTTCTTTTTCCAGAAATGTCCAACTTTTAATTTTCCCGTCTTTAATTTGGAGCTGTTGGTTACTCACATGCCTTCCTCCACCAAATTAAAGGCTTGCTATCTCTCCCAGTGATATGCAAAATGGAGCAAAGCCCAGTTCTGCAATTCAGTCTGACAAAGAGAGATAACTTTTCCCTGTCCAGCTGGAGCAGCTTCCAAGAGTAGTGGAAAATCACACTTCTAATTCAGCTACACCAATTTATACCAGTAAGAAATAGGAGCCACATAGTCTCAGCAGTAGTTTTCAATAAGAGACTAAGGGATAATGATTTCCAAGAATATTTATTAATAAAATGCAAATTATAACAAAGCTGATGTCTAGCACTTACCTCACATTCCTTTTTCTCACCTATCCAGGCTATGTTCACAGTAATGAAACAAATGTTCATTCTCATATTTATGCTCTGCTCAAAATTTCTGTGCTTCCCTACACCTCTACTCAGCTGTATCTGAATAATGGCAAGCAGATGAAGACAACATGATAAAAATAAATCAGAACAGTGCAGAAATGTTCCTTTGGGTTTGGTTTTTTTAAGTCTGCAAAATGAGTCCCTTCCCTTTGCTTCATCTCCAGTCACCACAGCTAATAAACTGTGCTCTCTCATAAGCAAAGTGATTTCTCTCAGTAGAGAAAGCAGACTATTTCTGCTTTAAAGAGCAAACATTTACACAATCCTCATGGCTCCTAGGATTCCTCACATCACAAGTTTCCTATTTAGAAACCTCCTCCCACATACACACCCCAACAAGCTGTGTCAGTGGAAGGGCTTAAAATACAGATTGCCTCATTCTTTACACAGTCCTGCCCTAACCCTTGCACTCTTCTTAGAGACAAAAGAAATCAGGATTGCTATTTAAATCACACAGCATGTAACACTGGAGAAAAACTGGAAATTTTAGCTGTTAAGAGGTGATATGGATTTCCCATAAGGTGTGAGGTTTAACTGTGGATGCATCCCACAAGGAAAGGGGAGAGCACAAATAAATCTCTGTGTGGGCACTTTAGAGAAAATTACAACTGTAACACAACCTGGAAATCAAACAGCAGTCTGAGGAAAGCCAGCCTCACATCAGGACACCAGAAATATCAGGACAATTTAACACAGGCTCTCCCGAAATCCCTTCTGGTCAGTGAGATCTATTTACACTGCTGTAACCATCAGCAAGCAGCAGAAGCAGTATTTGCTGCAGCAATTAAAACATCACTAATTACAAAGCAGCTCCTAGTAATTGTAGGCTTTTTTTGGGCTGTACAGCAGCATCTCAAGGCAGATGCCTGAGCAATCCTTTTCTCTCTGCCTGTGAGATGAGAACATTAAACATGAGACTGCTGCAAACATCAGTGTATTAGAAGTGCAACAGGAATGAACAATTGCAAAGAGCCTTTGCTGAGCCATGTGGAGCAGTTTCCAATGCTCTAACTGCGTCAGAGGAGCTGACCTGCCTGCATTCCAGCAGGAGCTTAGAGCTGACTTCAAGTCACACACAGGAGTTAAGAGAATGAAGAGCCGTGCTGGAGTTGTTTTACAAAAGCAGCCAACAGCGAGGTCTGCTTTTGTTAATATAATCATTATATGAGAAAGATGTCAAATGCTAGCTTTTATGCCAGCTGAAACTTCGTCTTGGGAAAAAGGCTCTTTGAAAGTTGCAATCACTCCAGCTGCCTTCAAACTAAGCATTTTAGACCAAAAGAATAATTTTAGTTTCTCTTTATTTTCCTCTTCACACAAAGCTCAATTATTTCCTGGCTATAATATGATGGTTGCTTGAGGATGTCCATCCCACCCAGCACCCACAGTTCTCACATACCCAACCAGTACTTCAACTTCCATCCAAACCTATTCTTGAAATACCTTCCCAGAATCCCAGTACAAATTTCCCCATCCAATATCCAGTTCCCACCAGCTTCTGAAATCCCCTCACTCTACAGATTCAATCCCTCCTCCTGCTCCCAGTAAGGTTCCTGCCTCACAAATTACTCCCCTGGACCAAACTTACATAGAAAGCCTTTAAGTCCAAATGCACCTAAAGCATTTTGATAATAGAAAAGCATCTAGGTGTGGATGCTTTTATACCTTAGGTATATTATTTTATACCTAAGTGAAATGCACAGGGAGATACAGCCAGAGGACCCCAAGCATAACTTATCTTTAAGCCAGTGTGACAATCAGAAGAATTGCACAATCAGAATCCCCCGTGGCTCCTCCATTAATATGAGACTTTGCCTACAGCAGCCATGGGAAATTGCATCAAGGTTTGTATGGTATTTCCTATCAGCTGTGGGAGTGATACTGAAGGTCACAGCAAAAGCACTGCATCCGCCTCAAGTTTTACTCAGAGCAGCAGAGGAAAAAGCAGCCAAGAAGTCTGCCCAGAAAAGTTTAAAGAAATCTGCAAGGGATGGAAGAGAATTCCAGAGGAGACTATAAGCAAGGTGAGGTGTATATGGCAATAAACCCACAGCTCAAAAACCACTCACAGGCAGAAGCACTCAGCTTCTCCCTGTTAAATCACACTGCCCTCCTACAGATGAGAGCTCTGTGCCAGCCAGAGAACAGGCTGGGATGAGTGGGGAGAGCTTAACTGCAAACTGAGAAAGAGGAGGATGCTCAAGATAGCAAGCAGCAGCTCTGCAGAGCAAACAGGGAAGAGAAACTGTGCTCAAAAAGCAGATTTAGAGAACTGGGTGGTGAATGTCTAGAGTCACTGGGGCTTGGGACTGCAAACAGATTTCCTAATGACAGAAGCAATGAGACACTTTTTCCTTACCCACACAACCCTTGCTTCTGGGGTGATGGGTCCTCTTCCCCAGAGCCTCTGACTTCCACAACCCTGAAAACTGGAATTTTCTCTGAGATTCATTTCTCATTCATAAATCAGAGTAATGATGCCATGTCTAGCTCCTGCAAGCAATACTTCAACTATTGTGAAAATTATGCAAATATCGCTCCTATTACCACAAAGGATACCAAGACAATCACAACAAGAAGCAGTTCTGATCTCAGAATCTTCAGCAGATTTTCACTAAGAATGAAACACCTCTTTCTTCTTCTTCTCAAACTAAGAAAGTCACATAACTTCATATCTGTGCCAAGAGAACAATTCTCACAGATTAGGAACAAAAATGTAAATAACTAACAAAATTCACTGGTACCTGCCCAGACAGAACCAGACCTGCCACTGCTCACCCTGTCCTGAGAGGTGGGACCTACAAGGACTGCTCATGGATACCACAGGCCTAAGGAAAATGAACATGCAAGGCCCATTGAATCTCTTGACTGCTTTAAAACAGTTCCTCCAGTTTAACCCAGAAGGGTCCTCACACCCCATTTAAAACAACTCAAGCGTGTCTTTACAGTAGATAATTCTTCTCTTTTAAAGAGGGAAGTAAATTAAACTCTGAACCCCAATCACATTAATAGCCCCTCCTGACACTATAAATCACTGATGCAGAGTTTTGTTCATGCCCATAAATTACTGACTCCATGCCCTCCTGCAGAAGATTCCTTCTCCTTAAAAGCATATTAATATGTTTGCACCCAGTCTCCTTTTAAATACACTGGCTCACACTGTCAGCTTTCCTAGTGCTCTAGGCACCAATTTCAAATTTCATAATCAATGATATCATTTTCCTTCATGGCAGTAATTTGATTACTTCTCTTGGGTGTGACAGGCATTTGTGGCCATTTCTTTCTGTCTTCATCTCAAATTCCTAATCTTCCTTCCTTCCCTCCTCCCCATAAAACCTGTGCAAAATTGATAAAATAACATCAATAAATCAAGGCTCTTGCATTTTCCCTGAAGTGACTGTATTCCAGATTTCTTCTCTGAAACACAAACAAGGACATAGTTCATCTAGTTCAACAGCACGACCAAAAGGGGTATAAAATGATGATGATGTTTTGTGGCAGTTATTGCCAGTTTAGTTAATATGACTGACTGCTTTTCCTGTGCAAGCTGTCTCTTCTAGATTACCCTATCTTTGAAATAATCACCACTACCACCTAACATTTAGTAATAATTTCTCCACAGCAATCAGTATGACAGAGCCTGCATCAGCTGAAACAAAATTGCAACATTCAAGGAAAAAAAATAATTAATTCACATTTGTTTCTGACAAGTTCAGAGTCCCTGCTGACCAACCTGTACACTGCACTGTTGAGTACAGTACATTTAGAACTTTTCATATACAGCATCAAAGGAAAAGAGTTCAAACTGAAGTTTCCACACTCTTCCCACTAATTTCAGACATTTTAATGACAGCAGGAACAGGAGGCAAGAAATCTGTGTATTAATCAAGTTCTAAAACAAGCTGCAGAAAGATGCCTGCCCATCCCTGAATTTGGCTGATTTCATCAATCACACAACTCTTAAGGACACTCGAAAGCACTTCCACTTCCACAAACATCTGGAGAGACAAAGTGGAATGCAGCTCATAGCACCTACTGGGTTTTCTTTCAGGGAAAGTCGTTTGGAATATTTTAAGGTTAAGAAACTGACTTCTCTCTTCCTCTACCCCCCATTAATACCAAGCCTTCCAGAGGCAGGCTGGGGATCATGCACAAATTCTCCCAGCCAGTGCTGAGTAAAACAAAACAACTTTAATTTTTTCCCCCCTCACTCATAATTTTTGGGTGAGATAAAATATTCCATGTGTGAGATACAGATTTAGACTATGGAAGCTTAGTACAGGTGACCTAAATCAAAAGACAGATTCCCATAAAACAGATAATTCAGGGGTTTTTCTCCTAACTGCTTTTTGGAATACCTGATTCAAGACATTTAACTTGTGACATCAGATTCCATAAAGTATTCTGTTCTCCTTGAGGTATCTCAGAGCAATCCAATTTTTTTCTGCTGGAGAACCACACTGACATAAGAATTTCTATTATACTTTTATCTGCAAACATGATGCAATGGTGCTCATTTACAACTGCACAAGAGAAAGTCTGTGACTGAAACAAAAGTAAATGGACCACACAAGCAAAAGAAATTCCAACTTTCAAATGCTGAATTAGAGCAAAAACAATTGTCCAAACTGTCATATTTAATCATTATTAATTATTTATCCTATGGGAGAAAAATATGTCAAGAGCTTGTTAGGACAGAAGCATTAACATGAGGAACCCCCCCATAAGTCAGATGCAGTTTTTTGCTCAAAAGAGTTGTTAATCTTTTCCAGAAGTTAAAGCCCAAATCTCATACATGAATTTTGAGAAGGCTGAAGCAGCAGAACATAACTGAACCAAAACTTTTCTTTGAAAAGAGCAATGCACATTCCTGGAATGAATAATTCCTTTTTGTCTGTTCTATTAATTCCTTTTTCTTGACATTCATATTTCTATCATAAATCAGCTGCAATTTTCTTTTCCCACAAGATGAAACCTGTGCTAGTAGACAAGTTCATATTCACTGTGAATTACTGAAGCATCCATGTAGCTTTTTTTTCCTGCAGATTATTTTCACAGAAATTCCTTTTAAGCGAGGTAGAAGCAAGTTCTTTTACAATGCCACAGCAGCAATTTGTTTTGCTTTTTTTTTCTATTTACTGAGCTAATAAAGACACTCATCAATTAAACATAAAAAGTGATTTTAAATTTAAAATTATCATTCTGACTTCAAGCTACATACATGAAGCTTACATGTTACTTTTGCTCCCAGATGGAGCTGAAAAGAAATAGCAGATCTGACCTACAAAGCTGCTTGGAGGAACTATGGCATCACATTCTGCTGCTCTTCAAAACCATCTATTTGTTAAGTGTCCCTTTCAGACTGAGAAGATATTACCAATTTTCCTAAGGCCAGCATGTGAGGAATTAAAAAATAAAATAAGAAAATGATATCTCAAAGAGTGGTTGGAGAGATACTATTGCAAAAATCTATATCCCCACATCCCTATTGCCAGCGTCACAGTTTGTGGAACAGGGAACAATTCAGTATTTCAAAGGAAGCCAATAACCATCATGAGAGCTCCCATGGGTGACATTACTTAATCTGCACTTTCATCTTCCAGAGGAAAAAGGAGCCTACAAGGAAAAACTATTTCCATAAACAAGGGTCTTAAAAGCTGAACAGAAAAAAGGTTTTGGGTAAGCTTCAAAATTTGGGCATTTCTGTCTAACAATCCTGGTCATGCCCTTCCTCCCCTCAAAGCTGGGAATAATTTAAAGCCAATGAAAGCTCAAGACTTTGGGAAATGCAGATCTTGGGGAGCACTATATCAAAAGGAGCCAATAGGAAGAAGGAATTTTTTTATTTCTGTGTCAGCCTCCCTGTGGCTCTGTCAAAGCAGCAGCAGTAACACTTTACACCTTCCAGAGCATGTGCACCTCACACGAGCTACTCCATCCCTGCCAGAACAAATGTTAAAGCAGTTTGCTACTCCTCATCCTCCTCTTTGATCACTGCAAAGCTTTGAACAGTAACAGACTGCTGAGGAGAGAGCTTCCAGCACCGACAGGGAGAGAGGATCTGCTACAGCTGATATGCAGCACACAGAGACAGCGTGCTAGGGATCTCCAAGGGAGGAAACGCAGAAGGAATTGCAGGCATTTCACCCTACAAGGATCAACAAATCCCACAGACAGACTGCAATTGCATGAAATTGTTCTGCAAAAGGGAATATGAGAGGAACAGAAGCTACCTGCAATTTCATAGTTCTCATTGAAATGCAGCCTACATTTTTAGGAGACTGAGGAAAAAGGGCATTATTTATGTCTGTTTGGAGGACATAGGGAAAGCAAGAAGGGAAGGGAGGAGGATTCTCTTCTGCCAGCTTTGAGACCAGGCAAGTGGCTTAGCTAAATAAACAAGGTCCTCAAAAGTATACTGATAATATTTTAAAACTATAAGCAAAATCTGCATTCCACTGGCAAAGCTGTAAAACTTGCTTGGAGATTACACACAGTGCTCTAATCACACTGGCTCCTCAGAGCTGACCCATAAAAACCAGAGCAGTCACTGACAGATGAGCTAAAAATTTCTGACTGGCTTTTTAGGGGAACAAGCCATGGATTTGTATTTGGAAGCTATTCCAAAACTGTTAAGAGTCATATAGAATAAACAGCCTTTTGCTCAGCTGCCAACATACCAGCCCAAAAGCTCCACGAGGTGACTTCAGACAGAAACAGAAAGCCTCTGTGTTTCTACCTACTACAGCCTGCACTAAATTCCCCTCTCTGACACAGAGGAGCTCAGTGCCAGGGAACAACAATGAATTCACAGGCCAAAGGCTCACATCTGCTGCCTGGCTTTGAAATCCTGCCTTGCTTTTACAGACTTGAATTGCCAAGGATGCCAGAGCCCAGTGCCACTTGGAGGACCCCACTCTGTGGCCACACAGACCAGCCTGGAGATCTTCACTGCTCAACAGCTTCAGGGTTTGAAGTGCTGCTTCCCACACATGGTTACACTGCCAATGCAAGCCCTGAGCCTCCAGAAATCTCTTGCAGGTGCACACCTGCTGGGATTAGAAGGTTCAAGGTGCCTCCAAAATGTTAACCAGAAAATACGGATACAGGTCACTCCACAATCCACAAACACAGAATCATTTGAACCACAGAACAGTCTGGGTAGGAAGGTACCATAAATATCATCACACCTAGCGTGGCAGGGAAACCTTCTGCTAGACCAGGTTGCTCAAAGCCCAATCCAGCCTGGCCTTGAACATTTCCTGGGCTGGGATAACATGCTGCTTTTCTCACTGGAAAGGAGATTAAATACAAAACTACCTCCTGTGTGAGTCTGTCCAGCAGTTTCTGGAAGCTCCCTCTGAAATGGAACCATCAGTTGTAAGGTGTCCCCTCTGCACCCAGGTTTCAGGACCAGGAAAACTTAGTTATCAAATGAAATGCTGAGAGCAAGCACAAGCAGCCTTTCAGCTGTGACAGGAAACCAGACACAGGGTAATTCTTGTCTTTATTCACACATCATGGACTGACTGCAGTGATTTCAAACACCAGCCTTTTTTTCTCTGCAATGCATACCATATCATTACCCCCTGAGAGGCCACTTTACACTTGGCTCTCCTGCCTCCCTTCTCCTGCTTTGTTGTATAAAGTTATATGGAAAATAATACCTAAGTGGCTCTGCATCCTGCAGGGAAGTAGCTTAAAACATCACTCAGTCTTTCTGAAAATTTTCATGCCACTGCAAACAAAAAAAAAAAGTCAGTCATTATACCTCAAATTTGACAGTTTCTTTTGGATTGAAAACCATAAATTAAGTAAAAAATATTTATTTATTCAAACACATGGGTTTGCTTTCCACCAAAACACTTCTGACAGCTGCAAAGATGACAGTAACCTGTGATACCTGCTCTGCATCACCCTTGTGGCTGTCTCGTTATTTCTGGAATCCCAAAAGTTACCTCCTGGAAAATCAAATCATTCTGTCCTAATTAGAAGCTTCTGAAGACAAACTTCAATTGGGATGTACACTTCCCACACATTAAACACTAATTCAGAAAGCAGGAAGCCCTTCTCAGCATGTCCTTCAGATGAGAGGTTGCAGACTTAAAAACACCAGGTTTAAAACCCAAGCTGAAAAACTCTGCTGTTTAATAATGAAACACAGCAGTTGCGCTGCAGCTTCTAGAGTTCTTCTAGTAATAAATAAACCCCTGACTGCTGCAAGACAGGTTTTGAGAAGCTTCCTCACAGTCACCAAATTTTACAGGACAGGTAAATGTCTCAATGCAACTGTGGGGGTGATAAACTCTTTTTCCTCACACACCTGCTATGACAGGAGGGGGATATAACTGCATTAAAGCCATCCCAGTCCCTTTCCAGGGATGACACTGTCTTCCAGCCCAGTGATCAACCACACAGTTTGTGAACAATCAGGTCAAAATACCTCAAGTGCCACAGGTTCCCCATGTTCGTCTTTGCTGGTGGAAAACAGGAATATCAGCTGGGCTGATTTGGCTTTTCTGCAGCAAATTCTCACTGCTGAAAAGCACCTCACAGTCAAGGTCATTCCAAACAATGCAGGTGCACTACTGCTGGACAGGCAGAAGTGCATGGAGGGGAAATGAGAACGTCAGATCCTGTTACTCTTCTCTGATCATCTAATGCTAATCTGATCATTTATTAGGGATGTGACATAATATCCATTCTTGCTAGGCAAGGCAAGGACTACCAGCAGCCAAAACACTAATGTAAGGACTATTACTAACTTTATTTCCAAAGGCAATTAGTATTTTCATTTGTGGCAAAACTTCAGTTGCTTGGTACACTTTTCTGCAAAACCAGAACTTGTCTGGAGTAAGCTAGCAACTAGATATGACCCCATTTGGGCTCTAAATTACTGATGCAAAATCTTCAGGGCAGATATCCAGTGATTCAAGATCAACAATCTGACATTATTTTCGCCTGTGTGCTACCAAAAGCCAAAACACACTTTGGGACTTTCTGACAGCGTGTGTGGTTTAGGCAGCAAAAGCACCGTGCCCTGAAACCAACAACAATAACAGTTACATCACATAAGCACAGTTTCCTAGAAACACTTGCACTCTCAGTTTTCACCTACTTAAAGGGAAGTGACAAGGCTGTAAGTCTCACAATCAAAGTCTTTAAGTCTTACAATCACTGGTTTATCACATGGGGACAATTTATTTTTTACCTCCTGTACAAGTGCTTAATAAGGCAACTCCAACATGTACTTTTATTTAATTAAACACAATCTCCTGGTAACAGAATATAAGACATATTTAAAACATTCTGTGTTGCTTCTAGCAGCATGCAGCTGGAGTTATACAAATTACTGCATCCCCCTGCGCTACTTTCTGATGTGATGTAAATTGGCAGAATTCTGCTGAGTCCTGTTGATTTAATACCAATAGGTGGCTGATCCACATAGTTCCAAGATTTCAAAATGAGACACAAAAATGTATTTGAGCAACATTTGAGGCCAGCTATTGTCATTGGGGCACCATGTCCCCTCCCAGTCCCCTCTCCCTGCTGCCAGCCAAGCCCAGCACCAGAGGGGTCCCTTTGGGCACCTAAGCCCCATTTCACAGGAAGCATTAAATGCTTCATTAAGGGCTTTAATCACTAAAAATTGCCAGAAGTAGCAAAGGGGAACAGCATGCAAGTTCCTCTCTTAAATGTAATTATGGGTGATATTCTACTCACAGTAGAACTATCCAGGTAGAACTCAAAGTTTCAAGACCCTCTTTGTCCTGATGCCTCAAAACATTCCAGCTGAAAACTCTGTTGTTTACTCTTTAACTTTTAACTGAGAGGCCCTGAAATATAATCAATGCTCACTTTTGAAACCCTACAGTTTTAATTACTGTTTTCAGAAACCCTCTATCACATGTTTTATGTACAATCAATGCTGACCCATAAAGGGAAAGCACTCTCACATTTTGGTCTACAAGAAGTTTGCTCTTTAAGAAGGAAACAATCAATTACTGATCATCTAACTGCCTCTGTGTGCATATCTATTGCTCTTCTGTTATTGCAGATTAGACATTATTATGTCCCAAGAAAGCAAAAATGCTATAAAACTCCACTTCTGATTTGTTCAGTATAAGATTTTATTTATGTTGTTACTTAGGGTGGTAGATTATTTTTTTTAAACCTACACAAAGCATTTTTCCCTGTGAAGCAGCTAAGGGGGCAAAAAAAAATTTAAATCTTGCAACACCACAATTTGATCAATGTGTTTTGACACTGCTTCCTTCTAAATCATTCTTATTATGCTGAGATGTGAATGCATGTTGACACATCAAGATACAATTGTGTGAGAGTTGTCATGCATTGAAAGAAAACTCTTCATGTATGTAACTCTGGTTTTAATATGTTGTAGCAGATCATGCCATGAGAAGCTTGTCATGCCCAGATTTTGTGTTTGAGTGTTACTTTTTATTTCATCTGAGGTGGGGAATCAATCTGCAATCCTTTCAAAGAGGCATTACAAAACATCAGTGAGAAAATTACTGGCTTCAAACACACAAGAATAATGCTTTCCTAATTAGCACCCATAAATAAGAGGCATAAAAAGCCCAGTGACAGACATTGAGAGAAAAGATTTGCCAGGACATCCATGTTCTTTAGTTTTAGTCCATTAGGGCTAGGTTGATAAAATGCTAAAGAGAAAGCCTACCTTAAATTTCTGTTAAAATTGACTTTAAAAAATGAATGCATTTGTACATAAATTGGTGTTTTCAGGTACATCTCAGCCAACCTGCTGAAATCAATATCATTTATATCTGCCACTCAGAGGAGATGAGCTAATAAGTTCATATTTGAGAATAAAGACTTCAAAATAGTAAGTCAAACTTCTTAGTCCCTTTTCAAAGGACTGAAACTGTACATCCCATGCAGGCACATGTGTGGCAGCAGGCTAAAGAGCAGCCATCCTGTGGGAACATGCAGTCCAGAGATTTGCACAAAAATGGGCAGCTGGACTCAGAAACAGAAAGGTTGTGTAAGTACACACAGGCTATGGAACACTAAACCGAGCACAAAATTTGCACAAATCTTATTACTTTAAAAAAATCAGGGCACAAAAGCCAGAGTATTCTCAGAAACAAGGCACAGTTCATAGTAAATACTTCAATATTTTTCGCAGCCCAAATGATATCCAGCTGTGCTTGAAGTCCCATTACTCCCTATCCCTACAAAGTCAAGTACAGCTCAACCAAAGCAGGAGAAAAAGTCATTTCTCTTCAGAGGAGAAAAGAAAGAAGAAAAAGGAAAAGAGAGCAGAGCAAGTTTCCTCCTTTGAACAACTCAAAGAGTGAAGAGGAGGCAGCAATGGGGCCCTGAGCTGGCTTGGCTCTGCAGGAATATTCCATCTTTACCTTCTCCTCTTGCTCCTGCACTGAACCTTGCATGTTAATCCCAAGAATCCTCCTTATTTAATAAATGCATTAAAGCCTATCGATTTGCAGTGACTATGAAAGGTCAAGTCAAAACAAAGCAGGGACATTTTGCAATGCACAGGGCTGTAAAGAAGAATAAATTCCTAATGAGAGCAAGTGGTTACTGTGCAGATTGAAGAGAAACTTCAGCCAGTCAAATTCATGTCTAGTTACATGGGTATAAGCAGAGAGGAATCCCACTTGGGCCAAAACTTCAAGCAATATTCTCTGTGCTCTTATCCTGTGATTTTAGTTGCATGCCCAGGAGACAAATTTAAGTCTCAAAACCTCAGACATTATTAGTATTTGTTTAAAGGCCAGGAAAGGCTGCTCTAATCTTTCATTGTGACCTCCTGTTCAATACAGACCAGAAGATGGAAGCTAAAAGCTTCACCACCCATCTCACAGAGAAACAGGGATGAAAAGTGATCCCCTTCCATACTCAGAGTATCAAAACAGGCAATGGCAGGGAAATAAGAAACAAGCAGGTGCCTGATTTTTAGTATCTGTGATATGAAATCTTTCATACAAGCTAATTTATAGAACAGTCACATTTTCTTTTCCCAAACTTTCTCATTCCACCCAAACCTACCCACAATGAAAAATGATGCTGTGATTAGAGGCATGCTTAATTACTTTCCAACAATAAAATCTTATGAACCAAATTTTTATCCTAGCCTGTGTATTTTCTTATTTATTTTTATATATTCATAAATATTCAAACCCATTAAGATGATTATTAATTGCAGCAGAATGCAATTAGGTGGCTTTCCACAATAACAGTCTTTAAAACTGCAATGTGTATTCACTGTTTTTCCAGCACCTGGCTTCAATTATTTGGCTCTTTGAGGACCTCTGTTATCATGATATAATGAATGTTCTACTTAAATAGCATCACTACCTGAAAGAAAGAACACTGATCTATTACTACATTAAGCTCGGCCGTGTAGTGAGTTGTGTCATATAATGAAACCTTCACAAAACTGATTACCTGCAGAGACTCACAATGTTCAAAATGTTACCAAGTCACATTCTCCTTTTGGCCACAAAGTTGTCATCTTTTCCTTCCCCCAAATAATTCCTCTTTAATCTTTTCACAGACTTTTACACCTGTGCTACGTATTTTCCAAACTGATATTTTAAAAGGTGCTGATCCACCTCTCCCATGCACACTGGATGAAAAAGGGTGTGCCTGCAGCAGGGAGAGACCCTTTACAAAATTATGGACACTGCACACTATAAAACACCCAAAACCTCGTTAGCAGACTGCCTTTTCAGGAGTTACTCCTCCAGAAAGGAAAACTCTTTGTGAAGGTCAGCAGCCTGACCTCGCTGATGTTTACAGCACGGACTTCTCCAGCAGCCACTTAAGGGATGCTTTCAGCATCTCGCCTCAGTAAGTGGTGGCAGCCTTCATAAAGGGCAGGATATTGTTACAGCTTGCAAGAGCTCACATTAACTTTTAGCCTAAGTGGTAAATTTTACCTCCAGAATGATGATTTCCTTTTGAAAGCACGCGCTTAAACCATTTCAGCTTCACCTGACCTTGCTCCCACTCCCTGCTCCTCTCTGCCTCACACTCCCGTGGGTGCCAGCACCCATCCCACCCTTCCACTCCTTCTGCAAGAACTGAAATGCTCATTTAGGAACATTTTGCCCAATTATATTATTGTCCTCCTTATTCAACTTGCTAATGGAGAGGCAGAACTCAGGGTGATGAGGAGAGCAAGGGCCGAGCTCCAGGGCAGCGCAGAGGCTGCTGCAGTGAGCTCAGAGCAAGGCAGCACACGGAGGGGATGGCTCCCAGGAGGGGATGCAAGGAAGGCAATTGCCAGCCCTGCTCAAAGCCAGCAGCAGCAGCAAGGCACAGGCATTTAGCTGCACCATCCCCACAACGTGACTGCGTGGGAGACATGAAATGTGCTCCTAGAAATCTCCTCAAGTCCCTCTCGGGAGTTGGCAGAGTTTTATTGGTTTCTGCTCTGGTAATAGCAAAGCCAGCTGAAAGCACACCTGGGTGCTGGGGAGCGTTGGACTTCAAAGATTTACAGCATCAGGGGTGGTGCTGCTCCCTGCATGCAAAACACAACTTGTATTTCTCACCAAAATTCTCAGACATTTTTCAGCCTCAGCTGTATAAAAAGCCCCTCTAAGCAGCTCACCTACCACTGGTTTTCCCTCTGTGAAAAACTGAGATGCTCCTAAAATAGTACCATGTTATACTGCAGTGCTCTCCAACTTTGATCCTGTAATCCCCTCCAAGAGAGGGGACCCTGGCATTGGTGCTCACAGCTCAGTGACAGCACAGGAGCCACACACAGAGCTGCAATTTCAGGATTTTAAGAGGTGATTTGGGGAGCCCAGCACATGTACAGCAGGAGAGGGGACTTGTGGGGCTTCACTCTAAATTGAGGTGTGAGTAGTTTTATTCCTTTTTCAGTCAAAATATACTGACGCAGACCCACTACCTCACCTGAGATTATAATTTTAGGTCTGTAGAACTCTATAAAAAAAAAATCACACTCCAGTCAACTTTTTTCTTACTAATGCCCCTTGCATTATTGAAGAAGAAATAAAAAATTAAATGAGAAGAAAATCTTAAAGACATTTTTAAAAATAAGAATAATAGAAATAAATTCATAGTTCTACCTGCTTGCCCTAAAGGCTTGTTCACACATCTGCCTCTTGTTTGGGACAAATACCTGTTCCACAGAAAGCAGCTTTCAGAAGGGAGAAAAGGCATTCCAGTCATTGTTGTATCAAGATGGAGATCACCCAGCCAAAATGCATGAATAAATGCAGTGATTAGCTAAAAGGAGACAATGAGCTAGCAGACAGCATTCCTACTGCAACAACTATTTTTGCTGCCTAATACAAGATACCGAATTTACTTTCCAACTTGATTTATAACTTCAGAACTAATGCAGCAATTAACTACAAATTGACATGTATGTTTTACTAGCAGCCAAGATTTTAATTAAAAAAAAATCCCAGTAAACTTAACACAAAGCTTTCAAAGTACTTTAAGAAATAAGGATCTAGTAAGAGGTTAATATTGTTAATTTTTTTTGCACTGGCATATGAAAATCTAACACATTAGAAAAGAGCTAAGCTGAAGCTGAATGCTTTAACCAAATCCTGGTGACATCATTTTTGCTGAAACAATTTGGAAAATCAGAGAGATTAAAGCTGAAATCCATTAGTAAGATAGCAATGAATGTAAACATACTTTCTGTAATTTCTGCTGATTCAATTCTGAAAACCTACAGGATTAAAACTAAGGCCTACTTATAAGATGGCAAGTGAGCACAAGGTTATTACTCTTCAAATCACAGAACTTTTATATTAAAATAATCAATGAGAAATCACATTAAAGCTGCTTTTCACATTCATCAGATTATTTGGTAAAGATGCTAACAAAATTAAATCCCTCCAAACAAATATAAAATTATCCAGATCACAAAAAAAACCACATTCCAAGACAACAGTCAAAACCCAGGATCAAACTTGTAATGCAATACAACAAAGTATTATTAAATTAGACCCAAGTGTGGAAAAAGAGACTCTGTCCCTATGCTGGCTGTTCCATACCCTGGCAGGCCAGGATGCTGCTGGGAAATCAGCCAGGCTGATTACTGTTATAAGAAATCTTTTATTTGGCTCTTCAAACTGCCAACGTCAGCTCCCTCCACTCTTAAAAGGACTCATGTTAGACTACAAATAAGAGAACAAACTGAAGGATTACAAGTAGGAATTAAGGAGCAACAAACCTATTAGTCTAGTAGGAGTCCACACGATTTTTTCAGTAGGGCAATTAAGTATATCAGATGATACAAAGCAAGAGAAAGATGGAGATTTTTGGGGTCATCAGTAGAGGGTGGGAATGGGCCACTGAGACCTTAAATTCAGCTTTTCCCCCTCCCCACCAGGCACAGCCAGCAGTGCAATAATCCCTAATCCAGACCCCAAACCTCCACACAACTCCTGCTTCCCCTCTGCCTTGCTGCAGAGCAAAAACCCAAATAAACAGCAGTGGGGAGCCTGAACAGCCAGGTACAAATCACCTGGAAAGATACACCACCGAACAGCCAGGGTAAAAACGTGATCCTGACTTCCAGCAAGCAAAGCAAAGCAGCTGCTTCATGTCCCAGAGCAGCAATCAGACTCCCATGGTGGAGCCCAAAGCTTCAGCAGAGCCTGAGCAGCCTTCCTGCTGCCCAGGGACCCTCCTGCTCTCCTCAGACACAGCAGAAATCTGCAACAAGAGCATATTCTGCACTTTATAAAGCCTCTGATAATTCCACCATTTCCTGCCCTCCAGCCCGAGATTGCGGATTTCATTTTTCTATGATTTTAACAGCACCGAATTAAGACAGAGGTTCTGGCTGGCAGCCTTGAGTGACCTTTTTAAAGGCCTGAAATATATTTAAACTCAAAGTCCCTGGCAAAGGAAGCCTGGCAGGCTGCTTTTACATGGCCAAACAGGGCTCAGTCACAGCAACACCCCCACAGACCAGATAGGATGAAAAGGGCAAGTCTCTCAAAATATGGCTCTCACTTTGAAATTCAGATGACAGAGCTTCTGTACACAGGGTATTTGACAGTTCTGTAACACAGCAGCTCTGGTCACCCCTTGAAAAAAATTAATCAAAGTCTCCATAAAGAGAAGCTTTTCCAATTCTGCCTTCATAACTTTGCTGAAGGGATCCAGAGCCTTTAGAGGGAGCAGGCAAACTGAAGCAAACACGTCAACTCCTGCAGCCCAGAGCTACCAAAGTGAGTTTTCTCCTCCTTTTTTATGCTAAAAGTGCATAATTAAAGAGAATGCATCAAATCCAGCCACAAAGCAAACAGAACTCAAAACATACAGCTGAGCACAAAATAATTAGTTACAAAAAAAAGTCAGCTTCTCAGAAAAATAACATAACTGAATTGGGAAACTTTAATGGAAGTCCAGAGGAGGAAGGGTTGCTATGATGATTTAAATATTATTACCCAAGTTAAACAGCATGGGTGTCCCAAGGCAGCTGTGTGCCTGTCACACCCCACATGGCACTGCCCCTCTGCTGCCAATTCACAGCCATGGAAGGACATCAAATATTCAGGGGAACATAAAACATCCAAGTGAATCACTATGCAGAACACTCCCAGGGATTTCTCATCTTCTGAGGGTCAGTTTAAGCCAAGGAGGAAGATGAAGAAGGCCAACAAAAGGGCCAAGGAAGATGTGGGCAGCTGTGGGAAGGAGCAAAATGTCCTGAGCATGTTTGGAGCTTTTCTCCAAACACAGAGCAGGGATTGCTCCAAGCACCTTCCTCTGCCCAGCTCCGGCTGGAGCAATTGCACCCAGTCACAGCTGTTTCACAGATCAAGGCACCCTGGAGCTGAACTGGAAGACTTCAATGAAATAAAACAGGATGTTTGTTTACCTCCAGCCTGATACCTTCGTTTTTCCTGTGAAATCTTCCACTTTACCAATCCAGATTTGAGAGCTGGGGAAGCCCCAAAACAAACCTGCAAGGAAGCCGCTTAAAAATCATCACACACCAATAATAGAATAAATTTAATTCCATATCAGGAAGAGATGAAAAAGGGCAAATATAATGGGAACCTACTGTTTCACACCAGCTTGTGAAATGCCCAGCTGTGTCAGAGAGAGAGGACTGTGCAGGGATTTACTGCCACTATGACTCCTGAATAAAAACTCAGCACTTACAGGATCACACTGATTTGGTTATCTTTTAATTTACTGTGTTTTTAAATCACCCCTAAATCTCTACATTATCACTTCAAAGCAAAATCTCAGTTCTTTTGTACCTTCCAGCAGCACCTCCTGCACACTGCACACATGTACCTGGTCCCCTGAGTGCTTCCCATCATAAATGGGGTTATTAGAGCAGCTCTTCACTCACAGCTCAGGGCCACACTGTACCAAGCCCTGGACAAACAAGCAGAATAGCCTCTGTCCTGGGCAGCTCCCCACCTCATTCATCTGCTCCTGTTCACATTTATCTCACTTCAACAAAGCAAAACCAGTTCCTATTCCTGTGCCTGCTGCAGCACTGAACATGGCATTACTAGTTAACAGCAGCTCTAACTCATTTTGCTTAATTTGAAATCTCAGATTAAAAAAAAAAATAAACCTAAGTTTTCAGCAACTTTTTCTTTCAGAAAGTTTCAAAGTTAGTGAGATCCATTTAAAAAAAAGAGACAAAAGGCCCAAAGGGCATGGACTGAAAAAAAAAAATAATACATAGAGGCTGTAAGGGAATCATATGACAAATGTAACTGAAGCCAGACCACTGAATGAGTAAAAACCATCCAGCAAAAAAGATTGTGTGAGGGTAAAAATGAAGTGTGATAGTCCTGTCACCTTTGGGGCTTCAAGGGATGAGTAATGAAAAGTCCTGGATTAGAGCTCATAGAAAAGAGGGCTGAAAGGGCTCTCCAGAGGTTATCTAGCCCACCTCCACACCCCAGAGCAGGAGCAGCTCCACAGCTATCATTCCTGACAGATGTTTTTCTAACATATTCTTAAAGACCTGCGAGGATGGAATTGCCACAACCCCCATAAGCAATCTAATGGTGTATTTCATCCTAGAAAGTTTTTGTCACAAAAGTAAATCTCACTTGCTGCAATTGAAGCCCATCCCTTCTTACCTCATCCACCATGAACAAGGAGTGTTTTCCCTTGTGCAGCAGGAGAAGAAGGCAGGAATGCTGTGACAGACTCAACCACCAGGTTCTAATTTTTGCCACTGCCATTCCCTCTATTTAGTTTGTAATCTGTTTTTTTTTTTGGCATACTAAAATAACATGTGGTAACAGAATAAAAACTTTAACTGATCTGTCCTGTCTACAAATGGTTACTCTTGAACACAGGAGGACAGGGATCTGTTGGAGTCAGTCCAGAGGAGGCCACAAAGATGCTCAGGGGCTGGAGCACCTGTGCTGTGAAAACAGCCTGACAGAGATGAGGTTGTTCAGCTTGGAGAAGACCCTGGGGGGACTTTCAAGCCCCTTCCAGGGCCTAAAGGGACTCAGAGAGCTGGAGAGGGATTTTGGAAAAGAGCAAATAGCCATGGAACAAGGGGTAATGGCCTTCAATTGAAGGAGGACAGGTTTAGCTGAAAAGGAAGAATCCTTCCCTGTGAGGGGTCACAGGCACTGGCACAGGGTGCCCAGAGAAGCTGGGGCTGCCCCTGGATCCATGAAGTGTCCAAGGCCAGGCTGGAGAGGGCTTGGAGCAACCTGGGATAGTGGAAGGTGTCCGTGTCCATGGCATGGGAGTGGGAACAAGATGAGCTTTAAGATCCATTTCAGCCCAAACCATTTTTCTGGTTCTAAGTGGATCCTCTCTTCTCTGGAAAGATGAAGGGAGCAGCATGACTCTTCCTCCCATACCACAGAGCTGTAATTCTGTGAGGATATGGAATCCAGAAATTCTCATCTCTCTGACCCTTTCCTTTTTAAGTCACAGGCTCTAGCCAGGAGACAACACTAAAAAATGGGAAGGGGGAGAAACAATAAGAGAGAAGCAGCTGTTGACCACGTTTCCAAGGGACAAGTCTCTAGGCAAACACAGGAAAAAAAAAACAAGTTCTCCAGTCAACTGAAAGCTGTTGGCTTGATGCAGATGCTGCCTGGGAAATGACAATGGACTGTGTTATATAGGATCTCTTACTTGACCTGCATTATTATGGCATTAAATATGAGTCAAGCAGGCTTTTGAGAGCAAGGAAGCAGGGGCTGGTGAAAGATATATTTTCTTAATAAACACAAAATTATAAGCCAGTACTTTCTGGATATTTATTCAAGACAGTAACACCACAGGAATGAAAGCTGTGGGGGTCTTTATATTTGCTTGGCGAGCTCTGTTTGTGCACTCAAATCCAAAGCTTCAGATCATCAGTCTGTTCTCCCCAAATACATGGGCAAGCATCTTTTCAGGATGAGAGCTCAGATTTTTGCTTTATCACACCACTCTGACAGCTAAGGTCTTTCTAAAAACCATTAAGTATCTCTGAATTCATAACATCAGTACAAGCACTACCAACAGAAGAATTCCTAAGGGTATCTCTGACTCAAACAGTACTTTTTTTTTGTTTATTAATCCAATGACCTGCTCTGTTTCCTAATGCCAATTAAATATCCAAGAAAAGAGATGAAGGAGGGATGTAAAAGTTGTTCCACTTCCCTTATGCCTTCCAGCCAAAAGCTTGTCCCCTTTTCTGAGCCTTTTATAGTCTAGGCAGGTCTCACCAGCATCACCAGCCAGGGGAGAGCTCTTGCCTAAGGAACTGTCTGCCTAAACTCCTCAATTTATTAGAGCTCACAGACATCAGGAGCAAAGAGGTGCAGTCAGCAAAGGTAAGTTACAGAAGAAAGAAAATAAAAACCATTCATTATACACACAAGCCTTGACTGCAGAATTGAAAGTTGTGCAAAACAAAGGGCCCTGATTAATCATCAATTATACCATGTATCTCTTAAAAGCCATACATTCACTTTACCCATCTGAAAGTCACAGCCAAGATGATGTGGTCACTCAATCTCACAGCTTCAAAGCACACAGTAACAAGCTTTCCCCCTTCTGGATCAGTTCCTTCCTCTGATCTCTTTAGGTGCATTGACTTATTGCAATTAGGAATACACATTTAGCAGAATCGAAATTAATGGACCTACATAAAAGGAGTGCCTGGCTCTAAGCAATCCCAATGCCAAACTCCTTAGTAAGGAAAAATTTCCATTCAAAGTAATGGGAATACAAAACACTTTAGTCTTGGCCCCTTTGGGATTGATTTTTAGAAGAAAGCTGCTTCTATTTCAGTACCAAAGCAAGTAGCCAGACTTTGCTAAGTAGTAACTCTACTTTTGTGCTCACCAGGTGCTAAGACCTTACAAAAAATGTAAAAGAAAGAGGGTTTAAATGTCCTGCCATGCCTGTGGTGTTCAATGACTGATCTTGAGTCTTCTGGGGGAAAAAGTGGGAGGAAGGAAACAAAAACCTAACTGTACTTGTAGT